>NW_008824900.1:300122-312166 GCF_000699105.1 Pygoscelis adeliae | reverse complement strand
AGCCAAAGCCAGAGCACCATTATGCTCCATGGATGGAAGATGGTGGGTATCTGACAAAGAAGGGAGAGATGATCTAAGACAGCAAACTAAGAATCCTGTATGAAAGGCACAGAACTGTTATACTTCTCATTATTAGTTTATTAAACTAGACATGTAAAAATTAATTGCAGTCTTTCTCTTGCATCTTCACATTTGATTTCTCACAAGGGAATGTACAAACTGCACTTTAAACCCTGCAGGCCTGCACTACTCTGGGAGCAGGAGGTGGCAGTTCATTCACAGTATACCACATGTCAGAGGCAAATGAAGGGTAAGTTTTGGCTACAGTTTCTGGGGAGAACGTGGGGTCTTATACACCACAGATTAAAACACAGCAGATTTTCACGTCCATACAGAACCAACAGGGCCTTGACTTATGAAGAACCAAACCAGAGTAAAATTGCTGTGAATTCAATTCGTCTGCATAGAACATATTACCTTATAGAGTGCTTGGAGATCTACCAAAGATGGGGGCTACCTAAGAGTTGTATTTACCTAACAGCTACCTAACGCTGTCCCAAGGGAAGGATGACAAAGTTCACTGATCCTGCTGGAATTTCAACCTGTTTCCAAGAAGACAATTATCACTCCAGAATCGAGCATAAGGTTAATTCAGCCTCAGAGAAGAGCTGGGAAAAAAGTACGGATAGTCCTTTAACAATAGAGAAAGCAAGTCTTCTCAGCGATCTGGAGTGATTTATTCAGTGCTGCACACTGACCCACTAGGCTAGCTGGGAACAAAGCCCAGGAATCCAGACTGCTTCTCATGCAACCATTCGAACCAGCCCACAGCACTCTTTCTGCACGTACAAGAGCTAACAGGAGAAACATACCATTCTCTGGTGGGTTCTGCTCCTGGCTTTCATCAGGGAAATCCCTGCTGGCTACAGACTTTGGCAAGCTATCATCTGTGCTGTGTTTTAGCTGCTCAGGTGCCACTCTCTTGAACTGCTGCATTCTCTCCACTACCAGCTCTGCTACGCGCATCTTTGACCCTGCGAGCGATGGTATCTTTGAGGTGGGTGAAGAGCAGGTCCCTGGCTGTGTAGCAGGATGGAAGGATAATGTAGTCTGGGAACAGCCACTCAGAGTATTTACTAGAGGGGGAGAAAACATCAGAGCTTTACCAGTCAGTTTTAAACACATAGCTGAGCTGCCCAGGTTGCTGCTGGGAAGCCTTCCCCAATAGCAGCCTAAGCCAGGCTCAGTTTTGCAACAGCCATTCTTAGAGGAAGAAGTGAACAATTTGTTTAGCTACTACATGATTTTATACTTCATAACCACAGTAACAGTATCAGGCTTCTGTGCTACAGTGGAGTTTAGATATCTCTATATCCCTTTTAGAAGAAGGAATATTAAGGCAGGCCTTGCCTGAAGGTCACTAGCGAGAGCAACAAGCAAGGCAGCCCTACAGCCCTGCTCTCCCCAGCGTTCCAACCGCAGGATGTCCTGTGGTTCCTGCTGGTCTTTGCTCTGATCTCCAAACCCTACCTGTGACTTGAACTTTCAGGCTCTGAGCTGGAGGAATCCAGAGTTCCCAAAGAGAGGTGGTAATAAGCAGGAGGCAGAGGCAACGCCAGACTAACGCCTCAGCATACCGCTGCTCTGCTTGAGGTATCCTGCGGACATGGGCACCACGCAAGATGGGACCAAAGATCTCACCAGCCCAGTCAGCAACACATACTTAAGAAAGGGTTGATCAGGACAGGACAGGTACAAAGTAATCCTTCTCCTGGCTGACCTTATTATCAGTTTAAGGACTTCCTGCACTGGTGACTGCATTCTGGCCATCATGTTTAATAACCACCGAAGGACTAATCCTTTATGAATTAATCCAACACCTTTCCTAATTCATTTATATTCTTGGCCTTGACAACATCCAGGGGCAATGTATTTCACAATACAATGATGCACTGTGTGAACTAAACTTGCTTCTAGTTGATCTGAGGGTGTTTTTCTCAGTTCTGATATTGCAAAAACCAGTGAATAATGACTCCCTAACACATCACTTCGTACCAAGGCTTCACCTTACTGGAGGACATCTTCTGCCCGCCTGTAGCACAAACACACTCCTGGGTTAAACCCCTAGATAAGCCTAAGTAGCAAAGTGTAGATGGAAACAGAAAATGCAAGTCTGCTTTGATCAGTGCTGCTATATGTCCCGCCCAGGTGGACTTCTGAAGAGCTCCACTGAACTACAGAGTGTTTTCAGTCCTAGCCTATTTTCTGTTTGAAAGATTTCGGTTCACTCACCTGTCAGAGTCCTCTGGCTACACTCACTGGCCACTGTACTCAGCTGGCTGGCAGGGAAAGGGTTTCTCCTTCCATCCCCTTGTGCAGTCTCACCACTACCACAGGCCACAGCGTCACCGTCTTCTTTGTGCGCCAATGTTTGTTCCTTTGGACCCAAATCTTGAGGCAAGTTTGTTTCCTTCGCTGCTGGTAAGTGATGATGGTTTTGGCTCTTAGCAACAGCTTTGCCTCTTCTTAATTTGCTTCTTGCTGCAGTGCTCTTTGACCTGTTCTGAGCCCTCTTTGCTGCCTCAGCATCCCCAGCTTTTTTCTTCGCTCTATCCAAAAGATTCGCCCACAACTCTTTAAAATCATTGTCCTGTTCATCCATTGGCCTGCAGGTTCCAGTAACACTGTGGCCTGACGACACTGTGAGGACGGGAGGGCAGGGGAAGATACCAGAGTCAGTTCAGGTTTGCATCCTCCGTGACCTGCAATTTTCACCAAGTCCCTTCCACCACCTCAGAGATCTCCATTCTCCAGACTTCAATAAGGTCAGCACAGTGGGCACTTCTCTGCTGTTCTGACAGTTCATTCTTCCACACCTAATTCACAGCCATTTCGTAGAGCACACTGTCTCTCCAAGGACCCCACTTGCTTTCACACATAATGCATTGACAAGTTGGTTCTTCAGAGGTCTCTAGATCATAAGTTAAGCACCTCAGTTCGTACAGAGCATGCATAGGATCTTGATGATATGCTATAGGGCTTCAGAAAGACACTTAATAAAACCCTTAAAATAAAGAAATAAAAAAGGTGATTATGTAGGATGGTATATGCAAACGCACTGTGGGACAGGGCTGGGGTAGAACTTTGAAGGAGGAGAGAATTTGTATAAAATAGTAAGATTAGAAAAAGCACATACTGACCCAAACCACTATCACTGTCATTGCACTACAGACATGCACAAGCCACATTAGGAAAAAAGAGGAAAGCTTTCAAAACAGATCTCTCACACTGGGTAGGCTTTTGTCCTGCAGCTCAGGATTTGAGACTGTCCTTTTTTTATATGCATCCATACTTACATTTATATAACACAAGACCAGGGAATGCAGCAGGGGAGAAAAAAAAAAGTCCTTCAGATCAGGCAGCTATTCTAGAGTGTAAAATTCTGCTTTGCGACACAGCAGCTTTAAAGATGAGAGCCCGATCTCATTTTGAGAAGTAAATAAAGGCAGTTTCTGGCATTTCAGAAGGGTTTCTGGGACAAATCTGAGAACAACTCTGTCAAACACGTTCATCCTTTCTCTCCTCTCACCTCCATGGCTGCTCACCTTCAGGTTTAGCTCTCCTGCTAACTAATACTGAACTCTTCCTCTGAGTACTCAAAAAACCATGGCACTGACCATGTTTCACAAACTGCTGTCAAATACGCAAGGTGAACAGACTAAACAAATGGTATTTTTAAATGAGTTTCTTAATCTTTTCAGCTACAGTAAGAACAGCAGTACTAGTTAGGGATTACTTGGAACAGCACTAGGTACAATGTCCAGATGGAAATGCCATCAACCCCCAGGCAACATTAACACTAGATCTCTATTCTTAGACGTTTTGATTGTCCTCTTCTTCCTAGTCCTAAGTTCACTATGATTCTGGCTATTTTACCAGAGGTTTTATATTGCTCCCAAAACCTATTTCTTTCAAGCCTAAACCAGAGTGTTTCACTTGGAATGGCAGCAGCTATGGTTCAGTTTCTCCAGTAAGCTCTGGGCACAGAAAGACTCAAAAAGCAGCAAAAACACATGCGAGATTGTTTTCTCAAATGGCTTGGCTGCAGACATGCGAGGCTAAGGAATGCTGGTTACACACTTTCATGGGTCAGCCTTTCCTAAAAGCAATTACAGATGTTAATGGATTTATTTATTTTAAACTCAGGCTCCCAGACCAGCAGAGGATTTTGCTGTGAATCTTGGAGTCATTTCCTGTTAGAGAGAAACTGAAGTTTTATGTAGCCAGTTCATAAATTTAATTTTCCTGGGCAGAATCTTGGTGTAGTTATCACTGTAAATTGACCATTTTCTTCTCAGTAAGAGACAGCATGTGGAGAAAACAGAATCTCACATCCTCCACGGCTTTAAATACCTCTCACAGACGCACTTGTATTGTCATATTATTTATGGTGAGTTCCTGATATTAAACTTTGAAACAGATCAGCACTTTTGCGTTTGCAGTCAATGTTCAGTGCCTTAGGTCTGTATGAAGTCAGACATACAAACAATGCAAAACTAACTAAGAATTTATCTGTCGTACTCTTCACTTTCCAGACTTGTATTTAGAGGCTCCTGCTCTGTTCAACATCTCAGTATTTCTGATGCTGCTGCTATTGGTGTACCTAAGAGCCAGCTTTGGCACCAGTTTGCAAAGCTCAAAAAGTAATGGCTTTGAAAAGAATTTCCTTCAGTATAGCACTCAATTATTTTTGGAAGATTTTAGGACTCAACAAATCACAAAGCTCGTCAAATAAAATAAACAGCAGCACTTACCTATCCACTTAGATGCCAAATCTATAGCCCAACTGTGCCCTTCAAGTAAATGTGGATCAGCAAAATACTACAAAACAGGACCAATAAGAATGAAAGATGGAACCTGGAAAATGGAAGGAAAAGGTTAGATTTAGCATATTTTGTACTGACTGCTCTTTATGCTCAAGTTCCAAGTTGCAGGGGGAGGGAGACAGCAATAGCACATGCTCCAATGGTGCTAAGTTCTGCCACTTCCATTGACCTGTGTACTTGAAATACGTCGGTGAGTTAGATGCATTGCTCAGGGTCTGCTCAGCTCAGCACCATGTCCCCAGTGGTGAGCAGCATCGCACCCGTTCTGCAGAAGGCAGAACGGGTCACACAGACTGGATAAAGCCCTGAGGAACCCGGTCTGAGCCCTTAGCTGACCCTGCTTTGAGCAGGGCGCTGGACTACAGACCTCCTGAGGTCACTTCCAGCCTGAGTTATCCTACGATCCTACAAATACTCCGACCTTGCCTTTTCCATTTGGGACTAATTTTGCTTCCTGTAACTTTCTTGAAACTACAACCACAACAGTTAATTCTTATATCCATCAACTTTACTATCATAATCTTCTAGCCATGTAACACCCTCACCTTTCTGATCCCGACATTTTTAGGCTCACAGACATCTACTGAATTGAATTCCTGGGTTTAACTGAAAAAAACCAGGACAAAGTATCCCTTTTCATCAGTTCTGTTTGCTTCCTTGGTACTTCACTGACTGTATTCCGTTGAGACAAGGAGAACAGAAGCTCCAAATCCACTCTCTTTAGACCACTCAGTATTTTATTAAATTATATGTATCGCATCCTCCAGTGTCTGTGCTCTAAAATAAGAGTCCTAGTCTTTTCTCTTTTCCTAGGAGAATCTTTCCCAGCCCCTAACCATCTCCATCAGTATTCCCTGAACCTCCTTCACACTCCATTGCTTTTTCTGAGACGTGTCGACCAGTACTGCAGACAGCAGATTGCTGATACTACTGACGAAGGAGTTTTATATTGTTCACATTCCTTCCTCATCCAGGCCTCGCAGATCCTAACATCTTCTTTGCTTTGTTTTGAAAGCACCTGCTTGTTGAGCAAAGGTTTTACCTGAACAGAGATGCCCAGGGCTCTTTCAGTATCTGGTTATCATTAAGGTGTTCCACATGATTTATCTCTTTTTCCACCTCTATGCTTAACTTTACGCTGCTCCATACTGAAGTTCATGATCTACTGTGTTACCTGCAGCTCGCAGCCTGCTGGAACCACCTCTCATCTCAACTGAGCTGAAAAAGTTGCGTCACTGCCCAGTGGGACCACCAGGCACACGCATAGACGGATTCAGAATGAACTCTTGGATGCTCTTTCCTACCTTTCAGCCAGCTTCCTCTCTCAGATCGTTTACCATTCACGATAATTCTTTATCTCTTTCCCCTTTTCAAAGGACTTCTGAGCAAGCTACATTAATCCGTTCTTTATGTCCTGATTTGCTGACAAATTCAAACCACTCCATTAGACTACTGAGAGAGTTCTACTGGAGAAACTAGGCTACCATGTGGATAAGATGCTATCAGGTTAAAAATATATAATGACAGACATCTACGAATAACTTGATGATCATTTCAACCAGTTTAATAGGTACATATAAAAGACTTACTGCCTTGTAACTACTTAGTTCAATCATAGAATCCTTCTTAAAAAAAAAAAACACACCAGGTAAGACATCTGCTACCCTCCCACTTTTCAGAGCAGCTTCTCTTTTAACAACTGAAAGCGTATTTCTACCAGCAGTCCAACCACTTGACACTATCTCTTCCAAGCTCTCAAATACACAACATCTGGGCCCGCTCACTTGCCGCTTTAAACTGCCTATTTGTTCCAGGAACAATTCTCCTGCCATTTCAGCCTCCAAGAATATGTCATCATTGTGGCTATAAAGCGTATCAATGCTAGGTAGGTCTCAATAACTTGCACCCGGTAGATGCCTTCTCCCCTCTTGACCCCCGCAGCGGTGCCTCAGTACATATCCTCCTCAATTACTCATCTTTAAAGAAAGCCTGAGTCTATACTTTCAAAAAAAGGAAAGTGCCATGCTACCTTGGGAGCAACTTCCCAGGTTTCACAAGAAATACTAGGGGAAGCGGGATTATTTAACACCAGAAAGCGAGGCAAAACGTAACCTGAATTTTTTTTCATACATACCGTTTCCTTGTGGTGAAAGTACAAACCACCCCATTCTGCAGACAGATCCTCTCCCCCCGTCTCCACCAGTGAAACAGCCTTACAGGCGGCTGCATTCCTAACTGAGTCTGCAGCACCCGTCTCCACTAGGCAGGAAACATGGAGCGAGGCCGTGCTCTGCATGCCAGGCAGAGTGGGTTGCTGCAGGAAGGGTGGCACCTTTCTCAGCAGGAGCACCTTCTCCCACTTCCTCCACCAGCAAGATCAACGTAGGAGTGGGCCTGACAGTCCTGTAAGGCTGGCCAGAACTTAAGGGAAAGTCAAAGAATGGGATCAAAGTGACTGATACCGCCTCAGTCTTCAGAAATGAGTTAATTGCCACGGCCTGCATGAACCCAACCTGCTAATTACAGCGTGCTGACAGTGGACAGGATGATGGGACGCATGCTGTTGCGTTGGCATGGCAAGTTTTATCGCCCCGCTCCCCTTCTCCTTTCTTGAAAGCTGCGGCCTGAAGATCTGAAGGTTGGTAGCAAAACTTTCAATCAAGCCAGTCCAAATACTGCAAAGGGAAAGAATTTCTGTAGTGTTTGTTCTGGAAACCACAGCAGAAGGCGGTCCCTAGGGATTCTTCCAGACCAAACCCTGTTAACAAAACGTCTTCCTACAGGTTTCTGACGGAGAAGAACCTACATGTCAACAGTGTAACTTCTGAAAAAGCATATTATCCTCCATACTTTTAGAGACTCTCTTCACTAGAGCCTGTTCTCTCCAGGTTCCTGCACTGACCAATACCTTTATCACTGACACGACTCTACAAAGACACAACGCTAGATCTGTACAGTGCAGAGTCTCTGTGTTTGTAGAAGTGCAAATAAATTAACACTGAGGACAGCAGCGCTTGTTCTATGAGGAGAGAACAAATGGAAGTGCAGAACAGGAACTCAAAGTCAGGTACCAACACTCTTATCCTGCTCTCTGCTAGCTTTCCTGTGCCAGAAAAGGATAACAAAACCGGACGTGGAAATATAGGAAATGACAAATTAACTCAAGTCTATATAAGCAAGGAAATAATAACTATGAAAATCATAATCAGATTCTCACGAGCAATCTTAGCAATGACCAGTATCAACGTCTACCTGACACTACCCACTTCTATTACCTGATATCCCGTCAGAGTACCATGCTCACATTTCGTTTAAAGACTACACCTCCCCCTGCTAGTACCTTGTACGTGTGGTAAAGCATTTCACAGCCAGTAAAAAATCTATCACATTCCAGACATGAATTTTAAATCACTACTTACATGACAAAATGCCCTTCTATCTTTCAAGCACTGTAGAAACTAACCTTACCTTATAAAGCACTTCACCGAAATAGAATTTTTTACTTTATACCTCCTCTGGAAGGATAAAGGGGAAGTGAACATAAAAATAAAACCTAACGGTTGCTCAGGTGCAAATGCTCATGGCTTGTATGCAAACACAGTAGCATACAAATCAGAAATATATGCAGCTGGTGTTTCAAAAATGCTTATTTGTTTTGATTGAAAACAACAAAAAATTATTAATTTAAACAGAAAAATACAATTGAGAATTAAGGACTGAATAAAAACATTTCACTAGAGGCCAAAAAACCAATAAAGAGAACAATACTTATTAAAACCTAACTTGGTTTTCAGAGAAATAGAAGTAATCACAGTAGTAATAAAAACAAACACGTAAAATAACGTCACGATAAGGGAATTGGATAGCACTGAATATAAACAAGGAATTGTATTAAAACGGGAAGGAGATAAAATTACATAAGATTAGTTTTCTGGTCAGAAAAGTTAAGGACTTTCAAAAAGATCTTTTGGTGTACATCAAAACCAAAAAAGAAAAACCTACCAAAGCCGCTAGATCATCATAAAACAAACTGTAAAACTGTTAATACTGAGAATATGCAGAATTAAATATTCTCGTAATATCCATCCCATGATACTGATGAAAGCAGCCTATTCTAACAGTAATCCAAAGCGTACTGCACAGCAGCTATTGAAGGTATTTCTGTCAACAGAATCAGATCATCTGCAAGCAGAAGTCACTGTGATGTTTCAAAAAGGACAATTAGGGAAGTAAACACCCATCTCTTGGGCTGAGATCCACGCCAGGTGGTTATAGAAATGGCTTATATGGGAATTGATGAATAAAGATGGATAATGAAATTAATAACAATCAACACAGTTTTATGAAAACCAAGATCTCCTGTGTTAAGCTAATACCTTTTTAATGAGACCTGTGTGTTAACAGAGGTGTAATTCTTTTGTAAACCATTAAAGAAATATCAAGGGACAAAATGATTAATTAAAAATCATGCAAAATCAATACAACACATTTAAAATTATTAAAATGTAGCTGGATAGGTTTCAAAATGCAACTGCAAACAGCAGTCGTTGAGCACATAGATTTCTAGCACCATCCCACTTGTTTTCTATCATTTAGACTTAGGAAATGAGTTAGGAGAGACATAAACCACCACTGATCAAGCTGTCTGATGATGCAGAGAAAGGAACTGTTAGATACTGTTGATGACAGACAGAGGCAGAAGGATGCAGACCACTTGGTAAACTAGCACAAAGCCATCGTTTTGGGACAAGGCCGTACTTACAGGACAGGTAAATCTATCCTGGGAAGCAACGACTACAAAGGAGTTAGGAGTCCGGACAGACGATCGGAACAACGGCAGGTCCCTATACGAATCTGTGGCCATGTCAATACGGGTACTGTAACAGTATGAAGGTTGTATTTCCTTTACAGTGGTGAAATTGTTACAGTGAACCTAGAGCACGATTCATTCCAAAGAGGACACACTGCCCACAGGTCACGCAGCACCGGTGGCACACAGCTTAGGAACGGTGCCGTTTCAACCTGCCTTTTCAGTACCCAGTACCAAGCCTTACCCAGCCCATCGTCCTTCCAAACCGACCACAACGTTACCTTACGCCAGGTGTCCGACTCCACTCAGATACGGGTAATTCGGACCATGTCAAACAATGCCACCATTTTGTACATCAAGAACGGAGCACTCAGCGTTATGGATGTTTGTGGCAAGAAAACCAACTGAATAATTAATGAAAAAGTTAATATAAAGAGAAATAAGAACACTTTAATGTTAAATACTCAAGCCACTTCTCTCCAGGAAGACACTGTTACTCTAAAGGGCACGTTCACTTAAAACAATGTAAGTTCTACCGATACTTTTTTTTCCCCAAAAAGTGTAGCTTCTGATTTGTGATTATGTCAAAGCTTACCAACAGCCAAATATAAAGTGGAACTTAACACAGTATCTTGATTTCCCTATTTTTTCTACATTCTCTAAAATAGAAAGATGCTTGCTTTGAAAAGGTGACCAAACTCATCATGGATTTCTACAGGTCATCTAATAATGTATCTTTTACGCTAACATTGCATTAATTTATAACAATGAGTAACTTGCTCTCTTCTCAGCTAAAATCACATATAAGACCTACAGTAAAATACACAACATACTACTCTGTGGAGACGTTGCTTTATGATGTTTCCATTCCCACATCATATCTGTTCTCCATACTCCAGCATCCATCATAAACAGGCTTGGTTTACTGTTCTGAAAATACATTTTTAAATTTCTTCCTATTAAAATACCTTCTCCTTTTATTAACTTAGTTCCTTCACCTCCTCAATATCCAAATATAGACTTGCTGTGAGTGCTCTGGGAAACTCTGGTATCACACCAATGATCTCAGGGATGCATAAACGTGTATCTTCCACAGACGACTACAACATCAGCAAGAGGTCAGCTCTCAGACAACGAAGTCAACTTCTCTGCGTTTAGCTTTCAGGAAAATTCTTTCGAGAAACTCTGGACAAGGGCCTTGAATTCAACTGAGGACCCTGAAGCGTAGTTTGAGTTTCACTAGCATACAGTAATGTGTCAAACATCCTGTTTAAATTGCTATTTTCTACCATTTGACAGTTTCTTTGGAAAAAACCTGTAATGAAAACTGACCCAGTAGGAAAAGCAAATGCTCAAAAGAACTTGGTCCATTTTCTTCCAAATGTAAAGCTTACGATAAAAATTCTGTTTCTGTTTCCAGTCTGCCTCTGACACGTCCGTATAGTGTAAAGCAATAAAACGACTTCTGGCTATCCAGAAAACTGTTTTAATCCAAACAGCAAAATCAAAGGAGAGAAGAGGGACCAGGAGGGAGATGAAGAATAGGATCTTAAGTAGATATGAAAGCAAACCACACACGGGTCTTTTTTTGTAGTTAAAACAGTGACTGTACCCAGCCTGTGATTTTTGGGGGGTTTATACAGGAGCCAAAAGACTGAGCATCAGTCAATGTTACTGCCCTTGGGCTTCACTAGAGTCAAACTACTTAGTGCAAATAATGTATGTTTTTCCCCAGCAAATGCATAATTTCTGCTTTATTTAAAAACAGCATGGTTACAAGAGGCACCTGTGTATCTGCAGGATCGGGGACAACGCGTTGTCAGTAAAAGAGCCGACACCCACTGTTTCCCCTTAAGTTGGGCCCATACGCTGTTCCTCGTGCCCCCAGGCCTGGAAGAGAAAGATAAAATTCCACGTTGCTTCACGAAGCAGCCAGCAGACTCCTCAGAATTGCTTTCCCGGACAACACCGCTTGAAAAAAGTCTGCTTTGCGACCGGGCGCATTAAGCAGTTTTTAATGAATCTTCCTAGCAGTCAATGCATGCTTAAACTGCGACGCCCTCGTAATCAGGCCGTCCACTGAACGCCTTTGCTTTACCACTGAATTTTTGCTTTTGATGCCATGTTAACGCCAGGGATGGAGGCTTCGCCCTGCTCAACAGCTGCAGCGCAGCAACGAGCCACCCATCCGAACCCAACCCGAGGTCCCCCAACGCGTCAGCGCTTCGAGGCCGCGCTCGGAGGTGCCCCAAGGTTCCTGCTCCCAGCTGCACCTGTGACAGGCCCCTCAGGGCCAACGTCTGGGCTCGCCTCAGGCTCCGCGCCCCGGCAGGGCCAGGGAGGCCTGG
>NW_008824900.1:294743-299188 GCF_000699105.1 Pygoscelis adeliae | reverse complement strand
ACTGAAATGTCAAGGTGACCGGTGACATAGCTCAAGCTTTTACCAAGCTTATCTGTCAAAAGAAAGAATTGCCTTTTTATTTTGTGCTTCTTACTACCTGGGGTTGAACAGGAAAATGGATGCCATTTTCCCACCACATTCAGTTCTTCCACATAAACCTCTTCCCTCTGCCTCTTGGCCTGCTAAGAAGCGTTACCCGGGAGTAATTTTAGTTCTTGCCGCATCCCTACGAAGCGTTGAGAAAGAAATCCTGATTTCAACACAAAACATGCATTCAAAATGCAAATCCAGCATATGAACCCCCCACCCACCCACCCACCGCATCTCTGGTGATTTTATACCTGCAGACCTTTGGCCACAATCAGCTATTCATTTGGAGGAAACGGTGGTTGATCCCGACTCCCAGTTAATATTCAGTATGAGGTCTCTGAGCCTGAACTGAATGTGGTGGGAAAATGGCATCCATTTTCCTGTTCAACCCCAGGTAGTAAGAAGCACGAAATAAAAAGGCAATTCTTTCTTTTGACAGATAAGCTTGGTAAAAGCTTGAGCTATGTCACCGCTCACCTTGAAATTTCAGTAATTCCGTTAACTTCCATACGAGCAGCACAGCATTCTTCATTATAACCCCAAAGCATTACGGCTGTAAGGGGCTTCAGCTGCAGCTCTGCAGCCTGCAAACACGTACCTTAGATGTGAAGACGAGTGACTTTAAATGACAGGTCCGTGCTCACCAACAGGTGGTATGTATTTCTCTCTCCCTGTTTACAATTTATATTTTTCTACGTGTATTTAGATAGATTCGAATTCTTTAAAAATATATAACCCCAAAGCATTACGGCTGTAAGGGGCTTCAGCTGCAGCTCTGCAGCCTGCAAACACGTACCTTAGATGTGAAGACGAGTGACTTTAAATGACAGGTCCGGCACACAGAACACACTGGGGCTGACGTTCCTATTAGTTTGCTTCAAAAACATCGAGACAGGCACTTTACTAACAAATACAAAGCACTACTTCTAGCTGTGAGCAATATGATGGCTCCTTTACGCATAACACTTATTTTTCCATAATTATATCTTGATCCGTAATTTGACATCGCCAAAAGAAATTGGCACTGTCATAGCATTGCCTGTTTGGAAAGCTTGTAGAAAAAAAATTAACTACAACTTTTAAAACGGAACAAGCTCCGGAGGCACCATGCTTTTTCACTTCCAGCAAAGCAATTTAATTTTTAACCCATGCTGAATTCAAACAATTTTAGCTGGAAACCCTTGAATTTTAAGCAAAGAATCAGTGCCCCTGGTTATTTTGGCAGGACTGATCGGTGTATTTTCTGCAGTGAACCTCCCCAGGAGATGCAATGTGCCATGTCAGTGTGAGAACCCAAAACTGGTATGAAGAAATCCTTTGGTTTGTGTCTTTCAACACTTCTGCTAGTTTATTCAAGTTCTTTCTCAAGTTGCTGCACTTAACGGGGATTAGAAGCGCTCTGAAGAAAATCCTGCAAGAACTTGCAAGCGAACATTGCACAAACATACTGAAAAATACTCCGGTTGCGATGTGCTGAGACGCCGCGTTGGTTCCACAAGGACGACTAAGCCAAGACGCAGCAACATTTTGTTGCACAATACCCTAAATGCGACCTGAATTCAAAAACACCAAGTATTTAAAAAAAATAACCCAAACGAAGCATTGGAGAAGCAGGAAACTTAATTTAGGGAAGAGAGCTTATCCCAAGCAGACTGAGCTTTGCCTTCATACCCTCCCCTGTGTTTTCAGCAGGTGCGTTGCGGCCGGAACCAAGCGGGTGAGGCTGAACCTGACAAGCAGCCCAGGTAAAACGTCAGCTTTCTGCAAGCGCCAGCTCACGTTCCCGTCCTGCCAGCTACGGCACGGCACGGCTGGCATCGAACCCAAACGGCTGCGTCCTGCCTGGGAGGTGCCGCTGAGGCGGGTACCAGGAGGGCTTGGAGAGGCACCTCCGCAAGGCGCCGGACAGCCTGCAAACCCCGTCACACACCTGCAGTCGGGGAAACGGCCCATCGGCGTTCGAAGCGGCGCCGAGCACAGCAAATACGCGCCTTCAGCCAGACCAGCCTCCACATCACGGCTGCCAGGCAACGCTGCAGCCTCCAGCTCTTCTACTGCATTTCATGTAGTCAAACGCAATTTTCTATTGCAGAAGTGCTGAGGCACCAAAGAGAAGGGCCCCTGAGAAATGTGAAACACACAACACGCGCAGGCATCTGCTTTTTCACCACTCGAATCCTTTAAAGCTTACTGCACTCAACGCGAGGAGCGCAGACACCCTGAGCCTTGCTGCCGTGTGCAAATGCAGCCTTTTAAAAGTCTGCACTGAAAAGAGCCAAAGGAATTGTGGTATTTCCAGTATAGACAGGTTCAAAAGCACCGACATTTAACAGTACGTACTGGCTACCAAACGGGTGTCTATTTCGCGGGGCATTTCAAGACCTCTGACCATTCCTAAAGGCAACAAGGAACCGGTTGCTGTAACAGGCTCTGTTCGCTGTTTGTACCCAGCATCAGCTAGAAGACACAGCCACGGCTACAGGTATAGAGAGGAGAAGCAGCTCTCCCAAAATCGGGCAGCTGATCAGAGGCAGACTATCTCCATGTAGACCTACGGGACCTTCTGCTAGCAATTTTTGAATAATTCACTTTTTCTCCCCACCAGGGAACTGCTCTGTGTCAGAGCTGGCATAGGGCCCCAGCGCTTTGGACTCTAGCATGGAAATCTTGGCTTAATTTAATGCGTGCTAGTGGTACTCCCCCATGAATTACAACTGTATAGATGCAGGCAGGTCCCTGAAATAGCAACTCTTCTGATACATGTTGTGAAAGATGGGATATTTACTGTCACGCTTGGGTTTTTCTGCAGAAAATGACAATTATGGAACTTGTGGACACTATTGCCAATACTAAAATGTTTTTAAAATAACTGTGCTTGCATTTATATTTATAGTATTTACAGTAAATATGTAAATATGTTTATGTATCTATGAATACACACATTATGTATTATATATACGTATACATATTTATCCCCAGTATGCTACAGTCGGCATTTCTCAAAATTTGTTTTAAATTTTTTCATTTCAAACTGAAAAGTGTTTCACTTTGTTATCTCTGCTCAGTCTGATGGGCAGATCTACGGATCTGTTAACGCTGGTGGCTCTTTGGCAGCTCCAGATTAACATTTTAAAGCTTTCGGTACAAATTGATTCAATCCAGGTCAGCAGTGATCGGAGAAGCAGCCACAGAGGCCAATTCCAATGAGTAAAGTTTAGGGCTTGCATTAATTTATTGTGTTAATCTGCCCTTCTCATGGACTACGGCCATGCTGGATGACAGAGCTCAGCACAACACTCCGCGCGCCGAGTCTCTTGAAAGGGCAAAACAAGCAACAATGCAGCATGTTCCTCAGGAGCAGGTTTGTTTTGTTTTCCTCTAAAGCGCAAATTTTGGGATGGTGCATGCCATTATAGCCATCTTCTCTGGTAAGCCTGCCAGAAAAATATGCATGTTTCCATTCAGTAAGTCACACAGCACGAGTTAAGAGCGTGCACATCAAATTAACTTGTTATAAACCAAAATTTGCTAGTTCTCCTGGGAGGTGAAATGAATTCTAATTTCCAAGAAGAATCACCACCATTCAGTAAGGAAACCGGGCATTAAACATGCTAAGAACCTCTAAACACATTAAAAATACAGCGCCCAACTAAAAAAAAAAATAATCCATATCCTTTGATTTCTTGAAGCATATTGCAAGATAACTTAGAACACTTGTTTTTTAAAGTGTCTGCTAAACCGCTTGAGACAGAACAGGTCCAGTGATTGAGATACATTAGGGAAACAAAACTCAAGTTGAATCCCCCTCCGCCTCCTGTCACAGCTCCGACTCCCCGAGTTTCTAAGGGTTCCATCTGGGACAGATCCATGAAGGATTTACTTACTGATTTCCTTCTGGATCAGTAATTAACCCCAATTACCCCCCATTTACTTGGGCTGCAGAAGGAGAACCAAGCTTTGCTTGGCTTCACAGACTGCTGCTTTGTGAACTGCTATTACCTGACCCCAAATCCCTCGCAGATCATATCTTGACATTTGGGATAAAGTTGGACAGGTATGTTTAATGGACAATTCATTACAATACCTTTTGCCACATAGATTGAAAAAGAGGAGGAAACTCTGCTTCTTTCAACAATTTTTCATCCTTCCTGCTGCTGTAAATACATCAACAGCAATGAGACAATCAGGAGTCCTTAGAAATTTAAGTACTTACAGAAGCCTTTGGTCCTTGCACTCCTGCCAGCTACTCCATTTCGACCAGGACTTACGGCAGACTTGCCATAATGATGGCAAGATGATTCTGATTGCAGAGGGAGAGAAAAGGACTTTTTTTTTTTTTTTCTGGAAGAAAAGCT
>NW_008824900.1:286343-294726 GCF_000699105.1 Pygoscelis adeliae | reverse complement strand
AAAAGGAAAACCCGTGTTCAACCCACTCCAGAAGCATCAGGAGGTGAGCTGTTCCGGGTCAGGAAAGATAGCAAGATAGATTTTAGCATGCCATCCTCTTCTTCCCAAGCAATAGGGGAGACAACCAGCTGAAAAGGACTTTGCACGGGATAATTCCAGTAAGCAGCCAAGCTTCGAGGTCTCCTCTGAAATCCCAGGAATTTTTGAACCTGGGGGTTACTGGGGAAGCACATGATGTCACCGCTTAAGGCTTGGGCAGACCCAGAACTGCCCTGGGAGGAATTTCCAAATGAACAGGGCATTGGGCAGAGGTGGTCTCGAAGCTGCCGTTACGTTTGTGTTTATTGCCTCATCCAAACCCAGCAGGTACTTGGTCTTTATGCCTCCAGACCTTGGAGGAGGTTTGTTTCACTTTGTGCTGGGATTCTTGAGTCCTGGGCCATGTCCCTAACTCAGAATCACTGTGTTTCTTAGGGAAGTACATTTAAGCTCCACGCAGACCTTATTTGTACAAGAAGAATAATTCTGACTTACTTCACAAGGAGGGTGGGAGGATTAATTAACAATCGTGAGGCACTACAGAAGTGCTAAACATTATTAATGGCTCCCAGGTTTTCTTCTTCTGGAAACAGTGGCCATTTCTTCCCATAATGTTTTAAACAGTTGCTGCTCAAGGAGCTTAGATTGCAGATTCCTGGCCTGTGGTTTGTCCATAAATCATAGACCTGGAGCCTACCCAAGACACTCTCGATAGTCTAATCTGGACGAGAGAAAAGTCTGTTCTCAAGCTGGCCCAGTGAACTACTTTATGGGCCGGTCCAGTTTCAAGGTCCTGAGCCAGACGTGAGAGGGATTCTGTCCAAGTTTAAAAGCACGAGGTCTCAGGAATGTCCTTTCAAACTGGATTTCACTGCCTGTAAATATTTTCCATCTTCTGCCCTGGAGGATATAGGTTTGACTCCCCAGCTGATGAGCCTGGGCAGAGCAGGAGAGAAGGCCACAGTGTTTATCACCAACAGTCTGTCAGCACACGAAGTTTAACTTGTAAAAAAAAGAACCCAACCCATGCTCAAAGCCACTTCTGAACAAAAAAATCCCCCCCAAAACAGCAACAAGAGACAGGCAGCAGTTAATAAGGTCCCAGTAAAAATCAAACCCGATAGATCAATTTTCTGTACAAAGCAGGGTTCAGCATTGCTTACAGCCAGGAAACCAAATAAGCTCCGTGAGATTCTTCCAGGTTGGAGATCCCCAATTCCAACCCACGGGAAATTTGGTACAGCAAATGCAGAAGGACACAACTAGCCCATGCTGGGCGCTTCGCAGCACCATTCCCACACGTTGCACACTCTTGGAACTCTTGGTTCACCTCAATATGCTAGAAAAATCAGGGGACGCTACTCTCGCTGCAGGAAGAGCACAAGCCAGATGGAAACTAGTGAGTGATACAACACTTTTGCGGATGAGTAATTTAGTATCTGAGTGGAGAGGATGGGAGCTGGAAGAGCACTGGAGCTGGAAGTGCACAACCGCAGCTTCACCCCTACAAACAGCACTGAAGTTCTGATGCAAGATCCATACAAGTCTTCTCTGCTTGCTCAGCATGCTTGGAGGTTGTACGAAAAGTGAAAAACCAGGCTCTCACTAGCTTCCCATGCCTCCCTTTCACCATCACATTTGAAACAACTCATCTTTCACACTGCTCGTTTACCAAAGAGCCTCTGTTGCATTCTGTGGAGGCCCTTTCAGAGCCGAGGTCATCTACAGACTAGCTTTCGAGCGACTCACTTGAGTCTATTGGCCCGTCAGTCTGTGTTCATCAACATGCTGCCATATATCCCCCTTTTCCGCTAGGATCTGTTCTGTTAGCCACGTTTAAAATCTTCATACACCAGCACTCTCTGCAGGTCTTTGCAAAATAAAAGGGAAGGCTGAGTCTGAGAGGTGAGGACCCGGAGAGGCTGCTGGTGCAGGCAGTGAGGAAGCTTAGACAAAGCATCAGACAAGGCAGCACGGTAAAGTATGTGAGATTTGGGTCAAAGAACCCTCCTGATCCTGCTGCTACTGCTCCTTGCTGCGTACGGGCTCCCGGGACTATCACCACCTCTCACCGTGTTTGATGGGTACAGTGACAAAGGGTAGGTTTGCACTCGCTGCAGTAACAGAAATCTCGTTTGATCTTTTGGTCACAAATCTCTCATGGCAAAAAATTAGCACCTCGAAGGCTGCTGGGATTCCCGGAGGATTCCCAGGACTGGAGAGGTTAAAGACATGTCAGACAGTTCGTGACCGTCTCACAGTAAGCATGCTCCGCTTCTCACTGCATCAATTTTTTTATAAACTAGCATCCAGCTTCAGTTCAGGCATTGTATCAACAGATGCTAATTTTGGCACTTTATCAGCGAGCACCAGCACCTGCTGTACTGTTAGCATCAGAAAATCGTCAAGGGTTTTGATTTCTTCAGTCTGTGTTCATGAAACACCCTGCATTGTGAAGTGGCCACATCGTATTGCTCCTTTCAAGTGAACTACAAGGCTCTGTACATCCGGGTATAGCATCTAGTAATTTTTCCTGCGTATTTACATCAGTTTTGATGGCAAAGGATCTTACATCTACTTGGAAGACAGGAATGCTGCCCAGTCGCCAAAGTGTATAGCTGAACTCCACTTGGGTTGTCTACTTCCAGGAACAAAACCTTATGCATGTTTACCTCTGCCAGCTTAGCTGCCGGCTTACTCTTCTAATCTTTGAGGATGGACAATTTTAAGGGTATTTTGTTATTGCACAATCAAGGAATCCCAGCATAATCAAAAGATGCCATCCGTATCTTACCAGGAGCTGGATCGAGACCTGTGGCCTCTCGCTGAGCTACACAGCTACCCTAGAATCACAGAATCATTTAGGCTGGAAAAGACCTTTAAAATTATCAAATCCAACCGTTAACCCAGCACTGCCAAGTCCACCACTGAACCATGTCCCTAAGCACCACATCCACACATCTTTTAAATACCTCCAGGGATGGTGACTCAACCACTTCCCTGGGCAGCCTCTTCCAATGCTTGACAACCCTTCAGTGAAGAAATTTTTCCTCACGTCCAATCTAAACCTCCCCTGGCGCAACTTGAGGCCGTTTCCTCTCGTCCTATCGCTTGTTCCTTGGGAGAAGAGACCGACCCCACCTTGCTACAGCCTCCTTTCAGGTAGTTGTAGAGAGCGATGAGGTCTCCCCTCAGCCTCCTTTTCTCCAGGCTGAACAACCCCAGTTCCTTCAGCTGTTCCTTGTAAGACTTGTTCTCCAGACCCTTCACCACCTTTGTTGCCCTTCTCTGGACACGCTCCAGCACCTCAATGTCTGTTTTGTGGTGAGGGGCCCAAAACTGAACACCGTATTTGAGGTGCGGCCTCACCAGCGCCGAGTACAGGGGGACAATTGCTTCCCTAGTCCTGCTGGCCACACTATTCCTGACACAACATATCAGAAGGGGTGTAGGATGTCAAAGGTGGCTCCTTGTTCTTCTCAACACTCTCTAAACTGTCACGTTAGCTCCTCTTCTGCATCTGAATAAAAATGAAATTTTAGGTGATGTTAATAAAACTTCTAAAATGGTACCCCATGCAGCAGACCCTTTTCATTCCTCTTTGCACAGCCAGGCTTCCTTTAGCTTAAAGAGCTGGAGGTTGTCCTGTCCAGCAGAGCATCCAGTTAACCAAATCCAGTTCCAGAATCTTAATCTGGCAATTTAAAGATAAGCTAAACAAGTATCACGGCTGCATCAGAGCCCCCACTGAGCAGGGAAAAGAATTCTTGAAAACCAGTTTGCATGGTGTAAACGAGACGCACAGAGGGAAATCTAGCGTGGCGT
The DNA here is from genome assembly GCF_000699105.1 of Pygoscelis adeliae. Classification (NCBI taxonomy): domain Eukaryota; kingdom Metazoa; phylum Chordata; class Aves; order Sphenisciformes; family Spheniscidae; genus Pygoscelis; species Pygoscelis adeliae. Next base: position 290,862 of record NW_008824900.1, on the reverse strand, counting down.
TTTCTGTTACAAAGGCCTCTTCTGTTGAACGGCCATTGCTCCTTAGAAAGGATTCAAAGGGCTAAACTCCATTTTCAAAGACAAGGCTAACAGGGTTCATAGCTACAGATTCTCCTGTTTGCCCTCCACACTCTCAGCTACTACCTGCTGTTGTTTTCGCAGCCCTCTCTTCCCACCACTGTCCAGTGCTTGATGCCCTGAAGAACCAAGCAGCATCTGGAGAGAGAAAAACCAACAAATCACCAGCTGGAAGACTCAAAGACCAACAAGGTAAGGGGAAAAGAAAAGAGTGGAGGCGTCTGGAAAAGAAGGAGTTTATTTAGCATAAATACAGATCAGCCAGACATGCAGTTTATCCCACCGAAGAGGGAAAAACCCTGGAGACTCTCCAGAAAGCCACACGCTGGAAAGCTGTTTCCCGGTTACTTCCCCTTCTCCACAGCAAGACCTGGATGAACTCAATTATCCAGCAGCTCGGTGATCTTTTCCGCCATGGGATTGTACTGCCATGTTCCACCAACAGTATCCGTGCCTGCTAACGGCATCAATCTGTCTCCATGCCAGCAAATGCCTCCTGCCTGGTCAGAGATGGAGGTTTCTTAACAAATTAATTAATTCTGTCAGTGCTTGTTCGGAGCACAATGGTGCACAGGGATGCAGTGGATGGGGAGGGGGGGCGTATTCACAGACCTGACTGGGAATCTTGCTGCCCACATCTGTTTTGGGAAAGGCCATTTCTAGAAACAGTATGAACTGAGGCTCTTCAGGCTTGCGTCAGAAATTTGGGCATATTGTTAAAACAATACCAGCAGCAACCTCTGGATTTTGTTCCCACTAAGAACATCGCATTTTGAATGGGTTGATGACATGTGATCTAATAATTACAACTGGCTCCTCCCTGTGCAGTGAGGGTTGGAAGCCCCCTGCATTGTCCCTGGCCCTCTGCCATGTGAACCCCTCGCTGGCACAGTGCCTGCAAGCAGACGCTGCAATAGCTGACAGAGTGACTGCACTTGAGGAAAGAGACAGCAGCACAGAGTTCATCCTTCAGTCTTCTGGGGCTCAGTTCTTCTCCAGGATTCTGGTGAGGAGTTCGTTCAGCCGGCTCACCATTGGTCTGGGATCCTCATTCAGTCCTGCTGCTATCATGGCATTCTCATAAATCTGAAAAAGAGAAGAAAGCATTAAATAAGCAGCAAGAGCGAGGTGGATGAGCGCTGGGGAGGGAGCGCATGTTACTCTCCAGGACTTGCACGCTCAGACCAAGCATGTCTTCTAGGCCATCCGGTAGGAAAACACATGGACCACAAATACCAGAAATACCCAAAGTGGGACCACAGAAGGATGCGATTCCTGCCCGCTGCAAAAGCTTCACCCTGTTCCCCACCACACATGGTCTGTGAGCTGTTTCTGGGGAGGATGGTGCCACTTCTGGAGAAGGCCTGGCTCTCACCTGATCAAGCAACAGCTGGGCCAGATCAGGCTGACTGTCCTTCAGCTCGTTAAGCTTCTTAATCAGAGCATGCCTGTAAGAGTGAGAGAGATCAACACTGAGACTTGGTATTTTTGGACACAATGAGAAATTTATTTCCAAAACGAGCAGCTAAGCCAAAGTGGGACAGAAAAGGTTCTACCTAAAGGCCAAAATAGCTCCAACTTCCTTGCTCCCGTTCTAGGGGCTTCTCTCTTCTCTCCCATCCTGTCCCCATAGCTCCCATTGTCCTCAGAGGGCTGGACACTGTATGTGTGCGTGCGTGCGTCATGTCAACTGTGCCACACAGCCTCACAGACCAAGGCACTGTGGCACGCACTGCACTTAATGGGGAGGGCTCTGCTAATTGGGAGCCTTACATTGCCTCTTCTCTGCCTCCACCCCAGCGAGACTGCAGTGCCCCAGGCTTAGCACTGGCATTGCTCCCCCTTACCCTGTGTTGATCTCCAGGGTGGGCTGCAGGAGCTGGGCACGTTCCTCTTGGGTCTTGGCCAGCTGCTGCATGCGAAGAAAGTGGCGGGCAGCCCCCATCTCGAGCACAGTGATCATGGCGGGGTGGGTGTCCAGCCGTGTAGTCACCTGTGGCAAAAACAGCAATCAGTGCTGAGAGGGAAAATGCACGTGGGTTAGAGGTGGGGGATGTTCAAGGACATGGGGTCTCCTCAGCACAGATCCACACCAAGCCCCTGCACGATTCGTCCCGACCCCACGGGAGCTGCCTAAACCAGCAGGAAAGCTGGGGGCCCAAATGGCCCCACTGGTCTGCAGGCAAGACAGTCACCAGCCTGTTCTTCTGGTGACCTGAGCACGAACTAGTAAAATGGGCTCTGCTCATTACACATTAGGATGTGGTTCTTCCACTGCCATGCTGACCATCCAAATGACAAATGCCAGCATTCATACCATTTACAGAAAGGAGGCACGGAGCAGAACAATTTCTCTCAGCGTCCAAAGAAAAATCTGTGGCAGCAGATGCCCCTTCTTGCCCTAGACTATTACCTCCATGGATCTCCTGTACTCAGTTACCCAGGCACAGAATACCTACCTTAACACCAGTGACTCGAGAGCCTAAGGCATTTCTCATCCAGGCCATCAGATCCTCAGCCTCTTTCTCTGTCAGACGTTCTGCAGCTGGCAGGGGAAAGAGGGCACATCTGAGCGTGCATCTATAGTGCGCCAAAGGACAGTGAGCTTTACTCCTGAGCTCAGTCCGTTTCACACTTCCTTTTACCTGCGCTCTTGTGGAAATGGGAAGGCAGCACCACTCAGCACACACCTACGTATATGCCCTCATCCCAGACCGTGCATACCCAGAGGGGGCAGGCTCATGCCCTGCCAATGCCTGCCTGCCTCTGTCAGGGCACCAGATGCGCGCGCGTTGTTAAAATTCAGATCATGAAAACTCCACGTATGACATTCCGTCTGTTTAGCAAATCGCTTAAACTTTGATAACGTGGGATGAAAGGGATCTGCAGGAACTGCAAGTTGCCTCAGAACACAAGAATGGCAGGATGGAAAGGAGTGCTCTTGCTCACACGCTCAGGAGCTGCAAGAGCGCTGGAGGAGGTGTACCCTCACTGGCTGGCACAGGGCAGCAGGACTGCATGCAGCAGGAAGGGGCAGGGGAGCCTCACGATACCTGAGCGGCTCTCCTCAAACTTCTCTTCCTTATAGTGATCAACAACAATATCTGTCTCCACCGAGATCAGCTTCTTCTTGTCAAACTCCCGAAGGTGCAAGAGCGTCAGCTCATCAAATTGCTCATAGCAGAACAGGACCTGTGCCAAAAAAGGAACAATAACACATTGTTCGGGATGTAACAGCATTTGTTCCTTCCCAAGGCAACTCTGCAGCAAACAGCAAGAACACCACAAGGGAAACTAGCAGGTTCAACCCCATGGTGACTATCACTCAGGACCCCAAATGAAAGCAAACCCTTGGAGAGCTTTGTTACCATGGGTGGCAGGTCTGCAGCTGAACAAGTCCTGCTGCCCCACGGAAAGTGAGAACCAGCACCGACTCCAGTCCTGAAAGGGCCACCTGCCCACAGAGGACACCTGTAACACGGTCACCAGCCCTGCACAACAGCTCCTGGGCTCCTTCTCTGGCGTTCAGCGAAGGTATTAAACAGATGTCAGAACTAGATGTCTGCACAAGTACTAACCCGCCTGCACAGAGTGTGTGACAGGTCCTTCCTGGCCTCACACTGCAGTAGCCAGTCTGAGTGGAGACAGGGAGCCCGGGCAAAGACACTGCAGCGGCAGGGGTCTATCACAGGCCTCACTGCCCTGCTCAGCTCTGAGATCCAGGTGAGCCCTGACCACTGATGGTAGTAGCTCAGGGTGTCCCCTGGCCATGGCGTACTGCTCACCCACCTCCATGTCCTTTTTCTTCATGGCCTCAAAGTACGGGGAGTGCTCGGCCAGGTGCCGGTTGGGTGCACACAGGTAGTAGATGTTTCTGCTCCCTGCCTTCATGCGGGAGGCGTAGTCGGTCAGGCTGGTCAGCTGGCCTGTGGGCAGGGCGGACGATTCGTAACGTAGCAACTTGGCTATGTCCTCCTGGAAGAAACGTGCTCCTGTGAGCTGAGGGCAGGCGACTACAGCTCTACCTGACCACTCCCAGCCCCAAGACATCCCTTTGTAGCATGCAGGCCTGTTTGCAGCCCTGCAAAAAGGCTCAGGGGATTCCGAGTCCCTCCTTTCTTGCTCCAGATATTAAGGAGGCAGAAAAGTGACCCAGACAGGATGTAAGGCAAGCTCTCCTGGAAATGGGAATCCAGGCAGAGGACAACAGTAGGGGAAAGCCCTACTTCGTTGCCTGTTGTAGTTCATATTGCATCAGGGAGGGCTGGCAACACAGTGTGGGTACAGAGACTCTCAAATTAAGTGGGAAGCAGCAGCCAGTCAGAAAGTGTGAGAGTTAGGGCACTAGAGAATATGTAGGTCTTGTTAGACCCAGGAACACAAGTTACAGGCGTGTAAGATTCACAGAGAAGTAGCAGCCCCCCTCATCCCAGGTCACGGT
>NW_008824900.1:284828-286329 GCF_000699105.1 Pygoscelis adeliae | reverse complement strand
GCAGTGCTTCAGGACTCCTGGTACCTTGACATCCTGCTCTGCTATCGTGACAATCCCCTCTCTCATGAATACCCCGTAGTCCTCAAAGAATTTGGCATATTTCTCAGGGTCCTTCTTGCTCTGGTCAATGAAGAACTTGATCAACCTCTTCTGCAAAACATCTCGGAGCTTCCTGCAGCAGAACAAGCCTTTTTAAAGACCGCTGCTAGACCAAGACGAGAGATTTTAGGTGAAGATCCCTCTTCCTGTGCAGTGTTTTAGTGATGCATTTGCAAATATGAGGATGAAGAAGAAACCCTAGGTCCACCGTCTCCTTTCCCTCATGGCTCTGCATCTGTTCTTTGTATCTCAGTCAAGAGCAGCTCTTGAGCTGGAGAGATAGTTAGGGCTGCGATACAAACGTACTGCTGAAGCTCAACTCTCCAGTAACTCCAGTGATGCAGTACATAACCAACCGTGCACAGGGCATCTGCCTCCCTCCCACAGCTACCCTCAAACATGGGAAGGAAGCGTCTATGAAAGGGTTACAACTGGAGAAATCTTTTCTGAAGGCCTGAAAATCCACTGTGAAGTGACAGGGTTAATTTGGTGACTATAGTGAGGCATTTTGCCAGCTGTAGAATAGGAAGTTAGCCATCAAACCTAACAAGATAACAGCGCCAATGCTAAGGAGTGAGAGCCTACTCTTATCCTTTCCTCCAGTTCCAACAATGGCAGATGTTTGAGAGGGGACTTGAAGGACAAAAAGTAAGGAAAAACCAAAGCCAGATCTAATGGGTTCTTAGAGGAGACTGGCCTGCTGGCAGTCAGCTTCACTGGGCCTCAGCACCAAATGAAAACCCTGCTGACTGGCACTCAGTTTTCGACAAATGTGTGTGTGAGCACAGCAGAGCCTTGAAGGAAGTCTGGAGACAACAGGCACAAGGTGCTGTTTGAAGATCTACACATAAATAACGGTGACACTAAAGTACAGCCCAGCTTCCTAGTACTGACAGCTGACTTACTGTTTGGTTTTGTTTTCCAAACCACTTGGTGGTGCAGACCAGACACTTTCAATAGCAAATCCACTGTTACTGCTGTAGACCAGAGATACCGAAAGGCAGCCTAGGGCACGAGGGGCTCATGGCCCAAGCAGGTGGCAGCAGATTGTATGACACAGGACACTGCTCCCACATCTCCAGATGTGACCAGCAAGGCTGAGAACTCACTTTGTAGACTACTGAAATTCTCAACGATGGAAATGTTGCAGCTTACGCCGCCAGGTCCCTCCAAGCCCTTCTAACTATCCCACAATATCCCCTCCTCAACCAGCAAGAAGCCAGAAGAGCCTCAGCAGTCCACAGGATCTACCTCTTCCTTACCTGATAAGGGCACTCTCCTGCAGCAGCTCCCTGCTGAGGTTCAGGGGTATATCCTCACTGTCCACAACACCTGGAACACAGAGCAACCCTTGAACAGCGAGGCAAACACGAGTGCCAGGCTCAGGAAAGCAGCCCCTCGC
>NW_008824900.1:279535-284793 GCF_000699105.1 Pygoscelis adeliae | reverse complement strand
GGTCCCAGCACACACCTCTAAGAAAACGCAGCCATTTAGGCAGGATGTCTGCAGCTTTGGTTTGGATGAGAATTTTGCGGCTGTAGAGGGCAACGCTGGAGCCCAGTTCCCTGCTGATATCGAACATGGATGGTTTCTGCAGGAACAAGAGACAGAAGGGTAACACCAGCACTGTGCAGGGTGCCAGCTGCACGCTATGCTGCAGTACCTCCGTGGCTGCACCAGCTGACCAGGTCACGCTGTGGTCTTCCCTACCAGTGCTGAACCCAACGAGAGCTGATATCTTAGCTGTCTTCCCTAGGGACCTACCTGAGCCATCTCCCTGCTCCTGTCACGGCTCAGTACCCCCACAACTATCCTGCGGCACCCAGCCCTGGAGATGCCACACTGGATATTCCTCCTTGCCATTCTGCAGCCTTAGCTGCCTCCTTTCCCTAAGGAGCTCTCCTATTCTCTCCTCTTCAGAGCAGCTGGGCAGATGTCCCACAGTTCCCTGGACAGAAGGGCACGTACTTGCTCAGGCACATAGAAGATGCTGCGGATGTTGAGGGGAGCATCGGTCTTGTAGTGCAGGACGTAGCGGGGCTTGTCGTAAGCCTGTGCTATGAAGCGGTAGAACTCCTCGTGCTGCCACTCGCCGATGTCCTTGGGGTCCAGCATCCAGAGTGCCTGTGGAGGGAGATGAGTTCCCATCAGCTCTCAAGACCCGCGGCCTCACAGCACAGGTCTCTTCTTTCAGAGTTACACTTTCCCTCCAGGGCGCTAGAGCAAGGAAATATGATCTTTCAAACAGACTCGACTCCTCTGCACAGCCCGAGGGCAGGGGGATGTATTACGGTTCAGGCACATTATCACAGACTAACAAATTACCACCCCTCAGCTGCTGGGGTCACCCCTCATAGAGGTACTCTTGCCCTGCAACAGATATAAGGCAGCTTTGTTTAGCCCAAAACAAAAGGGATTTGGCTAACACCTGCTACTGGCCAAGAGCATCTTGGACAGTTACCACAGCTCAGCTGACTGGCAGTACTAGTCCAGCACCTCAAGGCCTGGCCAGCAAGCAAAAGAAAAGTGAAAGTTTAAGTGGGTCTGTTGCAACCAGCCTGCCTCCCTGATGGACGTCACTATCCCACCACAAGGTCAGCTGAGTGCTTGTGAAGCAACTCCTGGATTGCCTGTTTTCTGCTGATTTATTTTGGAATGGTTCAGAGGATGCTTCGTGACCACTTGGCCATCCCTGCTGCAGGGTCAGAAAGTGCTTCAGCAGTACTGTTTCACACATCAACACGTGAGTTAAAGTCATGAGCTCCAGACCAGGTCCCTCCCTGTGGCTATGCTTTCCACCTGCTGCTGCTCTAAACCCCCCAACGCTTTCTGGAGCATTCAGCCACGCTCACACCACATTTAAGTTTTCAGTACCTCAGCAGAAGACTAGCTAGCATCTAGCAAAGACGTGGGCCGTTCCGCCCATTTAACAAGCATGGGGACTCAACTAAGGATCTTGTGTTTCCAGAGGGGTAAAGCCCACTACACTCACTGCCACTCTTTTCTACTTGAGCCCTAATGAGTGACAGGCGCGATCGCTGGGGGCAATGCAAACATCCAGCCCACCCTCCACCTACCAGTCCAAGGGATTCAGGGCTCTGGCAGCCCTGCCATGCTGCCATACTCCTTAAAGCTTCTTCTGCCTCAAAGCTTTGTTCCGCAAGTGGCTTCATAACATTTCCAGTACACGCAAGTGTCCTGGAGGGTTTGCAGGATCACAAGTAGGATTATGGACCCAAGCGGGTACTAAGGTGCTTTACAGCAGCTGTTGTTAGGTAAAGTGCTGCTTTCCCACTGTGTACCTACAGTTATCAGAGACCAGAAAGCTTCTAACTCCACGTTGTCGGCTACATGGCAAGCATTCAAGAGCTTATCTAGGAAAACCCACACCAGGGATCTATGTGTCTGTTTACAGTGAACTGATGTCGATGTGTGGAAAAACGCAAAAACAAGGTCCTGGATAAAGAAAAGGCCTGAAATGGGAGCATCATGAGAATAAAGCTGTTGCTGTATCCCAAGGGAAAACAGACTTTCTGATAAGAAGACGAAAGTACATGGCTCTATTAAGGGCATTTCACCCCTTGCTCTAGTACTACTTTTCTCTAGGGAGTCTATTCTATTGATTGTCAGGTAGAAAGAGCAAACAGCTGTCTAAATCTATTTCTGATTTTGTAATTTAAAGGAAACAGCTAGAAAGCCTTTGGAACAGAAACACTACTATGCAGGAATCCAAATAAGTATCAGTGACTAATAACACCAATTACAGAACCTTAGATAAATTAACATGATAAAATATTTAAGTACAGTCTTGAAAGTCTGTGCATTCAGTGCCACATTCTAGGAAACAAAAAAACCCCCACACACGCTCTCTACCTGCTCTCTCAGGTGAGGAAGCTTTAACCAACCAGAAAAGGAGATGCTGGAGGAAAATGATTCACAGATTTTTGTTTTAAAGATAATTAATTTCACCTAGGTGATTCGTGCAATTGGGCCAAGAACTTCTGACTAAAATGGATCTGGCTGCTATATCATTTTTAGTGGTCAGAAAATGCCACCATCAAGCAGTGCTCAGCTAAAAGCTGTGAAGAAAATCAGGCTTTGAGCTGAGCCGCTAAGAAAACCAACCGTTCACTGGCACTGGCTACCTCATGCTGAAGGACAGAGAGAACTGCAGCAAGAGGTGTCAGCACACCAGCGATGTGAGCAATCCCTACGTCACTAACACGTTACCTGGCTTAAACAGTTAGAATAAGTATTATAAAGCATTGAAATAATCATTCTGATTAAGGAAAGATCCAGAAGATAACTATAAATAAAAACTGCTTTGCTAATCTGCAAGAATTCTCTCCAACAAATGCGAACAAGCAGTTCCAGGCATGACTTCTGCTGGATTGTCTCCTTTTGTTCTAATTAACTGATCACTACAGGGTCTGTGATATCCTGGACAATCCTACCCTGATTTCTAGGGACAGCAGCAGCTTTATGCTGTTTCCTGTCTCCAGTGGAGGATTACAGTGGTTCATCTCCACGAGTGACCTGCCTGTGGCCCTCCTGCTCACCTGTAACGTGTTAATTCTTCTCCCATTGAGATACAGTGGGAAGCTGATGAAGTTGCTGTATTTTGTCACCACCTCTGGAATGGAAAGAAGACACAGAGGAGTCACGTGTGTGAAAACAACACAGTAAGAATTTCTTCAGTAACAGCAGGTGAAAGGTGCTGCGGGAGAGGAAAACCGCTGTAAATTCACCTCCCACTCACGGGGCAGCGACAGACTTCACACAGCCCCTCAGCAGGTAACAGCATTTCCCTCCTCCACTCACCCTTGACTCGGTCTTCATTTGCAAACTCCTTGCAGTCTTCTTTGAGATGTATAATAATCTTAGTCCCAGTTCTGACACCAGATGCTTCCGCAATCTCAAACATTCCTGAACTAGGATTAGAAACAGACCCTGCGTCAGCTTGTGCCCCAGATACATCCACGATGGGACACAAAAATGTTTTATTAAACTCAGAGCACACACAACACTTCAGCGCCAAGAAAAAAAGGCAAAAATCCTGAATGCCTGGACGCCCTCTGTGCCTCCGAGAAGCCCCCCCCAAAACACGTGGCTGTCTTCCTTACAGAGACTCCAGACCCAGCCCCCCCTGCTCTGCAAAGACACCAGCAGCCTCTACTGAAAAGGAAACAAACTTCAAACAAACTTCAGGTTGTGTGGGCCCAGCCTCCAACTCCTCTCCTACATTTCCTACAGTGACCGCAATACCCAGGCTCCTGCCTTCTCCCTTGACAACTCGGACTTGTTTGTGGGCCCTCGTTCGTATCTCCACTGGAGCGTGCAGTAACCGGTTACAAGGCAAAGCAGCTGTGCTCACTCTGGATGACCATTCCTACCCTATTGCTAAGTGAATGCCATCTGGGGATCAACCACTGGTGAGAGCACTGACCCAGGGGAGAGGCAGCAGCAGCGGTGACAGACAAGCAAGCCTTCAAAGTGTACAGCAGTACAGATTGCAGTACACAGCAGCTTGCCTGCAGCCCAAGACAGTCTGATCTCTCAGTTACAAGATGTTTTTTCAAGAATTTAGGTAACTTAGTAAATTCTTTATTCCTAGGAGATTTTAAGGGGATGCAGAGCTTTTCACCCCCAGAAGCTCCAATTTCAACGTGGTCCAGCAGTCCACGGCTTTGCCATCACAGATGTTTGCAACTTCAAGCAAAAAGCAAAGGATGAGCACACAGATCTGGCCCACAGAAGACACGTGCCTACAGAGCCACAGCACTGCACGAGCCCTGCCTGCTATGGGTGCCCTCGAGCAAAAAAGCCAGGGGACGACCAGGCCAAAGAGATGAAATTTGTCTCTCCAGTCTGGGGCACTGCTAAGATGATTGCCTGCCAGCAGGGAAGGAACAGGAGAGGCAGGTACTCTCTTTGTCCACAACACGCCTGCTCTGACAAAGCAAGTTTGTCCCTGTGGTTTTCACCCTGGCACATTTGGCCGCACTTTGTTACCATGTATGATCTGAGCAGGATCTAAACCAGTGAGCCTGGTCATGAAAGACCACACAAGCCCTGCCTTGCTTTGCACAGCTTTCAGTCCGTGCCTGGTCTGGACACAGCCCCCCCACGTTCTGCAGCCTTACCCATCTGAAGACCAGTGGTAGCCTGGGCTCCCCGGCTCTGCAGACTGTGAGAACACCTCCACTTTATCGGCCACCATGAAAGCTGAGTAGAAACCTACTCCAAACTGGCCGATGATTTTACTGCTAGCTTCAGCTTGGCTCTGCAGAGCATCTAGAAAAGCCTGGAGGAACAAAGGAGATATAAACCAGCGCGCAGTGACTTCAGGTACCACTGGGAGGCTGCAACCCATCCTCCAGCTGGGCTCCTCCGAGCACTGATGCAGCCCTATGACAGGTACCGCAGCCTGGCAGTCCAGTACCCTCATCCCACACCTCTGTGTCAGCGGTCTGAGGAGGGCGCCCGAGGAAAAGGGGGTCTCCCACAGGGACTGCACCTCTGGAAAAGGGGAGCATTGCTTAGGGCAACACTCACTGCCACTAGCAGTAAAGGCAAACAAGCGAGGGCTCATTCAGTCAGGAGCACAAAACCTTAAAATGGTGACTCCAGAGATGAAAAAAAAAAAAAATCAGGTACATATAACAACTTGCCAGCACGAGGACACGGCTGGTGCCCTCCCCAACACAGGGTGA
>NW_008824900.1:276977-279495 GCF_000699105.1 Pygoscelis adeliae | reverse complement strand
GTGAGCATGTGCCCCTCCACAACAATGCCCTGGGGAGGAAGGCATTTGCTTTTGGGAGTGAGGGCAGCCAGGTGCAGCAGCATTACACACAGGGCCCACTCGTGCTGCTTGGGCACCACGGGCCTCCCACGGCACACAGCAGAGACCATTAAGAGCTAGAAGACTCCACAGGTAGGTTTCACCTTCCAAGAGGGGTGCAATTTCACAGCTGGGCTGGGGGCCAAGGGACAAAATGGAATGAGAAATTACTGGGAGAACAGAAGTGACTGTAATCGGAGAAGACTTTTGTACGGGGGGAGAAGGAGTGCCTCATCCCAAGTTACCTTTGAGCCTGATCGAGCAATGGTACCGAGGTTAGAAACCAGCTCCTCCTGGGTCATCCCAATACCTGTGTCCTGAAAAGAAACAGCAATTGTAGCTGAAACAGCAGTAGAGAAGCATTGCTTTAGCAACCAGCACCCGAGCAACTTCTACCTCTGGCTCCCACTCTCTCCCAGCCAGCTGAGCAGTAAATGCAAGAGCAGACTTCCAGCTGTGGCTCTACCTGCACATGGTCACGACAGTGGACTCAAAAGGCACACAGCTCCAAGGGGCAGCCACAGCTGCCTTGTGGCTATAAACTACCAGACAGCTCAGAGGCTCAAGCCTTTTATCGAGAGAAGACAAAACCATGCCAAGACAGGCTGGTTTCTACACCCCTCTGCAAACGCACAGGATGACAGTGCTGGAAAGAGGTCTCAACCCAGTCACAGCCTCACTGTGCCAGCTGCTCTGCACGTACAGAGACAGTCTCCATTCCTGAACAAGTCCAAAGGGGAGTTGAGGAGCAGCGAGAAGCAGCTTATTTCCAATCCGCAGATGGGGAACCGATGCCCTCATGCCAGGAATCAGTGGCAGAGCAGTGAATCCCTTAACTCTCAGGTAATGCAGACCCTGGTCTACAAGCACCACATTCACTGATCTCCATCTACTCTGTCTTCTCCTTCCTCCTCTCCCCCTCACATCATGCTCCACAAGACTTGAGTATGAAGCTTTCAATGCCCAGGTCCCTGAGAGCCGAGTATTGCAGTGCCCATGGGAACAGTCTAACCCCAGCTGGAAGTACAGCACACCGGCCACACCTCACGGTGCTCTGTCCAGGCTTCGAAGGCACACGGCTTGTTGTCCTCCCCAGTTTAATCCAGATTTGCACTCCTGCATGCAGATAAACAAATCCCTGCTGCCAGTGCACGCCTCTCAGGCAGCAGACCCTGCAGCAGCACCATCCAGAAAAGGCTGTAGCAAGCGTCAGACTAGGCTGCAACTTCATTTGTTGCCACAACACATTTGCACGACCCCAAGGCAGCATGGATAACAGCAAGTCCCCAGCTAGAAATAGCCACCCTCTCACACCAAGGACCCCAACAAAAATCTTTGTAGTCCAATCTATTTTCAGACTTGCTCCACACACATCTTCCACAGAAGCAAAGCGCAAGCTAATGCCCTCCAGGATGCCACTTCTGAAAACCAAGCGCCATTCCCCCTCCCAAATCCCAGCAGCTTCTCTACCTGACAGAAACATCCTGAGAAGCCACTCTTACAGGTTCTCTGAGTCACTCCGTAAGGCGGCAGCAGCAGCGTGAAAATTAGCCAAGTGAAAGGTGATTCTCGTTCATGTGAGGAGTTCAGCTCTACTCGAGTACCCGTGAGCACAGTTATCACAGCTGACCGCAGCCTGCACATCCAGAAGTGGGCTGACACACTCCCAGTGTTGTTAATGCAGGGCTGGGATTCGGCGTGCAGGAGTCAGCAAAACGAGCTAGAGCGGAACTGGCTGCTGCTAGATGGCTTGGAGGTGAGGTGCCAGAGTGAATTCTGGTACAGCACACCCCTACCACCCCTGTGGGGCATTTAGTGGGCTTATTTACTAGCAAAGTAAGTTAATGTCAGTACATATTTTTTAATCTAGTGTTTAACTCCCCTGAAGGATCGAACTGTGGTCAACTTGTGAGGTTACTGAGTGAGGTGCCATGTGGGTAAGACATTTTTCTGCATCCCCACAAGTCACGGCACAGCAGCACCTTCCACTTGATTAAATATGGTAAGGCCAGTCAGTCACCTTGGCTGAGAAGAGGGATGATGCCCGGTAAGATTTCAACAGTAGGAGATGAAATGCCAGGAAAAACAAACAGGGTATGGCAAAATCTCAGGAATCTGACATGGTCCCTTCCCCCAGGGAAGAAAAAGCCAGAAAGAAAAGTTTTCAGCATCTGGTTCAGGTTTTGTTCGTGCCAGACCCTGAACAGAACTCTTAACTCCTCTGATCCACTCCTATTTATAGCACGGCATGTCATTCCCGAATTCCAGTATGTTAAAAAAAAAATATCCCTACCCCGTGAATTTATTTGGCTATTGAATTCCGAACTCCCTGCCAAACTTATTGCAAAATGCTTAATGACAATTCCTGGAGACTAGTCTGATGAGGGTGAATCGCAGTGAACAAAGAGAGCACGGCTCAAAACGGTCTGCTCCCCCAACA
>NW_008824900.1:264188-276856 GCF_000699105.1 Pygoscelis adeliae | reverse complement strand
GAAACCGCTGTTGCAGCGTACACGTTTCCTGCAGCTGGCCTTCGCACTGCGCTTCTCGTCTCCCTGCACCAGATGGTGCTGCTCCGGGGAACGGGGAATAAAGTGGCAGCGGCGAGACGGGAGCTCGGCTTCTGCAGAGCAGGCCCTCTTCAGCGACGGGAAGCAAATGAACCTGCCCACGAACAGCCTGCCTTGGGCTGGGCCGACGCAAGCGCTGGCAGCACTAGCTCCATGAAACCCAAGGAAGGAGCTGGCGGGACTTCCACTGCCCTTCTCACAGAGCTCCGCGCTGCACAGGCTGCTGCTCGGCCTCTAGGCGTCTTCGCCAGGAACCACCGTGTCATCACACAACCCTCTGCAAGCACTTTCTACCCGCAATCGGCCAGCATAAATGCAAGGACTGCCGTTGCTCCACCATCAACATTACAACTTTTCTTCCCTTGCAGACAGTTTCAAGCCCTCCCTTCAGTCTGCAAGAAAAGTTTTATCGGGCTGAAAACAGCCACAGCAGAGTTATTCGTAAAAGCACGAAGCAAATTGTACACGGGGCTCCACAAATTACAAGGCGTAAGGGATGTGTTCAGAGTTCACAGTGCCAAATGCTTCTCCACAGCTTGGAGAAACCAACCACTGTATACCGTGAAACAGAGTTCAGTGCGCTGACACTTCATTAGCTGAAGGTTAATTACAGAAGCCCTTCTGTTATTCAGCAGAACAACAACCTACTCACCTGGTTGAACTTCCCTTCTGGGACTTCTCAGGGTGCAGAGTAAACAGCCTCCCCCTGAACCATCCCCTCTACAGCCCTGTCCATCTGCAAGACAACACAACAGGCTTACAGACCCTCACCCCATCTTCTGAGGGAATATGAAGAGCTCTGTGGCCACACTTGTTGAACTACACTTCTAAACTAAGTAACATTTACCCTGAAGAGACAGCAGCCGAACACTGCTTTTAGCACCTTTTTGTGCGTGGAGACCTCCCAGATACAACGTCTGCTGTTGAACTGCACGGGACCTTTGTGCTTTCTCTGCACTTTGTTCTAACCTTTGTGGCGTGGGTGCTGGACGTTCGCAAACAGAGACTGTTCTGTGTAACGACAGCTGGATAACTGCCAGGCACGCAGTACCTCAGGGCTCCCGCCATGAAATCCTCTGTGTTTGCTCCACAGCCCTGAGGACCTCTGTCTTCCTTGACGGAGGGGTAAATGAACACCTTCGGCCCCACTATCTGTCTCATCAAATCAGTCAGTCCACAACTCTTGTATTCATATCGTACTTTTTGGTAAAGCAGAAACAAACTGCACATAATTACAGCAACAAATCTAGTTTAAATCAACAAATTGCTTAGTTCAGCTGGTAAACAAGAACCTAGGTAATGTAACTTCTTTGCTTATTACCTGAGTCCAATTTAAGGTATTGCAGAGCCTCGTTACACCAAACAATCCATTAACTAACCATTAACTGCTGGCTTTGCCACGGCTGCATCTGAAAGAATGCTTGCAGTTAGAGGTACATGTCTGAGCTACTGTGCCTTGCATTTCGCTTTGTTGCAAAACGACCACTTGAAACACTTATTTCAGTGCAAAATCTCAATGGGGCATCGGAATAACACTGACTACATTATAAAATAAGGACATGCTGCTTTCACCAACCAATAAGGTAATAAAATCCCAAAATGTCCGATTAGCAAGTGTCCCCCCTGTTATTTCAATACCTTGCTTAAAGAGACTTAAAATTCACAAGACCAGGACAGCAGCTGCCTTGGAGCAGCATTCTGGTTTAGAACCAACACGGCACCTGCAGCAGCCATGAACGGAAGAAAAGGCACAATAAAACTGATGCATACAGACACAAGGTAATCTTGGCCTAGTACATGAAAGCTGTCCAAAGCAGAAAGCCTGAGCTTTCCTTTCCAATACCCTGTGTTAACATTATTTTCAACAACGCCGAGCATTGCTACAGGCTCAGCCTCCACCCGTCCAGGTCTAAATGCCCGGTGTTCAGAAAAGTACTTCCTTTTATCCACTTTGAATTTCCCATTTTTAAATGTGACGTGCTCTTATTCTGGCATGAAGAGGAAGAAAAGAGAAGATTCCGCACTTCCTTCCCTAGGCCACAGGTTATTTGAGATGTGCTTGTATTTCTGGTTCCCGAGCTTATTTGTTAAAGATGATGCAACAACTGGAAGCTCTAACCCACCCCTGCAATCACTGGCACATTTCTGTAAGCTTAATTCCACCTAAGGCTTGTCCAAGTACAGACAGCTTTACCCCTCCATCTCTACCTGTATTATTGTCCATCTCCTGCTCTCCTGCTTCCTCAAGCCCAAGTGGCAGACGGCTGCTGCAATGCTGCACACAGCTAAGGACGTAACCCTCTCTCTGCTGCAGCCTGGTAGCACGGGGTGGCTGCCAGGACACAACCCAGCGTGGAAGGGGACCGGCTCCCCACCTGCACCAAGCTTTGTTGGACACGCGGGTGCACCCGCATTGAACTGCTAAAGCCCAAACATCTCAGTTCCTCATGAGAGCCTCGGGACAGTCCAGTCCTTGTTGCAGACTGTTTATAACTCATAAGCCAGGAGAGATCTGCTCAGCGATACAGGGAGCTTGTTGCAGGGAGGAGTGGTGTTTGCAGTCATTTTAACTCCTCCCAAACACAGCAAACTTGTTATTTTGTGGCTTCACAGACACTGTTTTTGGATGACTGCAACAGCGAGAAGAAAGCCCAGCAAAGAGAACCGAGCAGCCCAAGCTCTGGCAGCAATTATGCTGTTTACCCGTGTTAAAACAGCAGTCACACTCCCTCACCCAGCAAGCAGCAGCTATTAGCCTGTAAGCATTTTAAACAATTTCCTCTAAACTGCTAGCACTGTCCTAGCCCTAAATTAAGCATCAGCGATGACAACGGCTCCAGCCCCCGAGCTCACACAAACACAGGGTTACCACCAGACACAGCAGTATGGCAGAGCTGCGTAGCAGCAACACCAACTGCACCACAGCCGGGCGCCTGTCACCAGCCGGCCACGGGGAGCCTGGTGCAGGTGTTGAAGAAGAGCTCTGTGGTCACAACGCTTTGCGGTCTGTAAAGGGTCCTCTGTTCCCACCTCAAAGGATCCAAAAACATGTCTGTAAAGCCTTAGCACGCAGAACTGCAGAGCTCTGCAGATCTGTCCTCACTGAAAACACACCCCTTACATTTTCAAGTGGATTTTCTTAAGAGATCTGACCTTGCAGGCTGTGGCTGCTACCAGATGGAGCTGTCCTAGAAAAAGAACGAGGCAGTTTTCAAAGGGGTGGAGGAAACAGTGGAATTTGCTAAAACAACAGGACTTTGGTGAAGGAACTGAGGTGGTGTAATCCGGTGAACTAGACAGTGAACATTTCCCTCTTAGCAGATACAACACTTGGCAATGCTTAGGTAGGATATCCCTGAATGAGAACATCATATTAAAATTCCGAGTCTTGCTATGCTTATGACTGAAATTCAGTCCCGGGAGAGAAGTAAGCAGAACGGCAGTCACTGAACAGAGATGGAGGTAGTCCTTTACTGGAGCTAGATAATCTCCCCCAGGAACATGCCTGTAATGGAGGCCATCACACATTACAGACCTTTTCTCAACTAGCGAGACACAAAGAGATGCTACAGGGCTTGGAAGGGGAGGGGAGAGATCCAGCAGATCCAGGGGCCAAGAGCAGCATGAAGATCTGAGGAGAAGGACCTAGGGGTCAGAGTGAGACAACGGGACCTTTCTAGAAAAAACTGGGGCGACAGTTGCTACAGATCACACATGAGGGACCTGCTGCTTCTGTTTTGGGGGGTCCTAGTGAGTACAGAAAACAAAACAGCGAGTTAAGGGACAGGTCCACCTCTGCCTCAGTCCCTGCAGGCAAGTTTTTTCACACCTTTGCATTCCTGAAAGGTAGGGGAATGTTCTGAATGAGGCTTGTTCAAAGCAACTGTTATATGCAGTACGTTTCTTCAAGAGGTTATAAATAAACCCTTCACTGGAGGTAAGGAGCTTTAGGTGCTACTGAGAAGGCAAACCTATTAAAAGAGATTGGAGTAGCGCCGTTCTCTCTCCCTTCTCAGGGTGCAGTATTGCTGCAGTTAAAAGCCTCCTAGTTAAGACTCATTTAGTCGCGTTAGAGATGCATAGGCAGCCAGGTAGGGGGTTATAAAAAGACAAATCCCTAACACATCTAATTGGGTATGACGTCAAATGCACCCTATCTGCAAGGTGGGCCAACAGGTCTCTTAACCAAACTGCCAGAGAAGGGGACAGCTTCCACAGTCACAGGACATGAGTTGTAAGAACGTCTTGATGGAGTCAGAGGCTACGCGTCCACTATGATCTCAAAAGGGAAAGACGAGAGCAAGACAGGAATGACACCCTACTTGGGGCTAAACGAGCCATTAAAGAATCAGTGTTACACAGCAGTCAGAAAAATGCAATAGTCAGGTGTGATAAGAATAGCAAAGTCTCTGCATTATGGTTTGAGAATCTTTGGGTTGATGATTGTGTTGCCCACTGACGATCATAACTTCCCCATGGCAACCGCAGCTGCTTGTTCTGCAGAGAAACAGAAGTGTAAAATAACTGAGCAGCCTCTAACAGCCAGTGCTTTTGTCCCACGTGAAAAATACCAGATCACGTGCTTTGTCTGTGCCACATCTCCCCTGGACCTGCTATGGTCAGCCTTCACTATTCTCCACTTTCCTGAGAATAGTTCACAGCTACACTCTCACAGCTGACACTGGTCCACGAGGAAAGTTACCAGTTTGCCTTCTTTGCGTTAAGAACTTCGCCAAGAAAACACCAAAACTGGGCCTCAGCCTTCCACCCTGGACAACAGCCACGAACAAGAGCAATCAAAGTGCAGAGAGAAGGACCAGCTCCACCTTCCCTCACCACACTGAGTCCCACAGGTGAGCATGCTCACACTGATCGCCGCCCTCCTGCTAAGCATTTTGTCACCAGTAGGGAACAATCAAAACCAGGGCTGCAGAAAGGAGGACAGACTAGTGCTATGGTACTGCTACAATCTATAGTCCCACCTGTACATTAGGGCAGAGCCTCAGCATCAGATGGACTTGGCCTGTCCTGGAGCAGGAGTTTGAGACAATCAGCAATGGGAGGTTCTTCTCACCACCCCATCATCTCCCAGCGACTGAGGTGAGAGGGAAGCTCTGCGAGCTACCAGTAACACCTCTGACTTAAGGAGGTGACAGAATTCCTTCCCAAAGGTCAGGATGAAACCAGACTCCCAGCTTTTCCACTAGTGAGAAATGCACACACAACCTGAGAAGTGCACCAGACAAGGTACTGGGAGAAAAGCTACTGGTACTTCCCAATAGGGAAGGAAGGAGCAGCGAATTTTCCTATGGGGGCAAGTGGGGAGCAGATAAATAGGTGGTTTCTCATCAAATCCAGAGGTTACAGCCTCATGAACCACAGCTCAGCTGAAGACAAGATACTTCTTCAGGCAGGCTTGGGAATCCACGGGACTGTGCTGCTACTCAGCTTCCACCGATCCTTCACGGGACAAAGGCTAGTGATGAGAGCAGCAGGGAATAACGCTCTCCCGTTACCAAAGGGAGGTACCTGGATCGTGATGGTTCCCTTTCCACTGTCCGTCTGCAGATGGATCTCCATCTCTGGCAAGGCCTTCCCTTCTGCCATCAGCCGATGACGCAGTTTCTCCAGCGCATCGCTGCCATTGGAGATCAGCTCCCGGATAAACACCTGGGGATGAGACATAACCTGACACTGCAGCCTGACCTCATCCACTGCACGGTAGTCCCAGAGACCTGGGAACTCATTGCCTACTCACAAACTAATTCCCAGCTCGCTAGAAAAAGAACTGCATTTCCCCATTATCTGCCAGGAGAACAGTTTGTCTGAACTCAGTATTGAAGTGCAGAGGCTCTGAGGCTCACAGTCACCTGGCCGTACTTACAAATTGTTTTGAAAATATATTTTCAAGGTGTCTTTAAGAAAATGTTGTTCAAGAAAGCATGCCATGTGAACAGCACAGGACTTGCTGGGAAACTGAGCAGGCATTCTCCCAGCAAAACCGTTTTGGATGTACCCCTTGACAGAGACAGGGCTTTGCCAACAGAAAATCTACCAGCAAGTAGTGGGTTCCTTACCTCCTTCTCCGAGTACAAGGAACGGGCAACAATGTCCAGCAGTTTCTTCGTTTCAGCCTGAAACTCATGTTTAGAGGCTGCACCTAGAATAAAATCACAAACACGCCTTTAAGGCACTTCACCAGGGTCCTCTTGGGAAGGAAGGCAAAACAGCAGTCTTACCATGTGCTTCAGCTTCCCAGGAGCGAAAGCCTGAAGCAGGATGGGACACAAGTAGCTGTGGCCTCCAACAAGATGACAACAAAGGTGTTGTTTACACACCCCTATGAGGCAGCACGCTTTGCCAAGCAGACGCTTGGCCTCTGCGCCTCAACTCCTTGCACACAAACCTCGAGGCAGTGAAAGCCTGCAGTACCGGCACGTTTGGTAACCGTGTCTGGGCTGCAGAGCAATCAGTAAATGAGAAGTGAAAGGTGTTCCTAACGCCTGGCTCCATGTAATCCCCAACCGCTCTCTCAAGCGCTTCCCGTGGTTTATAGCCTGCCTTCCATACTCTTCCTTGACTCGATTTTCAAGGGAACCATCTGCACATGCCCTGCTCCAAGAGCTTCTACAGCCAAGTAGCATTTCTCATGCCCGAACAATATTCGGAGCCTTAAGCAGAAAAAGGCAGATTCTCAAATGTCTCTGTGGAGCAGGCAAGGGAGTGCATACGTACAGCCACCAATGCAGGTAGGTAGCTGTGCCCAGAAAGAGAATTTTCCTCAGAAAGAATAACACTACAAGACATCTCAGCTGAAAGACCATCCTTGGCCTTTTAAAAACAGCATTTCTCCTGCTAGAGGCATTAGAGAACGCTGAAGCAACAGGGGGGAAGCCATAGGTCACACATCACCTCTGCCATGCCCTGCTGGCGAAGACCTACATTCCCCAGTGACAGGGGCGAAGCCGGGGTGTGGACAGCAGCAGGAGCAGTGCCTCAACCCCACTGGGGGCTTCGCAGCCTGGCAGTCTCAAAAGTACCTGCCAGAAAAGCCACGGGAGCACGGAGTTAAGATGCTATTTCTGTGCTTGAATAACTCATGTGACTTTGCTTTAAAGCACCTCTCCCTGGAGATGTGCAGAGCAATTCATTCTAACTAAAAGGTTGACACCACTCATTAGACCTCCATGATCCACAGCAACGACCTGGGCAAGCACAGCTTGCTTCTGGGACAAAAAGTCTCTTTTTAGGCAAATTCTAGTGCCTGCAGAGTCTCTACGCATATGCATGACCATCAATTGCCTGGCTAAGCCCACAGATGCAACCTCTTCCCGCAGCCTTGATGGCCTCATTTCTCAGTAAAGGCCGTTCTGATTTACACGTTCCAGTTTTGGGGAGGTGGTGGTGCAATACAGATTCAGACTGTAGTCTGCCAGCTAGGATGCGATGACCAATACCTGCACCTCCTCCAGAGGCAGAAACACTACTGCAGAGGGCTCACCTTCCCAGCCAGGGCACAGCTGCGCCCAGATGTTGTCCTGGGTCTGCCTGCACCCCAAAAGCGCTCCCACAAGACACCTATGTTCCGTGCCCACCTTTCACATTCTCTGTGTTGCTGATGATGGTGTGCAGGGGCTCTTCTTCCTTGTTCTCCGCTGTCTGCGTGCTGTACGTCCGGACAGCAGAAACGCTGGTGGCAGGAACGTTGTACCGGAGGCTCCAACGATGGAGTACTTCTCTTGGGAGACGTGCTGCTCCTTTTGCTAGAAGACACAATTCAAGATATTTCAGTATACATCACAAGTATCAGCAGCAACAGGAGCACTCTTTAAAGGTCCCATTTAAGCAATCCCATGGGGAGTTACACTGTCCAAGCAAGACTGAAGTTCCCTCGCAACCGAACACCCACCATTTCCCTCCAGCACTGCCTTCACTGCATAAGAAGGGCAAGTTGCTACTTTAGACTGTCTCTTCTGAATTGAAATTCTAGCCAGAAGATGACAATTAGTAGCTTTCACAAGGAATTAACTGGTGATGAAGAGGCAGTCTGCAGCTTTCGTTGCTGTTACCTGGCCAAGCTGAAGGCAACAGGGAACGCTTCAACTCCCACATTACTGCCACTGAAAACGTACAACCCCGGTGCAAGCAAGGCAGCCTGCACCTCCAGGAGACTCCTCTGCTGCACACGCAGCTTCTCTGGATGCTGTAATAACGCTTGCCATCAGGCAGGCCTCTAGGCACCTAAATCTATTTCCTCCCGCTCATTTTCATCCCACCGACAGTAACCAGCTCCTTTACAACAAGCTCACTCCCATATCTAAGAACAACTCCAGCCAGCCGTGTTTGGCCCCTACCAGCCAGCTGAGCAGTTACTTTATGGCAATAAATATTTGGCCCTTGACTGTCCGAGCACAGTTAACAGAGCACGGGGACCACATCCTCCAACAAAGCCAGCTCTGGGATAAGCAGCACATGCAGCAATAAAGCCATTAGTCAACAAAGCGATCAGCGGGGAAAACGAGAGGCAAGTCAGGAAACGGCACGAGCCCCGTGAAGGACTGGGATTCCCAGTTCTCCGCCTTCCACTGTGCCCAGATGAACGGAACAGTCTTCTCTCTGCTGGGGGATGAAACAAAGCCAAACCTGGCCACAAAAAGACCATTTACAGCACTGCAGAGCTCTGTCCAAAGCCAGTTACTTGGTGTGATTTCTGAATTGTAGCGAGAATGGCCTGTGCCAGAATAAGAGACCAGAGGGTGTGGATACGGTTGGACTCGATGATCTTAAAGGTCTTTTCCAACCGAAATGATTCTACGATTCCATGATCTGAACATGCAGCTGCGCTGGGGGCAGGCGGTGACTTGGCCTTCCCCAACCCTACAACGAACATAAACGGACGGGGCTGTTTTGGGAGGCAGAGGAGCGACCAGGATGGCCTGGGCAGAGCAGGGAGAACCTGGATAAGCAACAGACGTGGCTGGAAGCAGTGACAAGCCCAGGCTTTTCTTACGACTCACTCTGTGCTTGCAAGCTGTTTCATCAAGCAAGGAAAGGAGACAAACCCTACACCCCAGGCCTGCAAAAGGCACATTTTCAAGGTGTCCTTTCTTTAGACGAATGGCCACAAAAACACCCAAAGACTGAACTGAGCACCACTGGCATGGTGAGAGTCCCTGCGGTGCGCCTGTCACCTCCCTGGAAACAGCTTCTTTGGCCGTCTACAGCCCTCCAGTCCAGCTGACACGCTGGGAGAGCCCAGCTCCCTCCTGAACCTTGTCACAGCCCTTGAGGGAACTCGGCATCCCAGCCCTTTCACCAACATCCCTCGTCGTCCTCCAGCTCATCTTGGGAGGTCTCAGGCTCCCTTCGCGAGTGCTCTGCAAACCTCCTGCCCACCTTAGCAGGCACTACCACCAGTACGGTCATCGAGAACAGGTTTTGCTGCTCCAGACCATCAGGCTGGGCTCTCACTCACTCCAGATCATGTGAACGCAAACCCCTGAGCCTTAACAGTGCTTCTGGGGCCTGCACCTCATCCCCAAGAGCTGCTCGAGGAGGCTGTCAGTCCTCACTCTTCCTCCTCCTCCTCCTCACAGAAAGCTTTGAATCAAGATGCACTTCTCCAGCCAGAAGCTTGAATTACTCCCGTCATTCTGCCCTTAAAGAAAAGAGCCCACAAATAGTTCTTAATGCATCTGAACACCTCCTACACACATAACTGTTCGCTCTCTGCGTCACAAACAGTTCTGCCGCATTATCACAGGACACGTTCTTTATCTTTCATTCGACTGCCTTTGTTGGGCTCATCTGAGAAAGCAACAAGGAAAACAGCCCGGGTGACTGAAGCGGAAAGCAGCAGAGAACTCGCCGTGTGGCTGTCCAGCCCGTCGAGCTTCAGAGAGGAAGGGCCTGAATCAGCCCAGGGTTTACATATTTTATTTATGTATTTACACGGGGTTTACATATTTTATGCTCATTTTATGCTAGATGGTGTAGGATACTCTGAAAAATCTGCACTTGCACGTATGCACACACACACACTTTTCCCAACCAGCAGAAATAAAAGAGGGAATGTTGCTCCCTCCCTGACTCCAGGATCCAAAAGAGAAGCAGCTCAGCAGCAGCTCCGTGCTAACCTTAAGGCCACTTCCATCGTCAGATCTCCAGGCAGCAAGGCCCCGGAGCCAACAAACAGGTCTCCCCCCCAGCCCATAAACACTAGTCGACTCTGGAAACTACAGCTATTTATAATTTTTGATGTATTCACGTTTTTTGTCTCTAAAACACAATAATAAATCACCACCCATCAATTCAGAAGTTATTTTTGGATCTGTGTAATGTTTGGTCTTATCACCCTTAATTAACAGCCCGTCCCGCGCCAGGGAGAGACAAGGCTCATTAAACGCAAGCTGCAGCATCTTCAGACCGTGTCTCCTGCAGGGGCCTTGCCTGGCCAGCAGGGGAAAGGCTCCAGGCAATTCTGGATATAAAACCACAATTATCGGCACACAAAAGCTACTGAGAAAGTATCTGCTGAGTTAACAGGTTAAGTGACACTCAGAATGAGCCCGAGAAACAAATTCCTAAGACCAAGAGACAAAGAAGGAACGGCTCGTGTCCCGGTTGAGCGCTGCTATGTGCTGGGGCAAATCAGGATATAAAAATATCGAGGTAATCAAATGCTGAGCTTTATCACGGTCCGCATACCTTCCTATTTGCATCACTGCCCCACCTGCACCGTAAAAGATGGCAGATACCCACATTACTCTCCAGCTTCCAGTTCTCTGTGAATCCTACGTGATCCTGTGCGTATGACCGCAGAGCGGCCTTGCACACGGGGAACACGCCACAGAAAAGAGAAGGACCCTCGGTCTCAGGGGCTCCTTTCAATCCAGGCACCAGGACGCTTCAGTGATTCCCGAACCCAACCAACCCCCCCAGGAAACACAGCCTCTTCTGGGAAAGGGACTGCGGTGAGCATTTAGCCAAGCCAAACGTCAGTTGGAAATGTAGGGTGGGAAATCGAGCACAAAGCAGTACGCAGCTCAAAACAAAGAGGAGAATTTAGGTCAGCAGAAATTACCATAATAGCTTGATTGCCGTGCGGTCGCAAGCCTGAGGATGCTCTTGCAAAGAAGAGCACAAGCAGTAAGACGCTTCCAGCTCAGATCTCATTAGAAGAAAGGGCTCTCTAGCTGGGCACCAGACCCTGTACGAATCTAGGGAGAACAGAGTCCCCGGATGGTCCGCTCGCACCAACACACGTCCCAGAATCAAACTCTGCGCCAGTTTTAGCCTTCAGCATTTTGAGAGCCAAGAGAAAACGCTGCTGACTTTGCCCGGCCGAAGGGAAGAGATGGCTGTCCCTGCAGCCAGGGATCTCCGCCTGCATCCAAGTGAAAGGACACCACCTCCCGCTCCTCCCTCTTCATTTCCACCCACACAGCTTCTGCTCGCTGTTTGTTCCCCTGAAGGACCTGAATGACAGGTCAAGGAATGAAACTCTGGCTCTGCTGGAGTACGTCTGACCCAACGGAGGCACACGGCTTCTTTCTCAGACACGGATGCTAACAAGCCACCGGGGATTTCCGTGGTGGAAGAACTGAATTGCCCAGAAACACCGAAGTGGCACCCGATGGCACAATAAATCTAACAATCTGACCCTGATAGCGACCCTATTTGTCATACGATTTCCTCTGTCACTTTTTCTCTTCACAAGCCACAGGGAAACCACAGACCGCACTGACAGCTTACAAATCTGTCGATTAGGAGCCAGACGACAGATAAGGAAATACTGAGCACAGCACGGGCTGCTCACGGCTGGGAGAGAGAAAACACGCAGGAAGCTTCTCACCATGCCTCGGTTAATGACAACTCACAAGCACGTTTCCAGGCCTCGATAAGACAATACATCCCGTAATTGAGACCTCGGAGTTTGGATTCTCTCAGCCCTCAACCTTGCCAGGTCTCTTAGGTGAACTCTTGAGCGCACCCCTGGGAAACACAAACCGTTCAGGCTCATCTGTCCAGTTATCTAGTATGAAATGGCCGGAGAACAGGAACGCCGCCGCCTTCTGCTCCCTTCCCGGCACCCCGCTAACCTGGACATGCTATACGCCCTGTATGAGCCAGGAGGTGAACCCGAGCAGGCCATACGCTCTATACGAGCCAGGAGGTGAACTCTTGAGCGCACCCCTGGGAAACACAAACCGTTCAGGCTCATCTGTCCAGTTATCTAGTATGAAATGGCCGGAGAACAGGAACGCCGCCGCCTTCTGCTCCCTTCCCGGCACCCCGCTAACCTGGACATGCTATACGCCCTGTATGAGCCAGGAGGTGAACCCGAGCAGGCCATACGGAGCCAGGAGGTGAACCTGGACATGCTACATGACCTGGACACGCTATACATCCTATATGAGCCAGGAGGTGAACCCGAGCACGCCATACACTCTATATGAGCCAGGAGGTGAACCTGGACATGCTACATGACCTGGACACGCTATACATCCTATATGAGCCAGGAGGTGAACCCGAGCAGGCCATACGCCCTGCACGAGCCCGTATGAACTCGCCTCCCAACAAGAGGGTTG
>NW_008824900.1:247027-262505 GCF_000699105.1 Pygoscelis adeliae | reverse complement strand
CAAGAGGCGGTGGCAGGAGCTCGGCTGGCGGAGCCCGGTGCACCGTGTCTCTCCCCGTTCCCCACGGAGGGCGGCTGTGGGCCGAGGAAAGGCTGCGCCGGGCTGGGAGCAGCCCTTAGGAAGCCCCCGTGTGCCGCACCTTGGCCAGGCTTCCCTGCTCGACTTCGGGCAAATCGCTTAACATCTCCTTTTCCCGTTCCTCTGAAATTCCTCGTTTCCTGGGGCTGCCGTGAGCGTAGACCTAAAGGGCAGAGGTATCGGAGAAAGGCTTTGGACGGGATGAGGGTGAGAGAGGAAATAAACCGCTCCGCTGAGAGCCAAATTTGGAACGTGCGTGAGAGCAGAGCCTGGCCTCAATGAACACCACAGCTAAAAATAAAAGATCAAGCAGGTCTCATTTCGGTGAGCGCTAACCGCTTCCAGACAGAGGAAACGAGGGCCTTCAGGAGGGAGCCGTGACCACCTAACAGAGCGCGCTTTGTAATTCCCAGGCCCAGGGGAGCTCGCTGGAAAAGCTACGCGTGCACTTCACTTGTGCTTGCAACTTGTCCTCGGGACTACGCCGATCCGCATTGTTGCTTTGGAGGTTCGCATCTAAGAAACACTCGCACGCAGTGGGGTTTGTGCGGTGCTGGATGTTACGGATTAGGTGCAACAAAGCCAGCGTGAGCCTTTGCGTCGCTCCGGCACCCTTCCGCGGGCTGCATTTCCACATGGAACCAACCCCAGCCCCTCCTCGAGATTCCCTGTGCTGCGGCCAAAACCAGAATGACTTCTGAGCCCGTTTCAAACGCTTCCCTCCTACTGCTGCGTTCATTGCTACCTCCAGCTGACCCCACAGCGCTCCTGAGCGTTGCTCTGCCATGACACCGTACCAGAGCTCTTGTACCTGCTGTGAAATGCCCGAGTCCTCCTCCTCCCTCACCTTGCGCTGCGTCACCCGCCTGCCTTGGGTCCGCTTTGTCGGTTTAGCCATGAAGCGTGTTCCCGCAGGGGAGGCTTGGGGACTGCAGGGGCTCTGGTACAGATCCTCCCCTCTGCTTCGGGCTCATTTCGATTATCCGGCGGTTGGCACCTACTGTCTTCAATCACTGCCCTGGCAGCACGCTGGGGGTGGCAGAGATCGGCCCATTCCCCGTTTTAAGTTCCCGGCCACGGAGAGGAAGCGCAGGGAAGGACAGATCGCCCCTGCGCAGCAACCTGCCTGCTCTGCCGTGCTCCCCCAGCTACCAGCTCCCTACGGCGGCTGCTAGATCTTCACTGCACTGAGAAAACCACGGGCTGCAATTTGCTTTGGAAGAAGGACCTGGTGCACACCCAGATCACCTCGTAAGCCATTAACCACTTTCACTTACTGCTGTACGCTGCCACTGACCTGAAGGAACGTTACGCCGCTACAGCTGTGGACGTGTACCACCGCTGGCTTCGTACAGAGTGACCGACGGGGTTGCTGTCCCCAGCGGGGCTACTCTTTGTTTAGTGCTGTACCCCCGGCAGGGGGGCTCCTCTTCCTCAGTCCACTGCTGCGGTCAGACCCTCACCCCTTCGCTCTAAAGCGTCCAGGTGGAAGACCAGAGCGGGGAGCGCTTACATACGTGGTGTGGGCAGATCTCTGGCCTGGTGGGACAGCGATGAGCGACCGAGGTGAACCTCAGCTGGAGCGTCTGCGGCAAGAAGAAACACGCCGACAGCCTGCTGCGGCAGCAGTGTTGGGAAGAGTCAGGACAGCCAGCGGCAGAGAGCGGAGCGCCAAAGAAAAGAAGAGCAGAGAACCGAGTTGTTGCAGCTCAATGTTCAGATTTAAACAGTCTTCCCCTGCAGAATTCAGTAAGGGGGAAGGTCTTAGCCACCCCCTCCGGTCATAAAGATCCTGCACCAACCTCCAGTGTGTTCTTGCCTTACAAGTGCTCGTGTTTCTAGGATGCTGTTCCTTATCGCCAGTACCTCCCCCATCAAAACACAGGCAAGGACCTGAACAAGCAGATGCCCGTCCAGCCTTCAGAGACGCTGAATTTCCTATCGACGAAGGAGACCGGAGCGAAGCCCCCATGACTGTAGGGGCCATAGACCAAGCCCAGCCCCTCCTCATGCTTGACTTCAGCTTTGCCCTTCCCTTCTCTCCCTGGTGAAATACCTGCTCTTATCTACAACAGTTGCTCCATCAAGCTGGGAGTATCAGATCTAAATCTATCCCTTGCTCTGTGCCCTCAACATACTTCAGGTTGTACTTAAAAATATTCCAGTATTTGCTTCTCATCAGGTTTATTTTTCCCCCACTCTTCCCCAGGAGTGGGAACCCGAGCGAGCCGCAGCCCAAGAGCCACACCACCTCTCTGGGCTCCAAACAGGACTCGGCTTATCCAAATCCGGAAGCGGTGCCGACGTTTTCAGAATGGACGCTACTTAAAGGTATTAGCGAGATTGAGTGCAGTTATCTCAACCTTGGGTGTCAGGCTTCGCTGATCCTAGCGGGCACCAGCCAAGCGGAACCATCCTTCAATCCAAGCAGTTTTACCAGCTTTTATTAGAAACACCAGCACATTTCAAGTTTCCTCTTTTTGATCACAAATATAGTATTTTTCCTCTTTTTAAGTACACAGCATGAGACACAGCATCAGGGCTTTCCATCCTTTTTTTTTTTTTAAACAGCAATTGCTTTTGGACAAGCCTTGGGTTAGTGTTCGCTGACCTCACCCCAGCCCCAAATTCTGACATCTTGAATTGCTGAAGACAGTTGCGTGGGCAGATGAATCCAATGGTGGTGAAAAAGATACAATAGTTAAAAGTTTGCAAGAAAAGTTTAAGCAGAGACCCTCTACAGTTAAAAAGAATGAAGTAGTGCCGCGGCGCGCTACTGTTTTCACAGTACGGGGATAAAAGTTGAGATAAATCGTTTGCTCTGCTCCCCCCGTCCTCCCCCAACATCATTCCGATAAAAAGGTTGAGGCTGGAGGAAGCGCTAACCGAATGTGAGAAGCCGAGCGTGCCCGGTGCTCCCCGGGGGAGCGGGGGCAGCTGCCGGGCGGGACACCTCGCTGGGTTTGCTGCAAATCCCATGCCAGCCGCACGTTAATCGAGAAGCCTCGAGGTCTGAGTGGTGGCATTTTAGGCTAGTCGCGGTTTTAGCTCACACCTACGCTGGGAAAGTTTCCCCGGACTTTTTAACTCCAAGAAAGTAATTGACTGGGGGGAGGAGGGGCAAGTATCCCAGGAACATGAGGGCGTGGTGACAGGATATTAAAGGGAACATGTACATGATTTGTTATTTTTTATTCCACAGAAAACCCTCAAATCTAGACTCAGAGTTAACAGCAGAAAAATAGTGTTAAAGTCAATAGGTTCATATTTTACTGTAGACTAAATAAATTAGCCTAGAATTAACTCAATACTCTCTATTTTCCTCTCATTGGTGATCCTTCCCTAAATTAATGCAGTTTTTAAAAAGCAACGGCTATTAATAATTTATTCCAGTTAACCCTTATGGATGAACACCTGCAAGTATTCCACGTCCGGGAGCCATTCCCCTCTCCTCTCCCTCCCCGAAAAGGAAACAATCGCTAAAGGGTGTTGTAAAACAGACATGCTACCTACAATACGCCATGTATCGTGCCACTCCTATCGATGCCTCTGGCTGCTCTGTGTAATGAGTGAATATTCATAGCCATGTCTTACAAAGAACATGATCAAAAAATATATAAATAAATAAAAACCTTAAACATTCTTACATGGATTTTAAAGAACAGAATACATGTTAAAAACTTCAGTAATTTATATCAATTTTAAGCAATACTTTATATACAATGGAAAAAAGACATGCATAGTCCAAATACAATGTTGAAAACAGCATTTTCATAACAAAAAACCCAAACACTAAGTGTTAATACCATGTACATGAATTCAAGAAGGACCACCCTTTTTGTCTGTTGCACACAGTTTATTTAACAATATGATATTATAAGTAAGAAATGAGTTTGTTTTTTTTTTTACCATTCTATACAGTGATTGAATCTTCTTGGATTTTCTTATTTATAGTAATTATAGCGCTTGCATGATTTACACTAGAATTGCTTTTCCTCATTTCAAGTTTCACACAGAAGAAAGAAAGAAAAGAATGCTTCTTCTCTATTCAAATCAGCACGGTCTAAGAGTGATCATCCCTATTTTCATCTAAAACCAGTTTTATCAGAGAAACAAAGCAACAATTTCTACATCTGCAAGACAAGGATTTTGGCGTTGGCCAATGTGTGGTTTTGTGTGCAAGAGTCAATTCCTATCTTTCCAGGGGTAATACTTCAAACGCCTGCAGAGTTCACTATAGAAAAAAAAATCTTCCCGCAACGTGTCAAAGTTACCGGGATACATTATAATGTTGCATTATTTCAGGAAACAGTTTCTGAATATTATTTTTTCTTCTTTTAAACGCAAATGTTTAAAGTCTTGAAAATACAAATAAAAAATATGAATATAATGAACTTGTTTTCCCCCGTTAAAAAAAAGGTATGAGTCAACAGCAACAAAAAAATAAAAACCAAAAAAACCCACAAAAGAGACCAGATATTTTAACCGCCTGGCTTTAACAAAAAAATATATTCTTTGTATTGGTTTTTTTTTTTTTTAACAGCAATTCGTTCTTCCATGTGTAGGAAGCAGCAGTTCCATCTAGGATTCAAAACAACCCAGATGTCTGAATTTTTCAGTACAAAATGTCCAAGAACACGAAAGGAAAAAAAAAAGTGATGCTCCCATAATGCTACAAACCCTCCACAAATTTTTCTAATGTGTCCCCGGTGGTGTCACCGACCAGAGACAATTCGTTAGACAACGCACTCCTGTTCGGGGTGTTTAGTTGTGGAAGCATTGCACTCTGTTCTGGGTTGCCCAAGTGTCCCTGATCCATGGAGCTAGCCATAGTAACTGCGAGTCCTGGGTGGGGGGAACCAGTCTGGGGAGAGACGTGGTGAGGTGACGGTTGGGGCTGTATCCTGGGTGACGGGCTGGAATGTGGTGGCTGGGACTGGGGACGGGGAGACTGAACGGGTGCTGGGGACCGCACCTGGTTGCTGAGGGAGGTGGCGATCTGCTGGCCAGGGAGATGAGACGCCTGCGGTTGTCCTGAGAGCATGTGCTGCTGTGGGCTCATGGGGTTAGGCTGGCCGGGGGACCCTATCTGCTGTTTCATCTGCTGCTGTTGCAGGATCCGCTGCTGCAGTGCTTGCTGGATGTTGGGAGTGCCGTCCGCCCCCATGCCGGGCTGGCCCATCTGGTTCAGCTGTCCCATCTGAGCCATCTGTCCCATGGACCCCCCCTGTATCGATATATGCTGCTGCATCCGCTGCTGCTGCATGGCCTGAGGGTAACCTCCTGGTCCTTGAGGCTGCTGGAACTGGTTGTGTCCTGCCATCCCTCCTGCCATGCCAGCCCCTCCTTGCTGCTGCTGCTGTTGCTGCTGCAGTAATTGCCGCCTCAGTATTTCTCTGTACTGCGGACTCATGTTTGCCATGCTGGGGTTGTGGCCGGGGTTCATAATGTTTATCGCTTGTCCCTGGGGATTCATAGCTCCTATGCCTTGCTGCTGGGGAGGAACGCTCGGTCTCTGCACTCCCGCTTGCATCGCGTTCATGTTCTGCAATCCTGCTTGAGCATGCATGCCTGGCTGTTGCATGCCGGTCTGCGGCTGCTGCATCCCAGGCTGGGGCTGTATGCCTGCTTGCGGCTGCATCCCAGGCTGGTTAGCCACGTATTTGGCTGTTCTTTGCTTTATAAAAGCTGCCATAAGCTGAGGGTTGGATTTAAGGATATTAAGAACCTGCTGTTGCTGCTGCGGAGAACTGGGTGATTTCAAGGTCCTCAGTAAGTCCTGAAGTGCATTCGGGGGGATGCTCCGTGGCGGCTGCTGCACGCCCGGCATCCTTGGCCCAGCCACTGCTTGTGGCGTCGCCATTGGCATAACCGGTCTGGCCATTCCCGGCTGCATCGGTTGCTGCTGCGGCATTGGAGGTGACTGCCATTGTCCAGGCTGCATGTTGGACATCACTGGACCACTTACAGGGTTGGGCCGGGGTACATTCATGCTGACTTGCTGCATCTGGTTCACTGAACCCACCGTCGGGTTTACTAGTCCTGGGCGACCAGGAGGCAAACCATTGTTAATGTTGTTGACCCTGTAGAGCTGCTGCTGCTGCTGGGCAGCTTCTCTCTCAATCTGCCGAGCCGCTTCCACTGCGGCCGGCGGAGGCTGAGCCGGAGGTGGAGGTGCAGAAACCGGGTTTGCAGGTTTTCCTGTTGAAACAGTAGTAGGGGGCTGAGTTCTCGACACACTGGGAAAGCCGGCCGGTGACATACTTACAGGGGAAGGCTGGGGCTGGGGAGCAGGCTGTGGTGTTTGCGGTGTACTTGGCTGCTGTGTAGGGGTACCAGGCGTTGCTGAGGTAGGAGAAGGCAAACTTTGCTGAGGCACGTTTCGGGTGTTCATGGTAGCCATCCTTCTGCGCATGAGCTGAGCCTGCTGCAGGCGATGCTGGATCTGCTGCTGTCGAAGTTTGTGTTTGATATTGAGACAGAATGGCACAGGGCATTTGTTCTCTTGGCAGTGTTTGGCATGGTAGCAGCAAAGAGCTATGAGCTGTTTGCACACTGGACAGCCACCGTTGGTCTTGCGCTTGCAGCCCTTGGTGTGCTGGACAACCCGTTTCATCTTCTGGCAGGATGGCAATGAGCAGTTTGCATTGCGGCACTGACAGGCATGGACAAGGGACTGAATGCAGCGCTGGATGCTCAGTCGTCGCGACTCCTGGGGGCTCTTTGACTGTTGCTCTCCTTGGCTGTTGCTCTCATCATCCAGACCCAGGCCCCACTTAACCATCTTGTGGTCATGGCTCTTAGTGTTGTAGCAGTTAATGCAGAGATCGTAGTCCTGAAAGCAACGAAAACCCAGAGTTCAGTTGTCTACAGAGCACTAACTATACCAGCAAAAGAGCAGAACAGTAAGAGCGGTGCTAGGTGAGCAACGTGAGCCTGGTGTGGAAGCACACTTTGGGTTTCAGCGGGTACAAACACACAGCAGAACAAAAGCAGGACAACAGCCATGCGCTGTGAACAACTGCCCGTTTCAATTTACACCTGGTACACCGAGGTAGAGAAGCGGCTGCGTAGCCTACGGAGTCACGATGACAGTAGTGGACCTTTGGGGCGGGGAGTGCTGGGCAGCTGAGGGCAGAAGCCACGTCAGCTGCCTCAGCAAAGCGAGCCTGCAATCACAAGCCTTGGCTACGGTGGGTAACAACGCCAATAGGGGCTGTGATTGTGTCTTCATTTTATTACATGAAAAAGTCTTGGCAGGATTTTGGTTTTTTTGCTTTGTTTTTCCCTTTTGATGACAGGAACTGTTTACTTTTCTGTGATGTCTACTGGGGTACCTACATAAGGAGGGCCAAAACCTCCAACTAGTCAGGCAAACCTACTGTCGCTGCCTAAAAAATAGGGTTTGGCTCTCCATTTAGCTATTCTTAGTGTAACTACTAACTAATAATTACTACCCTGAAATATCTTTTTTTAATCTCTAAAACGACCCTCAAATCAAGTGCAAGTTTCATGCTAAGACAGACACTGATCTGAAAACCTGCTCAAACACCTACATTTTCACCGCCCTGTCCTTTTTTTGCTGAAGGAAGGGCGCTCCCTGATACAGAAGTACCCAGAAGAAACCTAAAGGCCATACCTCCGTCCACCACTTAATTCTCCTAGTGTGTATGATCCATTTCCTGCAGTCTTGCCTCAAGAAGCCCTGTTCAATGCTTTCCTCAGAGGGATTAATTAGGACTCTTCCACCACAAACCTGGCAATAACTTGCAGTGTAAAAAATAGGCTGCACTTACTAAAATTTTTTTTTTGTTAAGCTACAGCCAGAGGTCATCACAAGCCCTGTAGAGACTACCTTCTCAAGTCCACCCGTGTAACTCCATGCATAACCGCTCTCTAACATAGTTCAGTGGAAGTGATCTATGCTGTAAAAGGACCAGTCGTTAAAAGCATTGAGCCAGGTTAGGAAGCAATTATTTGGGCTGCTCTGAAGGGCAGGCAACCTCGAACACTGGGCTGAAGAGATAATGATGAAGAGCTGCGGCAGGCTCCTCACCCAGCTTTGCAGCAGCCTGGACACACACCCGGCTGCGCTCCTTGCAACACGAAGTACCACGTACAAAGCGGAACGAAAACTACCTTGCAGGAAGGTACGCTAATGTCTCTTGTAGACATCCATTTAATGTGGATGAGCTACTGCCCTGCAGATTCGGACTAGTCTGATGCAGTCAAACCCTACCACCCAGTCCTAAAGTTCTTCAAAATTAAGTTAAAGACTTGTCTATGCAGAAGCCATAGCGGAATAAATGACACAGCAATAGCCGTTCCCGAGTACTGGCGTTTTCCATGTCGAGAAACTAAAGGCACTTATTCTAGAAGAAGAGGTACCCCACTATGGCAGTCACCTTCCCTTAAGGCGTTAGCAGCCCTTTTATCAGGATAGGCTTAATTTGGAGGAACTTTGGGCAATACCCCCCCCCCCCCCAAAAAAAAAAATCAAGCTTGGCTGTAGGGCAAAAGAGAGCAGAAGTCTCTGGTGATATACACCTACCTCACAGACAGTGCAATGCCACCTTGTTTCCACATGATGTTTGCACTCATTGCACGTATAGACAAAGCGATCCTGCCCTTGAGTATGTAGTTCTACCAGCATGCAGAGCGTGGACCACTTGGATCGGCGTAGTGAGGAGAACTCCCAGTGCTTATCTCTGGCTAAGGTGAGGAAGGCATCTCGCCCATCCATCAAATCACAGCTAAGTAATGGATCAGGGTCCACAATGGGAGGCAGAGTGTTAATTACAGGCCCAGCATGTAAATGAATCACAAAAAAGACCTGCAGATAAATGGGGGTGGGGTGGAGAAATAAAAATTGATGAGGTTAGATAATCTTGCAGGAAAAAGCTCATGTTCTGTTGCAGTAATGGTGTGCTACAAACGTTATCTAATTAACTTAGTTTAGGCTAATCTCTTCCAATATTTTGTACACAACAGAAAAAGTTCTAGCGCAATCACAAGGTTTACTCCTCCCGATTTTTCAGTTCTGACTATCATCATGCCTGGATTTATAGGAATAAAATCTTCTCTTTACGCAGCGTATTTTGACAGTACCTCTTTATGCTTCTCCATAGTGGCATACAGCTTCTGAGACAGATCATTGGACACATTTGGCATGCTGGGTTTCTTCTTGTTAGCCCTGCTGATGCTACTCTTATTCTTGTTGGTTTTTTTGTTGTTCTTTTTCTTGGCGTTTTTGCTGTCGCCCTGGCTTCCCTGCAATAAATGCAAAGGAAAGATGTTACACTTTATAGAGCTCTCTCCCATTCACTGCAGCTGAAAGTGAAACACTTCTGCTGTCAATAATAGAACTTTGTTCCAATGCCTGCAAATCAGCCATACTGTGTTAAATATATCCTATCTTCCAGGAAAAATCAAAAGCCAAACTGGCAGGCAAACCAATTCAAACGCTGTTTAAAAATAGATTTTTAAGGTATGCATATACATTAAATAATTCGTATCTTAATTTTTTTCCTTCTCAAACACTGTACCTCAGCTTCCACTACTTGCTTTACAAGATCTTATAGATATTCGATGATAAAATGAGTTACAAATAAAATGGACCTTAAAAAATTCCAGAAGTGCAGTGTTTTGCTTTGTTGTGCATTTGGGGTTTCACACACTTGCTTGAGCTTTGAACTGATTTTTTTTGTTGTTTTTATTGAACAAATTTAGGGCTAGTACACAAATAAGAACACGCAGGATTTGAAACTAACAAAATACATTATTCTCCATCCTGAAGACGTACTGCTGCATGTGCAACTCCAAAAAAATCCCCAAAACTTTCACTTGCGTCTAAGTTACAACAGACCACAGTGACCATATACTGAATACTAGATGTAAGTGAAGAGAGTAAAAAATAGCAGATGATGCTATTTAGATGACTTGTGAAAACAGAAATAACTTTTAGACTTCTCAAGTCCTTGAAAAATAAAACTCCAAGCCCTCAGCAGGGAGCTTGCCACTCAGTAAAAATCTCCTAACTGCTAGAATGTTGGTTATCATAATATTAAAAATAAGCTACTGAAATACTCTGAGATATATATACACACACACACAAGAAAGTTTCATGAACACTATGTACAAGCAAACACAGGGTTTATCTACAAGCATATTTATTCAAAGAAAAAAATATTCCAACTGAAGAAAGCAATTCTATATATAGACTGTTGCCACCCTTCCGTTCCATTAATTAGGCTTAGGCAGAAATTCCCTGTCCAATCTTGGGTTTTCTGCAACTAATTTTATTGACTTTTTGACCAAACATGTTTGGAAATTGAAATTATACTATTTTATGGGAAACCAGACAGAGCCCTAAGTGATGTGGAGGTATTCAGAAATGAGCTATTGTATGTTCCCATCTTGACTTCTTTTCCCCAAAATTTTCTACCCCCTGATGGAATTAGGGCATGCCCTCCTTTGCCTATGCCTTCTAGAGCATCGACGTAGATTTTAAAATTTAAACACCAAAAGGAAGAATAGATTGAAACTTAGCTGACAGTACAATT
The DNA here is from genome assembly GCF_000699105.1 of Pygoscelis adeliae. Lineage (NCBI taxonomy): Eukaryota > Metazoa > Chordata > Aves > Sphenisciformes > Spheniscidae > Pygoscelis > Pygoscelis adeliae. The sequence goes on along the minus strand of NW_008824900.1, from coordinate 251,865 downwards.
CTAAGTTTTCTTTCTACTCCACCTTCAACAAGTTTATATTCGGTCAATTGTACAAAGCTATTCCAACGTGTTTTAAGAAGCTGTAAGATTGTTTTTGTACTACTTCATTTTGATAGCATTTAACATAGTCAGCCAGGTTTGCCACAGATGCCAACGGCACGGTTACTCAGTGAGCCTTGTCCCTTCAGAACCTTTTTCAAGAACTTCTGAACACTTACCACCTCTTTAGACTCTCTAACCGATAATCCCAGCACATGTTGACTTTTAAGAAGCTCTCTCTCCACATACACAAAGTTTAGGACTAAGAATTTAAGGAAAGATAGACACATTCTGTACCATCTCAATACAAGGCAAATTGCAAAGATTCATCAAGTGCTTCTACACGTGGAGATCCCTGTTGCTGGGCACAGCTTCCTCCGTAAAGTGACACAAATTTAGGTGACTGCACTGGAGAAGTTCTCATGCTTTTAATTTTGCTCCTTTTTCTGAGCCAAGTGGCAAAGACCACACTGTTACATTTTTTGTTGCATTCTTGGATGACACCTTCAGCAACTTGGATGCAGATTTTGTTCCCTCGCTACCCCAAGCAACATCAAGGGCATTAAGTGGGAACATAGGGATGTTAACAGCCAAGGCTGCATCTTCTCACTTTAGGCAGACAGCTTGTACCGAGTTTCACAGTTAGCTGTTCTGGGCTTTTTACAACACCTTTTTTCCCCTCTTAGATGTAGAGGTTTACACTGGCGTTTCCACTGGAAGGGCATGCTATGATTTATTGAAAGTGATACTGTTAGCAAAAGAGGACTGCAACTTAAATTCCAAGCCTTGTCTTTCTGTTACTTTTATACTGCTGTTTGTTGAAATATTTCAATATTAGAAGTTACATTCAGAAGGAACAAGGTGAAAACTATTAACTTTATGGTTCCATAAAAAACACAGCAACAAACTACTTTAGCTTTGAAGGAGCTGCTAAGGTTTAATAGAAGGGATTTTCTGACCTAATGAAATTGATGGATGAAGGTCTATCACTCCACATCAATCACATGTAATACACAGTATGCAAATTGTCACGGCATCTAAGCTGAATGCAGTCCCTCCCCACTTAAAAGTTTTTGGTTCCACCTCAATCTGCTAGACTTCAGACTTCCCTATTTTCAAAACACACTGCTGCAAATCACAAGTAAAAGGGACAGTATAAAAGTGCTAAGACCATTTGGATACAGATACAATCAAGACAGAAATAAAAATGAATAATGAAATTCTGGCCAGGACCCTGAGAAAGCTGGGGTTTTGTTTCTCGTTTTTTTTGTGGGGGGTTAGGTTTGTTTTTTTTTTTTAATATACAAAGAGAGAATACTGGTGAAGGAACACTACCATCAGGATCAACGTTTCACACCAATGCAAAGCTTGCAATAAATACTTTCAAATTTCAGCCCCCCTACTGTTGCGAACAACTACAAGTACCTTTGCTTAAATAAAGGCAAAATTTAATTCAGCTTTGAAAATTACAGCATCTTTCAAAGTACAAATACTGAAGGTGATTTGCAAAGGTGTGAACCAGAAGCTCAGCCAAATGACTGCAAGCAAATGTAGCAGTCATGATGCAATCCAAAAGTAGCTTAACACATTTCTCTGAGAACAGAGATGCTGAACTGACATAACTGACTTCTGATTCTGTTAAAAAAAAAGAAATAACAAGCCATCAGTATATTTGTTATCCAAGAAGAAAACCAGAAATGCAGTTAAAGGGAACCCCGATTTAACGTCTGATGTGAACGACCTTCTTTTCTAGTTTTCTGGATGTGAACTCTCTAATTTCTTAAAGCATTAATTGTCAGCTTTGTGAGCCAGAAGCAAATATAGCATATAAAGTTAACTCACCTCTGTTGTTTCACTAGCTGCAGTGCTTTCTTCCTTTTTCCTTTCCTCCTCCTCCTGCTCCAACTCCTTAATGCTTTCTTCCAGCACATTGGGCCAGAAATCACCTTCAAAGTAAGGCAGCTCCTTGGCACTTGTCAGCCTGTCTTCAGTTGCTTGTTTGAAGATGTCCTGTTGAGCGTACCACACAATACCAAGAATAAATAAATGAAGACCACTCAGGATAGAGAGGAGAACCAGAGACGTGATCCAGCGCTACACTGAACAGTTGTGCCTCACTTACAGCCCATGGCCCACTCCTGGCAGGCCTCCTTTTCTGGGCGCAGCTCAAAGAACTGGCCTGGCAATATTGATAACAGCCCACTCCCTGTTTCATCTTAGAAAGACAGCTGCCGAGGCTCTCCTGAACCTCCATCACGCAACCGGTTCATGCTCCTGACATGATGGGAGAGAGTAAGATACCCCTGGAAAACACAAACCTCTCCCTGGTAACTACCTACACCAATTAAAAATGAAGCCTACACCACTTAGCTTTTCCTGCACTGCTCCTGGACAAGAGCAGGAACTGTTTAGTGACAGCAAGTGTGTCTCATCCAGCCCCTTCCCGTACAAATTTGAAAGCGTGTAAGCACTTCAATGCATGTGTCTGGGCTGTGCATCACATGTGCAAAAAGCCTGATAACTCCAGGAAGAATCGCAGAATGCGCCGGCCGACTATTACACACAGGAATATTAAAGTCTGGTTGTGGTAGGGGGGCTGTGCGCAGCCCGTGTCCTTCGCTGACCGCCGGCTGAAGCTCTGTGGACCACCCGGCCAGAAAGAGTGGGGACCACTGAGAGCAACAGGCATTCTGAAAAGGAACAGGTACTTCATACAGTTGTTCTGGAGGTGTTTAAGTGCATTGCATTTAACAAGCACATACAAGACTAGCCAATTTTCTTCTTCGGATTCACGTCAAGACCACCTTATTAGGAGACACACAGATTTTCTAGCTCTTTGCTACGCTGGATCAGATGACAAGGCTTGTTATACACTGTTCTATTCCACACATTTAGTAACTGTCACTTGCAATCAAAACATCAATTTTTTCCAGCACTATCACTACCATTAAGAAATTCTTGTAAATTTTAGCATGTAAGGAGTGGCAAATGCTATCTTTGCCATCTTTAACTTATTTCCTTGGGTACATGTGTGATATGCTCCAATTACGAAAATCATCCTTTTTCTCTTCACGTGAAGAAGCCATTTTATACGCTTTTTTGATTTCACACTAGTGAGGTCCGGTATTCCACCTGACCCTCCAGGATCACCAGAAGCAAACAACTTCTATAAACCTTAACAAACTACATACTTCCTTGCCTAGAAGATTGCAGTGAAAGACAAGTATGCGAAGGCAGGCTCTTGCACACTTCTCTTAATGCAGAAACCAAACCTAAGGAATTTTCAGTCTGAAAGGCAGAACCTCTGGAAAATCTAAGTAAACGAAGACACTAGCTGAGAATAAAAACCCTTGTCCAACACTACCACAGTTTCATGCGTTATGAAACAGTATTAGCTACCTTCAAATGAAAAGCCCAGAAAAATTAATTCAGGAAGCAAACAGTAGCAAACCTTGTAGTCATGAATGATTCTCTCAGCAAATGCCTTATCCAGCATCTTCTTATACCATTCTTGCAAACGTTTGGGTTTGGGTATTTTCTGATCAGGCGGATGGCAGTGAAAAATATAGTCATCTCCTTCACTTGGGGGACAGGCCCAGATGTGTCCTGTCACATACCTGGTATTTCACACACAAGAAAGAAAAATCTTAACCATTTTGACTACCATCTTAAAATTAACTCAGACAAACTGAGATACAAATTCAGACCTCTGGCTTTTTTTTTTTCTTCTTTTCTTTTTTCTTTGTAATAAAGATGCTGAGGCAATAACCTCTATTTGCACAAGATATGAGAAAAGGTCTGGGATATAATAATGAAGCTTAAACATCAAGTGACCCTCTGATAAAAAGAATGATGTGCTGTCAGTTTAAGAATCCTAACAACAGAAAAGCCACCTTAGTGATAAAATCCAAATTTCTCTCTCCACTACGGAAGAGGCATGTGTTCCACATATCTCAGAGAGGGCAGAAGGAAAGAGACACTATCCCAAGCAAAAAGCTACTTGGCATCCTGGGTGAAAAAAAAAAAACGCTAAGAAAAAAAGATTTCTTTCCTTACAAGGGTCTCACTTACCCAAGTTTCTTCACGTACTCCAAATATCCAATGAGGATTTCATGATAAACTGCAGTTCGAAGACAACGGGGGCGGAAGAAATGAATACTATCTAGATACGATATGTACACACGCCTATAGTAATGAGAGAAGAATGATAGAAAATCATGTTTGGCTGAATGTCTGTTTTGTCTACCGAGAACTGACTTTTATACTAGATACATATGCAGCCATACTGAACAAAAAAAATTAATGATGACATTATTTTAATGCATATTTAAGCATCTTAACATGGTATAAACAGTTCTCAAAAGCAAAAGATGGGTACCATTTTTTTTAGACAGGAAGAATATACATTGAGAGGCAAAATTAAATACAGAATACAAAAACCTAACATTTTTGTTGTGATATTTGTTTTCCCCTTCAAAGTCATCTGCAGTCACACAGTAGGACTTATTTGTGCCGCAGAATTGAAACGTATCTCCCAGTCTTCTGTATTTGAGAGTAATTGTCCAGTGAATGTAGCAAGAAGTTCCCTGTGCACGCACCACCGGTACAGAAATGAAAGAGTACCTTGTATTTGGAGGGGGGCAATCCGAGCCATACTCCTGTACGTGCATGCCAAAGAAGCACACATCTACTCCGTCTATCTCCTCAAACGCAAACAGAGCTTTGGTACGGTAAGGGAAAGATTCCGACATCTCACCAGAATCCACAAATCTGAAGGAAAGGGTGGTAGGAAGGAACGG
>NW_008824900.1:211726-246990 GCF_000699105.1 Pygoscelis adeliae | reverse complement strand
AACAACAAAACAAAACCCAAAAAGCCAATTATTAAACCAGTGTCCTACTAGAATGAGGAAATTCTTTTTAACCTTATTTTTAACTCATTAGAAACATTTATGCAGAAGTTCAACAGGGTCAGATCAGAGCTGTATTAAAACAGGGAGTCCTGTCAATGCAACGTCTGTTACTATAAAGCTCATGGAAAGACAGTTTCCATATAGTTAACATACGACTGAAAGGCAAGCATTGAGTACGAGAGCATCCTCAGAAACCGCAAGCCTTAAAATATGTTGCAGAGTGGAAAACCTGATACATTATGAGGAAGTGCTGTCATGTAAACACTGTCTTTATGAATTAAAACCAAAACATTTCATAGAATAAACCTTTTAAGCTTTTCATTTATGATGAAGCAAATTAAAAATAACTTCTGAAAGCTAAAGTATTTATAAAAACACAACAAAATGAAGGAACAGCAAGGAACAGCATCTCAGCAACTGTTCCAAACTAAACTATGAATTCTGTAATGCTAACCAATTTGTGGTCAGACTCTCTCTCAAGATTTAGTAATACAAAATCATAGTATTATAACCAAAACCAGGATGTCCCCGCTAACCACCCCCCCCCCGCAAACAGTCAAAATACAATTGCCACCCTCCTCTGAGTTCATTTACTGCACGCTCTTTTTTTTACCTTTCATAATCTTTCTCATGCCTAAGTTTCAAAAATGCGCAAAGGGATCAAGGTGCAAATTGGCACAGTTTTGCAACATTTATGCAGGGAGACTTCAAAATAAAAAAAAAAAATCAAGATTGCATTTATTGTAATTGATAGAACTAACCTGGATTTCATTCCTGGTTTAACTTCTACTGTCTTATCTGAACTTGCTACTACTCTGACAAAGACCTCTCCAGCTTCAGGATGATTCTGTCGCCGCAAAAATTTGTTTACTCTATCTTCCAAATGATTTCCTAAGCGTGTAGTCTGTAGCCCTAGAAATGAAGGGGGAGAACATGACAACGGAAACGTTAATACTGGAGAAATCACTGTTAAGTTCAGGGTGTTACCATGCCGGTAAGGTCTTTCAGCTTGCTCCTCTGTATAGAAGTCGGCTTTTTTCCCTTTGTTTTACCTCCGTATGAAAATTTGATGTTTTCATTTATGCAGCCCAATTAAAACGCAAAACCATCCATGTTTTTACCCAAGCTTTAAGTGTTCATACCCTAACATGGAAGCTAAAACCACTATAGTGGGAAAATTACTTAGTAGGTGAACTAACAAAGGCGGCTTTACGTAGCATTTTTAAATTTGCAGGCTTATTTTATGAACACTGCAAATGTTTTCTCCTAACAAACACACCAATCTGGCTGTTTGACAGAGATTACATCACTTTATAGATCTGGCTCAATGCCACACCTTTTCAAGCAAAGCAAAGCAAATGAACAGAAATGAAAAGCCTTTTGACTTCAATGGAGATTTCATTGCTTTTTCTTTTCTTTTCTTTTCAAGAGAGCTTTTAGATTGAACAGTTACAGTAATCTGCACATAAAGCTTAAATAGTTATTGCACAGCGATAGAGGTCTGTAAAAGTTCACGTCCACATATTGTCCAGATCCCCTCTCTCGGTCTTTATGTTCACAATTAGCTTTTGTGGGGATAGCTGTTTTTGAGTATTACAGGATGTGATGGTTTTCAAATAAAGCCACAGCAAATTACAGAAATTAAGATGAAGGTTTTGGTTTAAATTAAGAAAACAGAAGTAGCACACTGTTTTCACTTGAGGATTTATGACTATTTCTCTTATCCTACTGTACTTATTTTACCAACTTATATTTCTACTTCATTTTTATGGTCAATCTGCTATCTTTTCCAAAGTCACGGTGCAATCTACAGATGTTCGTTTTACTAAAATGCATTTCATTTTCAGCTTTCCATTGCTTCATTTTTCAGTTATTTGGCTACTGACACAAGGCTGTTGGTTCTTCTTCCTTACTACTGAGCTTGCATACAGAACGCTGCACTGAAATATCTACGCTAAAAATTATTTTAGGCTCCAATACTGGGGGGAAAAAGCCACATATAATCAAAGGAATATTTCACTTTCTAAGGGATTTATATACTTAACATATTTCACAATCAGTTTATAGGAATTGCCAAACGCGGCAATCTTGTTTTACATCTTGTAGTCTGTCCCCTTGTCCAGTGAGATTCTGTGGTTATAACCAGCAGAACACAGTCTAAATATCATTTACCTGGGAGCCAATAATTAAATTTAAAGGCAGGTTAAAGTAAAAATACACTATGCCCTTTACCAATTCCAATACACCGGCCTTTTCCAGTGTTTCCCCGCCCAATACAATATATTGGGCTTTCCATATCTAATAGAGGGGGTTTGATTTTAAAGCAAATTCAAAGAATCTTAAAGAAAATTCACAAATATTTTCTGAAGAAGTTTAGTTTAGTTGATTTCTCCAAAGACAAACAGGAAGAAAAAAGAAACAGCTCCATTTCAGCTAATGAGTTGGTACATTTTTAGAAAGCCATTTTAGTTAACTCTACTGTCTTGTGTTTTCATTTTATCATCTTTTCAATGCTAAGCAACCAAAGGATATCTGCTTCCTTCCTTATGCTGCAATGCATTAAGACTTGAAAAACAAAACAAAACAAGATCAGATAAGAAGACAGAAGAAATAGGCAGCATTAAGATTACATGCACCGTAAGGAAAGGATCTAAAAGCCGCATATTTTGATGTATTAGGATGTGCAAATTCTTGTAGAAAGCAACCGGATTTTGGTTCTTGGACACCTCTAACATATGTACTTCCAATAAAATCTCAGGTCTCAATGAAAACTGCAGCGCAAACTTGCAAAAAGGCATCCCAAACCAGTAACAACATAGAAGGCTTTCAGGCCGCTTGAGTACAGCAGCTTTGTTGCAGTAGCAATGGCCAGACATTTGTTACTGGATGAGCAATCGGGCAGTTAGGAAGAAAGTCAGACTTCTGGCTTACTGTGATTTTTTGTCAGGAAACTATTTTGGGTGACTTATTTGTCAGGGTACCTTTTGTCTTTGAACGTCTCTGCATTAGCTACTGGTTAAGTAATATTTGTAGATTTTCTTAGTAAGAAAAATACTTCAAAAGTTAGGAATTTCACAGCATAATCCAGCTGTACACTGGTTTATAGGTTATACTTGGCATGCTGCCAGTCAGCTTTATGCAACTTACTTGCGATGTGGTTAAGATAACCAATTTTACTTAATATACATAAGGAGTATGAATGTTTCCATAACAGCTAAGCAATAGCTTGCAGCTGAGGGATGTGCTACCTTGATTATTAGCAGTTGTGCCAGCATGCTTGAGAGAGCGTAGAAATATTGAGGGCAATTCAGGAAGTAAAGGTTTTTATGGGGAGGGAAGGGGAGAGGAGAGGAAACACGTTAATGTTTCAAACTTTCATTGCTCATATTTGATTTTAGGTCAGTAGTAAGACCAAGGTTTTCCTTCCCTGTTCTTGTGTCTCCGCTAGAGCACTGTGAAAGAAAACTGATCTCAAGAGGTGAGCCCACCAGTGGATTACAGCTGGCAGCAGGATTCAAATCATCACGGGAAAGAGAAAACAAGATAGCCAAACAGCAGGGAAAGGAGAAGGAAAAGGAGATCAATGGAAAGGAAAAAAGCACCATTATCTCCCTGTCCAGATCCCCAAAGAACAGAATGGTTACCTTAAACTAAATGCTGGTTACTCAAACTTTAAGCAACGTCACAGAACAACTGCAGACATCCAAGGAATCGCATACTTAAGACAATTTACATCAACATATGCTGTAAAGGCAGCATATAATAGAAGAGACATCTATTTAAAACAGTTATCTAAAACTACATTTTTATTTCATCACTTTATTAATGTTCTCTTACAATTTTAATCTGTCTTTAATGAGACTAATTTTAATCTTTTTAACAATACTCTCTTGCATGTACCAGGTTACTCCAGAGACCGTTTTGACTACTGTAACCTAATATGTCTCATACAGCATTATCATCTCCAAATTATCCCCCTTCAAATCTCTTATGATGCAATCAACCACACACGAAGTTAGCAAGAAGTTACATTTAATGCAAAACCGCTCCTTTATCACAATTTGGAAGATTCAGGCTTGCAAAGTCAGTGTGACAAGGTAATGCCCAGAATTTCCAAGGACCAAAGAACAAGGGAGGAATCAAGTGTACCTGCAAGTTCTAGCTGTTCAAGTGTCTGAATCACCCTCTTGGTTTCTACACTCACTTCATTTTTCCACTCTATGCCACTGACACTGCATTTCCAACGCTAGCCCTTACTCTCCCCCCTCGCCCCCGCAACGTGTATGAGTAAAAGTTATCAAGTTATGTTCTCTGATATTAAATGCAAAGAACGCCTCTGTAAGGATTACTAAGGAGACTGAGACAACTTGACCCGGCAGCTTTTGGCACTCTCTTTAGTGCAGATTTCAACAAGATTATGACAATGGTTACTCCCAAGAAAATCTAGACATGCAGTACAGTTGGTTACTTATTCCAGCGGACAGTTCCTATACACAGTCCACTCCAGAAGCAAGAAAAGCTCTTCAAACACATTAGTACTTGGCACTACCCACAGTACACCTGAAATGCAGTAAAACTTGTTACTGCCTGTTACTTGAAGGGCACAGAGGTGACAGTAAGTTACTACAGTTTCAACACTACATGGAAACATATCTAAATATACCCAGTAAAGTGCATGCAGCCTTATGTTTCTCCTGTTCTGTTCCCCCCCCCCTTTTTTTTTTTTTTAATCTTAGAAAAATAAGGGCATAGATGCCTAATACCTCAAGCAGCATTAAGGCTGACCACAAACTATACATAAAGAGCAGGTCTTTAAAACGTTGATTATAATTCTGACAGCTACTAAAGCCTTGGGCTACACTACTCCCCATTTTGCAAATGTTCCTGTATTGTCTATCATGACAACAGAAAGTCTCAGTCAAAAAGCCATTAGGGGCGGCAAGGAGAAGACGAAAGTTGAAGATAAAAATAGAAATATCAAACTCACTTTTAGCACTGAATTTGTTTTCTTTGCGTGTTCTACCAGTTTTCTTCAGACAATTATCACAGACAAACCTATTGAGAAAAAAAAAATTGCCAAAAACTTAGCATAAACCCCGTTATTGGCTAGCTTAAACCCGATGTTTGAACCCATAATTTAAATGTCAGAGTACAATATATTTTTCTCTGGATTTGAACAGCTTATATCTCTCCATTTATGAGGGACTTAAAGCCTTTATAAGCTGGTTTAATTCTACCAAGCAGTTACACCTGCTTTTGTGTTCTGTAGTATACAAACTTACCTCCAACCAGCTTCCATTGTTTAGTAGTTAGAAAGAAACCACAGAAATCTGAGTATATGAACAAATTGGTTTCATGCACATTTTCATCTGAATATACTGAAATGAGACTCCAAACACCAAAAAATGTATTTTATTTAGAAATGCTTTGTCCTTTTGTACTCAGTTCTTAAAAGGCAGTGACTGCATATTAAAGAGCAAAGGCAGAAAGTCTTAATGACATAAACTACACTGGTCTTACTGTACACAAGGGGTAAAAAACTAACAAACATCTTACCCTGAAGGCCAAATAATATCATAATGTAATACACAAATCTGGTGCATCTTCCGACCACACTCTTTGCAGTCAACAAACCTGAGAAGAAAAAACAGCAGCCAATCACTTCTGTTGCTTGGCAGGTAACCTTCCAGAATTTAGCAAGAAAGAGGGAGTTTCCAACCCTCTGCTAAGAACTGAATCAACTTCAGCAGGCCCAATTTATGTGTCAGTTTAAAAAAATACTCGTTAGAATAGCTTCAGATATACATCTATCAATCTCATATGCAAACAACATATACATACATAGTAAAATGTACTAGTTTAAAAATGTGAAATGGGCTTTCACGCACAATTTTTTTCTGGATCCTTTTCTAAGCAGAGTCCTGAGTTTTCCCAGCTTCAAAGAATTCTGCTCAACAATACCTCCGCAGATTTAATTTTTAGTTGTTGCAGCAACTACAAGTTGACTAAATGGTTGCTCAACTTACTGTAAATGTAAAAACTAGTAATCCATGAATCACTGTGCCAAGAAAACATGTATTAGCTTGTCTTTGCCTGCATGGGTCTGCTGTAGTCTTTTTATTTTTTTGGTCAAAATAATATATCAAAATTCTTTTTTTGGATGGGAAAACCGTTAGAAATTTTCCCAGTCAAGACTGCAACATTGGTTATGAAGCCAAATGCACTGGGGTACATCTCAGCAGTCTGGCTAAAGGTCTGGGGGAGGAGCTCTATTTAGTATTTGCAAATATGAGAAAAGGAATGAAAATGCATTACGTATCAAACTGCCAGAGAACAAAGTAGCAGTAAGATAAAATCCCGTTTCAGCTAGTTAAGGACAGTAGGAAAAGTAGCACAGTGCTACTAAAGAAACATTCAACTTGGCTTTTACTGAACTTCCGGAGGGTAATAAACGCAAGGAAGGAGGATGGCTCTTTTGGTGGGCTAAGCACTCAGGTGAAGAGAAAAACGTGTTTTAGAAGTCTAGCTAAACCAGAAGAGGAAAATGCAGAGGTCCCCCACAGGTACTCGGGGCTTGGTGTGAAAGGCTCTGTGTGACGGAGGGCCATTTGCAGCCAGCAGAAAATGCAGCGCTTTGCAGAACACACCTTAGGAATTACCCAAATAAACAGAACTAGAAACTGCCATTAAAACAGGCTCACGTTTTCCTCTTGGATATCAATAGTAGACATCAAGTTCGTATGTTGGGCTACGAACTCTAGAGAAAGATTCTGCAGCCTGTGTGGGCAGAGATGGGGGAAAAAGGAAGACTTCTTTATTCACTGCCTAATTTCTGAAGTGCTGGCTAAAGGACAAGTGAAACGGATGAGATTGTCTTAAAAACAACGGCCTGGTACTTACGGCTCTGGATCTAGTGTATCATTTTTCTTCTTTTCAAACTGATCCTTAGAGATGGTTCTAGAGACAAAGAGTTAATATGAAAACTCAGTAGTACCTTTATATCAGAGGCTGAGAGAATATCATGCTTTTCTGAATTGCAGCAAATGAGCAAACCTCAAGTTAGAAGAAAGCGTATCAGTATTTATCTTCTATTCAGAGAAAGCAATTCAGTTCATTTTAAGCTACAGAAATATTTTTCCCATTTCACTTTCTGTGTAAATTAAAAGCAAAATAAGAGACACCCAAGTATACACATAAATTTTAAATCATAAAGAACAAGGGAAGCTATCGTCAGTAAAGCAGCCACCTTCCAAAAGAGCTTGTATTCCTGAAATCTTAGCGCATCTTATTTTCCGGTCAGGTTAAAGACAAGCCATTGGTTTCATAAACAAAAGTCGTACTTCAAAAGGTGAGACATCAGGATTAGCGGAGGTACTTCATTTGAAAAGGTAATGGATTAGTGACATTTATTGACACAGCTTCCGTTCCCCCCCCTCCAACCACATTATCTAGTGTCTGCCACCCCCCGCAACCAGTCTACGGGCAGCTCTTGAGTAGCGCAACCGGACACAAGCGACACTGTTGGGCAGACTAACAGACCCAACGCAGTAACAACCGTTAATCATCTGTTACTGTAAAAAAATCTCCTATTAGTAAGAAAGTAGGCATTTCCCCACGAACGCCACCACCGGCCACAGGGTTTTACAGGACTACACGTCATCCCTCCTATTTAAAAAGGCAGCATGCAGAAGTAAGGAAGCGACTTACGTTTGAGGCTGGGAAGGGTCATCACCCAGGGTGACATTCTCCCCCTGGATTTCAGTGAAACACTTCTCACAGAAGTGATACCTGTCAGCAAGAAGGCCATATTTGGGTGAACTGGTCCAGCACAACATACAGCCACCCAAGCACGGAGCCACCAACCAGAGCAGGGCAGATCACCACGACGAAAAGGGGGGCGTTGTTGGTTGATTGATGGGTCAGTGTGGACAATGAGGAGGAACAGAGGGGAGGGGAGGGCAGGATTAGAGAACAGGGGAGGGAACAAACAGCACAGACGTAAGAGGTAAGACGCAAACACCAAGACAACACAGAGCAGAAAGCCAAGGCAAAGCACAGATTAGCATTCGGTCTCATTTTATACATTACTAACAAGTTGTCGGGTGTCAAATTCAAAATTTGGGGAGGGTTAATGAAGTAGCTACCAAGCGCTACATTTGTATAGACTTCAAATTTAAGAATTTGGATTTGATTTGCATTAGTTAGGAAAAAATTCTCTTTGAATCCAGGCTTGTGACTGATCGAGTTTCCTTTGGTTAAAAAACCAGCCTGTCAAAAAGCTTTAAGAACACATTTATTACAGATTTAAGTAATTAGAAAATATGCTGAAAGCATTTACTGATTGTCAGTAAAAACTGTAAAAGCAGAAACACTTGGTATGGAAAAAAAATCTGTAAAAATTGTAAATTCAAAGGTTATTTGACTATAAGATTAAATGTGACCAATTGCTCAGCTAATATTATTTAATATAAATGAAACCAAATCCATACTCTAGACAAACATTTAACAGAAATGCAATTATGGGTCAGAGTTTCCAGCCATTTATCTAGAATTACGATATATGTATATATGTGAACAACATTGAATATTGTACATACATACAATATATTTATCAGGTACATTAAAGATGTGGAATTAAGCTTTACAAATTGAATATGAGGCTAGGTACAATTTTTGGTCACCAGACCAAGAGCCAATCCAAGTTATACTCAGCAAAACCAATACTGCAGTTTAACAAACCAAGCTGAGTAAATTGGAATACAACTCTATGAAAATACAATCTGCATTTGAAAAAAAAATAAAATCTAAGTTACACAGATTTTTGGGTTTGGTTTTTTTTTGGTGGGTTGGTTGGTTTGTTTGTTTGTTTCAGATGAACTGGAACCAAAGTTGTCAGGGTCATTTAAAAAAAAAAAAAAAGAGGCTAAATGTTTGGAAAGGATATGAATTCACACAGGAACAAAGGTAACAAAGAAAGGCCACAGCTGTAAAATGCAGGAAGGCCACAAAGGATCATCAAAATAAAGGAGCTTTATGGAGGATCAAGAGTGAGAGAGTATAAGCAGCAATGGCAGCACAGTAAAACGCAGTTTTAGTACTCAAACACTAGAACTGTAAGAATGGTAAGTATAAAGGCATCAAACGAGACTCAATGTCACAATGAACCAACAACTTAAGGGATGGAGATTAATAAATATGGCAGCTTGCCCCTTCAAATACATACTCATACACTTAAACTACTGTAATCCAGGTGACAGATCTCCAAGGCTGTGCTTTCCTGGAGACAACAAAAGCCATTTATAGGCACTTATTGAAATGTATGGATCAGAATTTCCTCCTGTGACACACACTGGTCATCACGTCTCCACTACACGTTTTTCTAAATGCTTGTGAAACACAGCGCAAGCGAGCGGGAGCGGGTCCTTCAGCAGCGCCCGACGAATCGGGGAAAGACGTTCTGCAGAGCAATCTGCGTCCTCCCCAGGCTGGAGCCAGGTCCGTGTTACCACAGCATAATTTACAAGAGCCTGAAAACTTCTGCAAACTCTGCCAGCTGGCTCAGGCTTCAAGAGCTACTCTGCTAGCCAAGAACCACTTAAATGCAGCAGCACACTGAATACTCCCCTCTACTGTGGGATTGACAAAGAGGAAAAAGGTGTATTTTATTCTAGCTAATATAGCCCATACCGGCATATCCACGTAATCACCTTACCAGCAGGGCAGCTGCAACTTTGATAGCAACCACATGAGCTAAAATGCCATGCTCCCCGCCCAGCCTACTGCAAGTTAAACTGCAAGTGATTTCTCTTCTCCTGGGCCAGCTCAACCCTCCTGAAGAAAAACAAGGCTTTTGGAGCTGATAATGCAACAGAACAAGGCCAGGAGGAAAAAAAAAAAGTATTCTATTAATTTGTAATCATTGGGAATGATAAATATATTATGGTTATTACAGAGCAATATTACAAGAGAATTTCAGGAGTAGATACTGACACTGCACATCTCACTCACGCTGACTTCACTTGCCCCCGAACTGACACAGTATCGTCTAGTAATTTTTTTTAATTAAAAAAACCCCAAACATAACAGGTTCAGAATTTTATATCCTTTTACACATTGTCCGTGTCCTTTTTTTCTACAATGTGCTTCTTTAGATTTTTCTTCAATTAAAAAAACCCACTGATTATTTTCCTTACTAACAAGGTTGCTCATTTTAAAAGTCAGATTGGGAAGGACTGAAACACAGGAGGACCCAAATGCAGGAGTGTGTAGCCAGAAAAATCCACGGTCAAGGCTCCTATTAATGCTTTGCTACATTTAAACAATCCCAGAAAAGGTTAATTCTGATCCATTTTCGGAATAATTTATGGGCTTTCAAAGCACTCATGAAACTGAGCAATGAGGCTGCCTTTGATATTGGATTTAAGTTACACTGCAGAGATCTAGCTAGCTCCACCAGCACAGATATTTCACCCTCTGTTCACACTGCAGCTGCGGGAAGCTCAGTCTCACAGGGACGAGCCCTTCGGTTCGGCAGCCTGTTAAGCACGTGCTCCAGCGATCCGTGGATCTGAAGGGGAGCACAGGATTTCACACGCCGCAGAACCGAAGCCTAACGCTAGCAAGAGTCAAGCCTTAATCCATGGTATTAAAATGAGGAAACAGAAATTGAAATACAGTGAAAATGAGTCACCTAAAGATCATGAACATTTGTCCATAAAATAACCAAGGTGAAGCAGCAGCTATAACTTATTATGGATATGGACCCTCAGAAATGGAGACTTGCTTGTAATTCACTGACTTTTGCATGTCACTACAAATATTCAACAAAACCCATAGAAAGCATACAATATTCTAGTTATAACAGTCATAGAAAATCCAAAGAATGTACTTATTGCAACACATCAAAAATGAAAAGCTTTTCAAATGCAGACTGTTCAGGTGACCGATTCCCGTTTATCAGAGTAACATTATGGTTCAATACCAAAGTCCAGAAAATGCTCAATCTCTGCATTAACAGGTGAATTTCCAACTGTAATTAAGTGCATTCAAAGGAAATTCTAAATTAGTAATTGGATGCTAGCACTGATATGAAATACCCATCAGTTTTCTCAACTGGATATTCACACAGGAAGTATATTTTCTGAACACTTTAACTAAACTTCTGCCTTATTATGGAAGCCAAACAGTTCTATGCCAAACAATGAACTTTTAATCATTGAACTGTAGTGCCAGAGTTAATTTATTCAACAGCACCTAAATATTCTTAGTTGTAATTTAGTTATGCGATACGCTGGATTTTAAGTACATCCAATATTGTCTGTTCCATAAATGGAAAAAGTCAAGAACATTTGACCAATTAAATATCTGCTGGAACCACAGAATTTGTTTTTCCACTAATTTGCTACTCGGTTAAGAACAAATCTTAGATTTGAAGATCACCGTCACAGGAAACGGTTAATTTGACTGTTTTAGAGCAATACAGCTGATGAATAAGGGCTTTCTATGATCCGATAGTCCAAATGCACACTTAAAAATATGGTGATCGATCTTTAGAAATATTTTATTAAAAAACCCAACCCAAAAAAACATTCATCGCTCAATTTAGTTAGCCTAAAATAGAAAACCTCCCCCCTCTCCCCCACCCCCAACTCAAAACCACCCCAAATCCCCAAACCCCAACCCTTTCTCAAGACATCTGGATGAACAGAAATCTACGCCTACTTCTGTTCTGCTACTGGCCTACCAACACTTAAGACAAATCGCCTCCCTTTTATTACCACCCTTTTAGACTAAACTCAATGTAAATGCACTATCACATTTACAACATGTAGGAATTTAAAATACTGCATCACTGAGTCCCACGGAACCCACTGCCCCATCAACCCTGTACTTCTTGCTAGCAACCAACATTGCCTTCCACCAAGTAATCCAAATGATTTAATACTAACTTAAATAGGAAAGGTATAACTGAAAGAAAAAGGACCCCTCCTTCAGTTATTTTTGAAGTTGCTATTCTTTTCAAATACAGTACTACTACCTGGATGCATAAAAGTATTTGAAATTCTACCACACAGAATTGGTATTTAAGGTTTTTTTTCCCCACTTCCAGTACTGAAGCACTATCTCTTTAAATGCACTTTAATTGTTTTATTTCTCTTCAGACTTTTTTCTGAGTTCACAGCAGCTGTATAACAGCTTTTATGAGAGCTCGTGAACTTACATTCCTCCGCGTCAATACTATCTGCCTCACAAAGGCCACTTAAGACCCAACATACAATGTAAGACGACACGTTTTCATCTCCCACACTGTGCTGCTTCAGCTAGGTGGTACACAACAGTCTTGCACCATCTTACAGCATGTTTGGTGACGGAGGGATCGCCTTAAGAGAGACTAAATGCAAGCACCGACTGTGTGAATTACTTCTGTAACTTCAGTTAGACAACAGCCCGCTGTGCACTTCAAAGCTGGCAAGGCTTATAGACTGCCAAGCCTCTGGAAAGCAATTCATAACTTTGTTTTAAACAGGGAAAGGGAAGTTTGTGTCTTAGCCCATTTATGTTTTGCATTTTTTTTGGGGGGGAGGGTGGGGAAACATCTAAGAAACCAAAACCAAAGCCGAGTTCTCAGTTTGCTTTGTTATTAAAGCACTGTTGATTTAAGCATTAAATGCAAAATTAATATTATAATGTAACAATTGTTTAATAATAATACAAACACCAAATCCTAATATTAATTAAAAATAACAGAAACTATTGCTTTCATAGCTTCTCATGGAGTCACTGGGTAGTTTTCAATGCTAATTTAAAGCTAATTGAAGTAGAATTAAGTACTAACTAGGAAGAGAGAATGTAAGTCTTGCAATCACTGTACCCTTTACTTTGCAAGTTCTGACACTAATTTGAAAACAAACCTGCATGTTTTTACAATTCTCCCAGAACAAAGTAACATGATTTCTCAGTGCCTTTTTGCAGTTCTGCCCTTCTCCCTCCAGCAAGCCCTGCTACTCATTTGGTGGAAAACATGGACGACTTCACTTCCACTTAGGTGGTGCGTGGTGCAGCCTAGCTAATAGCGGGCTAGCGTGTGCAAGTACAGTGCGTATCAAGCTGCAGTACAGGAAACTAAAGGGTCACCTGCAAAAGGACAGCATGCAAAGATATAAAAATAACTTTTTCCTGACTTAGCTGACAAAGGAAAGAAAAAGTTAATAATCCTCCTCCTCCGTATGTGCAGAGAACTCAAAGGCTCTCACTTCTAGAATAAGGAAAACAAAAAAAACCCAAGTCAAGGACTTACCTATTCTGGTAACTGTAGTAGGCAGCATCACGAGGAATAGTACACAACTGCTTGCCGTAGCAGCACAAGGTCTGTGGAGAAAACTCATACTGCAAAACAACGGTGAGAAAAGCAGCTTTAAAATGTAATCTTATGTTAATCAAGTATCTATTAGGCAAGCCTGACGCTTACAGGTATCATAATACATTCTTATGTTTATCACACTTTTCCAAGCTATTGTAAATATATTAGCACAGCTCTCAATTTAATTACAATTATTAATTCTATAAGCTAAATAGCTGACCTTCTAACCACCTACTTTATTGCAACGGACGTGGGGAAACAAGCAAAGTGTTTTAATACTGCTTATGACCAAAAAAGGTGTTCTCTGAGGGAGAAAAATACAACAATAATAATGGAATAGCAGCAAGAAGGATGCTATCCACCTTTTTTAGCTCATAGCATGCTTATAATAAAGCCAAACTTTTACCAATACTTTCATTCAATATTTCAATTTTTAAAAAAGTATACAAAGCAAATGTTTTATCTGATTAATCAAGCTAAGCTCTTTGGAAGAATACAGCTCCATCCCTGGAATACATACCTTGCGCCCACAACAGTAGCCAAGTGATTGCATAACAGGATCAATTTCTTGTTCAAACACCTCCGCGAGTTTAGTGCAAAACTTATAGACCCTGGAAGTCTTGCGATTGTAAAGCCAGGCGTTGTTAAACATTAGCCAAACATCATCCACATATTGCCAAGGTTCTTGGTACTGCCCAGTATCCAATTTACGTTTAATGGTTGAAAGATCCATAGGATTCTTCACAATGTCGAAGTAGTCCTTCAAACACACACACAAAACGCTTTATTTTTAACATGTCAACCATTCACACTATGTTGTACAGAAAAGATGAGAAGTTTATATGAGCACAGACAAAACACAAAAACATTTTGTATTTTTTTAATGCCAACTCACCGGAATCCCTAAAAGCTGGGGATCCACAGGCTGTCTGAAAGGTAGAGACTCTGGGTCCTGCCGGTACAAAGCTTCAAGGGTAGGCATGAGAGCCTGGCGCAGCTCCTCAGGTTTGAAAACTGTTAATGGAAGTCAGACAGGTTAGAACATTTCCTTCCAGGTTTCCTAACCTCTTGAGTCCCATTAAAAAAAAAACACAAAAGAACTACGTTAACATAAAAATCTTGAGAGGGATTTCCTGATCTGCATAGCTGATCAGAGGCAAAACTTACAATCAAGAGGCTACTGCACAGCCTTTATGTTTACGCAAATCACAGTAGGCAATATTCCCAGAATAACGAGATGGGAACAACTGTAGCACGTAACGATACATATTCTAGAGCGTTAAAAAAAAAAAAAACAAACGACAAACTTATCCAGAACCAAATTAATTCAATTGCTTCAACATGGATGAACCTTAGCCCTTCAGAGAAGAGACTAAGCATATGTTCCTCTCCGTCCCTTCTAACCTCGTCTGCTATTTCCAAGCCAAGATTCTTCTAGCAAAAAACACCATAGTGGACAGGGCCGAAGAGCCAGCTCTACAGAGAGTAACCAGATGTCTTGATAGCTGGCACAGGAATTTTCTGGCCATAGTATACAAACAGTCCTGGTCTGATGGACTGTTAACTGATTTTGAAAGTGTTAATACTTCCAGATTGATATGCATCATTACAACCGCTTGGCAACAGTGGCATGGCAACAGCCATGTTTCTTTCACTAGTGGATGACAAGGACAAGAAAGGCAATGCATTTTCTGAAAAATGATGATAACTTGGAGAGCTCTTTGAACATCTCAGCAATGTAATTACATTTATTTCCTTAGGAACAAAGTCTTTAAATAGGAAAGAATGCCTATTATTCAGATAAAAAGACAACTAAGTAAAGCCAGATAGCATCTAATATTTATCTACCTGGCTGAAACGAGAACGATACCAATAAAAGGGAGCAATTAGGAGTTCTGTTGAAAGCACTTAAATCAACAGGGCTACAGTGACCCCTTCGAGGCTGATCATTGCTTTTGTCACTCAAATGGTATTTTGGTAAGATATAAATTGCTTTTTGGGACTTCTAGTTAAAAATCTATGATTTTTTTTTTAAAAGATTCTCCCCCCCCTTCTTTTTCATTTGGGTGATATTTCTGAGAGGAGGTCTTTTCGTCTCAACTACACTCACCGAAATTACACACAAAAATAAAGCAAGACAAGAAATTAAATTGACACTACTTAAAAAAATTCTGAAGCATTAAGTTCTCAATTTTTTTAGCCATTTGTAGATGCTGCAGCTGCTGGAAATTGTTAGTCAGGATGAAAATTGTAAGACCGTTTGAGTGCACTGCCTCTAACTGGAGAGAGGATTGCTTGCTCAACAGGCAAGATACCACCCAAGTCACCTAAATCATGGCAAAGGGCTAAGCAAGCTGTCAGAAGGGCTTCCGCAAGGGCTTGCCTTACAGATACATCAAGATCTCATGCTGCTACCTCGGAACTCAGACTCGCCAGATTAAAAATGAGATGAGCCAAGGAGGCCTAACGTTTGTTGTTACGATGACAAATGCAACTTGATGATCATTTCAGCTGTTGCCACAATCTCAGTCCCGATAAAACGACAAATCTCTTCCATATTTATTGATGCCATATATGCAGGCACTTTCCTATGAAGGGAACCCTACCATATACTCTCAAAGTTCTCTAAACAACTACTAAATTATACTATGGAATTCTTGAGAACAGAGGGAAATATTAAATTCCATTCATGAGAAAGTATTCTCTATTGCTTCTGGAACCATCTTGCTCCGGCTCAGGTAATTCATAACCTGATAATCGGAATTATTTCATTTAATGAAATTTAAAGGTCAAAAAGCACCTTTTAATAATCTATTTTGGCCACCTGCTTGACGTTACTTTTAGAATTTTCCCTGTACCGACCCCTATAAAAACCTACCACTAAAAGCTAGAGTATCTTTCAAAGTAAATCCAATCTTAATTTAAACCCAAACTACAGAGATTCAGCACAACTTTTGCCAAGTTCCTTAAAGCCTAATTATCTTTGCTGATAAAGTTTACAACCTACTTTCATTTTGAAATTCGAAAAAATAAAAATATCCAGTTATTTCGATTTATGACTTCACCTAAAAACGTAAAGAAAAGCTGCTTTCATCTTTAGCAGTAAAAAAGCTGCTCTGCCTCTAAGAAATATGACTAATAACAGAACATTTGATCATAGGATCTCCCTATACACAGATTTTACAGGAAAGTTTCTGTTCTCCCCTCTCCCCCTTTCCCACAATTAAATGCTCTCGGTTCTCCTCTGGTAGCTAGAAGATCTTTGGAAGGAGCTGGCATCCAGTTACCCCATTTTGCCTTGGATGCGTGGGTGGTAAAAAGAAATTGGGATCTTTGCCTGAATCATGATGACGTATGATCTGCCAGAAAAAAGTATAATGCTACACCTTTTTTACCTTTTTATATTTTTATTTCTTCCAAACAGAGGAAATCCTGCTTATGATTACTAAGGAGAAAATTCGTAAAGGAAGATGAAGACATCTTCAAAACAGTAAGGACAATACACCTGAATATCCCCCCCCAAACCAAGCCCTTGCAGGTTTTGCATTATTATGTCTTATAAAGATGGGAAGAAACCAGTAAAACTAACCTTGAAGGTCAAACTAAGGCAGCCATCTACAACGAGAAGAGGAGACAGGAGCTACCCAAATGAGTATTATACTGTTTCTTTTGAGAAGACTGCAAGGGGAAGAAGCAAGGAACCAAAACCCTTCCTTTCTTGCTTACGTTAGATTCACAGAAAAAAAGCAAAACCAAACCAAACCCTGAATTTGGAAGGGTTTGGTTGCCCCCATTTCTGAAGGCAAAACCTTGATGAGGACGAAAAGCTTGCTGAAGGGGTGTCTGCAATTCTCCAAAAAAGCTGAACTACAAAAATTCAAATGTAAGTGAATTGAGCAGAGCGGTATCTCAGCAGTATTATCTTGGTCTGTTCTCTAGCCCGTACAGCATTTCCCATCACTTAAGTCAGGTTACAGTCTAGTTATAGGAGGTGAGCACAGCCAGGCCGATGGTGTTCAGTACACCTGGATGGGCAGTACAAACAGATGAGATTCCAACTCCACAACATAAGCCACTTGTACCCAGAAAAACACTCCTTTAGGGTCCAGATGAATCTTTTCAAACATTAAGCTATCAGGCTATAACTTGCTAAGTTATCTTACAGCATACACTCCATGACACTTCCAACTGCGAGCCTTCCCTTTAGCAGCGGCAGCACATTATCTGCTACGTCCCAGGTTACTGTGGGGTGCACCTCAGGAATCTGGCCGCATAGGAAGGAAAAAGAGTTTCCAATACTTTCGTAACCCATGAAAAAGTCCAGATGAGTCTCATAAGTAGTTTTAAAATATCATATAACCCTTAAGCACACTTCACAGTATTTGCTCTCAAATACCTCTTGGTTTATTTAGCATTAATACAAACTCTCTGTTAAAGTTGGACAAACTACTTGGTGAGAAACATCACCATTTAAACTTGTATATGCCGTTGTACCTGCCCACACTGCACATGTATTACACTATATGGTTACTTAGTGACAGTATTTCTACCATAAAATTGTGTTACTAAATGAGGTATTGGAAACAGGTAGTAACCCAGACTGAATCAGCAGAACGACAGTGCAGCTCTTCCACGGACTAATTCTGCAAGAACCTTCCTCTTTCAACCACTCACCTCGATTTACTTGCAAGCGCACTCCTAACAAGCAGCAATGATTCTTTCCACTGGGAATATAACTGGTTTATAAATGCAAATCAGCTTTCCACTCCCTATGTTACATTTTGTTCGAAATAGGCTCTGCCAGTTAGTTCTGCAGCGCACTCTCATTTGGCTGGCCCACTGTGCTACAAACTGAAAATACCATCCTACAGGAAAATGTGTTTCATAGCATTTTATTATAAAAAGATTATGTTTAGTAATTAAATGCAACCCAAGGCATATACAAGAGATCAAGGTTCAAGCTGCACAAACTTTAAAACTTTATGATTTCTTGATCACATTCTGGAAAGCATGCACCCATAATGTTCTCCTAATGCAGTTTCCTTTGCAAGGGAAGAAGGAAAAGTAACGAAATGGATCATCACTTTCCCTTTTTTTGACATCTGCAGCATGCTGAAAGCTTACCTTTGGTCAAAACCTAAAAACTAACCACAGAAAATGTCATCTCAAAAAACAGGATGCTAAGACACAAAGGTCTCTAAACAGCTAAGGTTTTTGGTCCAAAAACTTATCTTGCAGGCTCCCACAAAGCCTGCACTACAAATGGAGTAATTTCTTCTTGCCTGTTTAAGAATCTTATTCATTTATTTCTTACTAACCCAAGGCATGCAATCATTTATGTAAGTCCATTCAAGATCTGTAATGCCATCAAGTTTCCTTTTGGAAAAACATACAGTATACAGAGACAGTCACACCTAAATCTATGGTAACACTGTATATTAATTTAAGAGACTACTGACCTAACTATTTCTGAGGAGAAAGCTTTCAAATGAACACTACGCTGAAAACTACACAGGACTTCAAAGGTTAAGGCTGTTGCAGCAGACCAGCCTTGGAGGAACACAGATTCAAGAGAAGAGTTCAAGCACCTGATTCTCAGAGAAGCGAAGGCTAAAACTCAGTATGAAGACGGTGTGTGCAATGGAAAGGAAAAGCAAAGCAATGGATATTCTCGGTTACTGAGAGCACTCTATCTACACTAAGCTCCCCTGAAAGAGCACTGGCCGAGATGTACAGGGAGAGATTTATGTATGTAATTTCTCTAGCAATCGCTGCCTTGCTCCTTCTGGGCAGAAACTGGAAGCTGTGAGAAGACTGCTGGGATCAAGACCACAATGACATGCTCTTCTCACCTGTGATTCATGTAACATTAAAGGAATGCTACTTTCAAAAATAAATTACACGAAGTATGGATCTCCTAGAGCTCCGTATGCTGGAATACACGTGCAGAACAGACCTCCCAGCAGGAACTGAGACCGTGGAAAACAAATGCTAGTAAAATAAAGCACACAAGAAAACCTCAGTTTTCATACACATACTTTTTTTGCGGGGCTGAGATGGCGATGTGGACTGTGAAGTGGTTCCATTAGTGCCGCTCTCCTCTTCCTCTTTAGCATCTACTTTTATTTCGGGCTTCTTTTCTTCTATTTCCATTGGCTCCTGTTTCAGTTCTGTTCCATCTGTTTCTTCTTTTGTTTGTGAAGATCCTTGTAAATCCTCCTCCACCTTAAGAAAGGATGCAACGAGATGTACCGTTACATCTATGACCCAAACTTGAGTCATCAAAATATTAGTTTGAGATTGTCAAAGCACTCTCCATCCATGGCTTTCCTCAGGACAGTTACTTTCCAGTAACTACCCTCCTCTCGCCCCTTAGCTCACCAATTCAGACACATCATTAAGTGCTTTTATATCTATCACTGCTTTCAGTTAAGCTGTATAGAATCTCATTTACCTCAGTCTTAGCTTCCACTTGTGTCTCACTAGTCTCTGGCTCAGTTTCTTCAGTTTTAACTTCTGATTTGCTTTCTAGCATTGGTGCATCTGGTCCTAGTTGCTGGGAATTCGTATCAGCACTAGCAACTGAGGCAGGGGTGGGGACCCTGTTATCAATACTAGCTGCTGCCTGGGATAGCTGTTGTAAAAACAGTACAAAAGAAAGACACTGCATATATAGAAATATTTTCCTTTACTAAAAATGAACAGCACAAAAGAGACATGAGATGATATTCTAGAACAGTGCAGAACATGGATACAGGAGCTCACTGTAGCCAAGTTTCGATATAACACATTTAATAACTCTGCTTTACAGAGGAGAAGCCAAGGAAGAAATTCTGCCCCAAAGAGGCTTCTTTTACAGAGAAAACGCCTGCCCAGTAAAACACTGTACATTCCTTGACATGTGCATTCATCCTGACTAGAGCTTAAAAGAAAAAAATTATGCAAATTTCACGATCAAAAAAGACCGATTCTGATTAAGGCCAAATATAGTATTAGGCCTGTTATGCCTCATCTTTCTGTACACTGCTGCCATTTTTACTTTGAGCAGTTCAAAGTCATTCAATACGCCCCCCTCCTTCAAACAATGCTGAGAACATCTGAACACACACACACACACACTTTACACATCTCTACAATGAACCCTTTGGTCTAAAGTAGAAGCTACTTTTGACAACTATGGGCTCTATACATTCACGACACGGCGCTATACATGGGGAGAACTCTTGTGGAATGCCACTACACAAGAAAAACGCAACTAGCTGATACTTACTGGAGTGCCAGGTGGCTGTGCCTGCACAGACGTTGGCTGTTGCTGAGATGGCTGTGGGGTTGGCACAGACTGGGGTTGAACTGGGGTCTGAGGTTGCGGTGTGACTTGAGCCTGCGCTGCAGTCTGCCCCGTAGGTGTGCTTTGTGTCTGTGTCGCGTTTGGAACAGAACCTGGTGTCGGTGTTGGTGTTTGTCCTGAAGATGAGACGGGTGTCGATGGCTGAGTGGGCGCTGCTGGCTGCGGAGGAGTCATTCCAGTTGGTGTTTGGTGCTGAATAGGTGGCATCCCAGCGGCAGTGGACACGGGAGGTGTAGTCTGATGTAGAGGTGGCTGGGTCACTGGTGGACATGGTAACTGCCCACTCTGCGGTCCTAGCATGTTCATGGAGTTTGGAAGAGCAGCACTGGGAACCTGCCCCTGCTAGAGAGAGAGAGATTGTCTGTTACAGACATGACTCCCAATTACCCTTTAAATCACACAACTGAAGTAATCTTTAACAGAATACTGTAAGTCTATACATGAGATCAGCTACAAACAAATGCTGCTATTACAAATGACTACGCTCTGATTTCTCTAATCGTTTTTATCAGCTCTTAGTCAAAGACCTTGCTCCTAGACCTAGATGTGCCAAGCACGTCTTTTTACATTAATTCTACTGCCACAGAGAGGGAATCCTCACGATCTCTTGAGTAACGCAGAAACCCACAGGCAGACAATCTCTAAATCATGCCATTAGCTGGGCAAAGGTCAGACTTTGCATACAAAATGGTTTTGAACAAATACACATTTTACGCCAGGACTCTAGAGCAGCCCTGCTTTAGAAGACAGTTCAACACATTTAATGCCTGCCCCATTGCACAGAGCAAGACTTAAGAGGGTTTTTTGTTTTCTTTTTTTTTTTTTTTTAATTCGAATTAGACTACTCCAGATGCTTAAGAAAATTGTGGATTTGTTTTTCAGACCAGCAACAATAAAGTATTCTGGATGTGCACAGACTTTTAAACTATACATTTTACTAAAGATTGCATCAGATAACTAGTGATAAAAAAAGAATACTCTGTCCTCAGGCGTACCTCTTACTCTTAGAAATCTAAATCAATTAATAGTTTCCTGCAGATGATGTTTCAAATTTAAAACATGCTTCTATATTGCCTGTACGTAGTCAGTTTTATTGAACTAAGTGCATTAGGAAAAAAATGTTCACCACAAAGGTGGTCAAACAACTGAACCAGGGCCCAAGAAATTGTAGATGCTCCGTCCTGAACATATTCCAAACTTGACTCGACAGAGCCCTTCATAACCCAATCTAAGTTATCTCTCATTTGAGGATGGGGCTGGACTAGAGAACTCTGGAGGTCTCAACTAACCTAAATTACTTGGACTCTGAGTTAAAAGCCAAGCCTTTCCCTGTGGAAATATACTATACTTATAACTATATACTTATAGCATATACTTTGGCATCATAAGCACAGCTGCTACTTCACTGACCACTACTGTAACAGGAAAATGTTACAGAAAAAAACCAATTTTCTCTTCAGAAGTGGAGAGGTTAAAACAAACTTTAAAAGATCTTCCCCAACCACTTTATTGTAATTCTTGATTTAAAGTTCGCTACTAAGGTCCACACAAAGACAAAAGCATATGCTCATAAAAGTCCCATAAACTAACTTTTGATAATCCCCCTAAAAATCTGATCAGCTTGCATTTTTTTAGAATTTAAATCAGGAATTACAGGGCGCTGCCCCCCAGTTAGCATACGTCGATAGGTTATATAAGAGCTTATGAAGAAGGCAGATGTAACCCAGGATCCCCCAAAGTCAGGGGTGACTACAATAAACAATGGATATATAAATAAACAAACATGCATAAATTAAATTAGAACAAAATAATTAAGAGTAAATAACTCAAGTATTAGAAAATACATCTTACCTGTGCCACCCCGGCCTGGGCTGTTGATTGACCCATGCCCACATTGTTCACATTCATAGCCCCACTGGATGCTGGAAACTGATTCTGGGGCAGGAATTGGTTCTGGGTAGGAGCCTGACCCATCATGTTGTTGGAATGAGCTCCCATCATGTTCTGTGGCTGAGGCATTCGGGAAGGAGACATTGCCATCTAAAAATTAACACCCAAATTAAAGACATTACCATTTAGTACTATGTAGCAAGACAAAGGAAAATACCCTCAATGTAATCGACCAAAGGATAGGACAAAAAAATAAGGAAAACTGGCTTCAGTAAACCAAATGGAAGCGGGCATGTGCATATAACTTTAGCATTTGTTCCACAGTATTCATGAGGAAGTTATTTTTAAACGGGTAATATTCAAAACTCAGTTACTAAGAGTGTTAAAACTCCGTTTTGTTCTCTGAGCTAACGGAGATAATCCAGTGAAACTGAAAATATTTTTGTTTTTCTAAAGAATAAAAACATGTTTTCATGGAGGACTAAAGAAGGTATATATTCTGCAAAGACACAGTTTCTGAAAGAACTGTGCTCTTCCACAGACTGTTGGAGATTATTGCATCTCTGGCATCTACCTCTCTAAAGTTTGTTTTGTTTTTTGTTTTTAAAAACACATAAATATTGAAAACAAACGCCTCAATAAAAGCCTGACAGACTCGGTATGTTTCCATGAAATTATCCTACAATTTACAGTACTGCTCTATGACATGGCCTTTTCAGAACAGCGTTAACACTGCTGAATTTAATCAACCAATTCTGAGAAGAACTTGGTAACAAGAAGTACGAACCGCAGGAACAGCGCCCATGTTGTTCATTTGTACAGGATGGTTCATTGGAGAAGCTGCACGGGGTCCCATGGGTGCTTGTGGCATCTGTACATTCCCTATGGACATGGGGTTAAACTGATTCATTCCTGCAAATGCACCCCCAAAACAACTCATTAGGAACAAGTCATCAGAATTTATGTATGTATACTCTACTATAAAATTAACATTTATTATGAGTAAAGTTTGACTGCCCTACACGTCATCTTTTTCTTTTAACTTTGTTCAAATTACTTGGCTTAAGAGACAAATCAGGATATGAGAGGTATTTAGAAGAATACCAGTTAGGGTGAAACTTAACTTTTGGTGTCTAAAAAAAAAAAAAAAGCAAAAGATGAACAGTGTGGATGATCTGCAAAGACAGGATGCTATTTGTAAATAATACCTTGGGATGGTTTCTTAAAAATCAGGCATTTGCTTTGAAACAGCAATGTCTTATTCAGGCCTCACTGAAATGATTGAAGTAAGTATGATAAAAATACATATTGTATATATGAAGGCAACTCCTAGCCTCAAATCAGGACAAAAGCTAGCAATATGCTTAAACAGGTGTTGTGCTTTTTATACAAAACATTTAGACAAGTTTGGTATTTTGCAGGGATTAACAGGAATAAAGGTGTAAATAAATAATTATGGAGCTATACTTGCTATCAACTTTTTCTTCTATTGAAATGAATTTTAAAAGGATGTAACTTCTCAAGGACATTTCAATGCAAGTTTCAACTTACTACTAACTTTGAACCAAGAAATAAAATAATTGGGGACAACTTTTTTGGAGGAAGCTGAAGCACCTAAAAGTCACAGGTTTTTATTTTTCAGAGAAAAAAAACCACCCATGAGCCCACAGCAGCCTAAATCGGTGATGGCAAGCCATCAGTGCTACGAACAAGCTACAAGGCTTTTTTAGATGCACTTTGCATCAGAAACCAAGAAAGGATATCACTAGTTATACAGATTTCTAGGATTAATGTAGTAAGTTTCCAGCTACAGGTGTATTTTTGGCTAACTGATGAAAACATGCCAATATCCTCCTCCCTCCCTCAGCTGTTACAGTGTTTTAAATGAGATTATCCACAGTATTCTTGCTTGCGCCCTCCTCTTTTTGAAGGGACTGAATTACTTCCCAATCGATAGCCAAGTACTGGGTACATATTGCCAGTTCTTAAGACAAGACCGCACTGAGACAGTTCCTGCCACAGAGCAACAACAAAAAATGATGCTGAAAAACAGGAGACCCAGTAGTCCCCCTACCCCAACTCCAGAAGAAAAAGAGAAGATCAGCTTTTCCCCCTAACAATTATTTTGAACCCACAAATTGCAATTAGAGAGGAAAACATAGATACCTTGAGAAACCTGCATACGACTTATAGGCACGGTTGGCATGGACATAGGCCCATCTGCAACACAACAGAAGAATGGTCAGCAAAAACCAGTTTAAAATACAAACTCAAGATTAGCATGAGAGCCCAAGGACACAAACTGTGCAGAGCTACAGCTGAAATGCAGAAGTACCTCCTATAGAAGTACTTACTGGGCGGCCTCACGGGCTGTGCCTGGCCCATGGCAGCAGCCACCTGTGGGATACCAGGGGGCTGAGGTCCTGGGGTCTGTAAGGCTGGCTGATTGCCCAACATCCCTTGTTTATGTAGACGAGACCTCCGTTTCTCTTCTAGCTCCTTTTGTATCTTATAGATCTTCTCTGCTAATAAATGATAGTATTCATCCTAAAAGAGGGGAAAAAAAAATAGTACTCAGTGTCAAGCATAAGAAAGCAGCGGACTACTGCACTAGACTACTCATGTAGTCTACCAGAATGCCATCACCTGGTTGGTTTGCTTGGTTTTTTATGTATACACCCACCTACTTGAAAAAGAAATATTTCTTTTCAGAATTCTGTTAAATTGAGACAGTCTCATCACTGCTTTAATGCAGAAAAGGAAAATCAAAGCTTCCAGAAAACACATACAAGACTTGACTTTATGGCTACCCTTCATATCTACTCTGAGTAGGTTAGTAGACAGAGAAGATTGTAGGTTCTCTGTTGCTTCAACAAAAAAGAAGAAGCTGTGATTTAGTTTAAGTGTTAATGATTTTTAAATGTTATTTTCATAATAAACATTTCCACTAATCCACAGACAAAAGAAAAAGATGTTCCCAGCAACACAGTTACACTGAATAAACTTCAGGAGACAGACGTTAAGGACAGATCAATTTCTACATAAAGAAAGGAACTACTCTTTTCCTAAAGAGTCTAACTACCAACAGTCATTGCAGAGAATAAATAAAACCAGAAAAAACCTCAAAGGAATGGAGGAAATCAGTGAAAAATAGTCCACAGGCAGAGACAACTAAACATTACATCTGTACAAGATGAAAAATCCATTTTACTCAATCCACATTGACAACAGATCAACTAAGACAGTTACAGCGCACAGCAAGGTAGACAATTTTGCTTGTCAGCAATTGCTGGACACACATCTGCCAAGTGCATGAGATTATGCACCTGTTGGCAAAAAAAAACCCCACAAACCCTCAAGACTACATTTCTTTTGTGGGGTCACCTATGCTCTTAAAACCCAGTGTTACATGGAGCAAAGGTTGAGTGATGGTTGTCCCACATCCATTTTGTCTTCATCCAATTTTCAACAAAACTAGAATTTGTTATTACAGTAGGATTGAGTTCACTTCAGAAAACTCATATAAGACAGGTATTCCTCACCAGCCTAGAAAGTCCAGTGTTGCAATACAAAGCTTTGGTTTTAGGTCACTTCCCTCCTCCAAACGTCTCAAAAATCCATCAGTGCAGACACTTTCTGCTGTCCAATTTAAAAGCGCTACAGTCCCTTCCCTCCGCCTGCTCGACACTTCACCTCTAACTTCCTACTTGTAAATTTAATATTGTGCTACTTTCACACTGCAAAGATTTCTGAAGAAGGACATGTTCACAAGGAACACATACTACTAAAACACTGTCAAACTGCTTATGATGATGCCTCATACTAATCTGTTTTTCAGTGTCAAAGTAGAACGGATGCTCCTCAAAAAGAAGGATGCAATTCCACACGGCATCATTAATACATTCTAAACTACTCCCTTCATCCAAGTTTGGCGCTTGGAGCCAAATACGTTAGATGGATTCTCATAAAAGAGACTTCTGGCAATGAGGCTCTGACAGCTGTTTTCAGGGGTGGAGAGAAGATACTTCTGGGTATTTGTCTGGCATAGAGATCAGAAGACTATTTTATAACCAGAAGTCTACTATGCTCATTCTTACTGAGAAGGTATTTAGATGTCTATGCAGAGAGAACAAGGATTTCATAGACAAAGTTGTTCTCTGAAGCTGCCAGGGTGATCACACACAAGCCTTTCTTGCTAAACAAACTCTTGGTAGCCACAAGGAGAGTATGATATTGTCACTCACCAATGCTGACACAGCAGCAGCGTTACAAGTATGGCCACTGCCTATCTACCTCTAGGAAATAAAACTTGCATTCCATCTTCAGCTCTTCTGGGAGATGGTCTGAGAGGGGCAGACTCAGTGTTTGTGTCTTTACAGGATGATTATCACCTGAAATGCCACTAACTACTCTCTTTAGATACTCTTACCTTATTTAAGAAAGGACCTCAAGATTCTGATCAGGTAAGACCTCACTAGCTATTATTACTGGCACTACTAACATTGTCTTTACCTGATGGAAACCTTCAGGGAGTGGTTCCTTTAGGGTAGAATTACCACAGTGTCATAACGAAATAGTATCCTCAGCATGTCAGACAACAAGCAGTTTGCTCCCTCTGAGTAATAGAGATTTGAACCGACACCTCTTTGCAGGCAAAGCAAAAATCATGAACAAGAAAAGGAATCCTATCTTGTTTGCCATGCACAAAGACAAATGCAGGCTAACCGATGACTTCTTATGTTGAGACATGAAACAGCTATGTGTCTTAGCCAAATCACTCTCGGTGCTGCTGAGGAGAGGAGAAGTAATTCCAACAGTGCGGGTAAAAGGTAAACGGTGTAACAGGACTGAGTCCTGGAGAAAACCTCCAACAGTAAAGAGGCATCAAGAAAGTTTTAAAACTGCTATTTACACAGACTTCCAGAAAGGAGAAAGCCAGTAAGGGAAACATCAAGAACTGCAAGCAATGTTCCAGTCTTCATGCATGTCAATCACACTTTCAGGAGGAATGCAAACAGGGCTGGGACGATGTTGTCTAGTCTTCATGGAGCTGAGGAGGTGAATTAGCTTGGAGTGACATTAATCAGATGGCTTGGGACTATACAAACACTGTCATAGGCAGAAAGCATGACTTTCCTCATCAAGAGAACAGTGAAATGATTCTCTGTGGTTTTCATTACGCTTATAAGATTTGCGATACTACTGTTCTTGAATGTATACTGAATAGCTGGACTGAAGCAACATACCCTACTGTTAGCAGATTCATACATATCTCCTTCCACTTTCCTGGCATAAGCCACCAAGTTCTCCATGCGGCGATCCTTCAGTGCTGCCGGATCAGGAGTGGGGAAGATGGCTTGGACACTACAAGAAAGGAGGAAGAATAAAAGAAAAACTCTTCAGAGAAAAAAAAATTCAATACAGCTCTATAATATTCAACCTGGACATCCCTTCATACATCAGAGATGTAAAAGCATATCAAAATCGTTTAAAAAAATTAAATCTATATTGCACTACTCCCCACAAGATTAAAGCAAATTCAATGATGAAAAAATGTGAGGTTTGACAGTCTAGAGTCTAAATACTGGTTTACTACAGCAGAGCAAATTTACTAGCAATATAAACTAATTTCATGCCCACTCCTTAATGAGCACGAGGAATGAACTGAAGAGGAGGGTTAGAGGTAACAGCTCATCCTCAGTGGCCCAGTATCAGAGAACCACTGCCGGTAACTTTCTCATCAACAACTTTTCAGCTTAACAGTAGAACTACAGTATTGAAATTCTTCAAAAACATTCAGCAAAAATACATGGTCTTGGTGAATACTTACAGTTTATGCACTAAATGATTGCGCAGGTCCTGAGTGACATGTTCATGCCATGCTTTCCTTACCCCGGTACTAGAAGGAGGTGCAGCCGTTGGCATTGAGCTGAGGTTTCCAACATTGCCAGAATTTGTGCCATCATTCATTAGTGGGCTAAAACAAAAAGAAAAGAGACTGTTACAGTACCGAATGCAGAGTTCTGTTAATGGCCTCAAGTTGCGCCAGGGGAGGTTTAGATCGGACATGAGGAAAAATTTCTTTACTGAAAGAATGGTTAAACATCGGGACAGGCTGCCCAGGGAAGTGGTTGAGTCCCCATCCCTGGAAGTATTTAAAAGACGGGTAGAGGAGGTGCTTAGGGACATGGTTTAGTGGGCATGGGGGGTGTTGGGTTGATGGTTGGACTCGATGATCTTAGAGGTCTTTTCCAACCTTAATGATTCTATGATTCTGTGTTTGATGCCTGAAGTAATTTTTAAGTAATTCCTCTCATCACTTCTAGCTACTGTGTCAAACATTCTCTAAGAGAAATTTGGTATCAGCAAACTGCAACACCTACAGCAGCAAAGCTCAGGAGTTTTTAAGACATGGTATGAACGATAAAGAATCACAACTTAAAAATACAAAATAGTCTTCCTTTGGGGATTCATTTAAAACTACTAAATATTCTGGGGCTCTCTGAGGGGACAAAGTGATAGATATAGAATTGAAACAGGAAAGAAGAGCGTAGTTATAGATGTGACTGATCACTTCCACGCCAATATAATTAGTTTTTAAAGCATGCTCTTTATTTACATTCATAAGCATGTAAATAAATGTTTAATTGAGCAAGAATGAAAATGCGTGCATTACTTATTTGTCCCAAGGGATGTTGGAAGAGCAGTTTCAGAAATTAGACTAGCTTGCTGGTCTGTTGTTATTCCTCCTGCGGGAAGGTTCATCTGGTTGGCTCCTTTGGGACAAAATTAAACATCATTGGTACCCAGTTCACAATTTTGACAATAACATAGCAAAACCACACTTTACTGACCCAACTGGTTAACGAAAGAAAAGTTTTACCAGGTAAGTACTTCTATGATAGTATCTGCTGTGGTGCATATACGTAGCTACTTATGGAATCAAAAGTTACCTTCAGTCTGAACATCTTTTTCTACAAAAACTAGTCTATTAAAATTTAAAATTCATACCATTTTAAGACTAGTTCAGTAAGCTG
Organism: Pygoscelis adeliae; assembly: GCF_000699105.1. NCBI lineage: Eukaryota > Metazoa > Chordata > Aves > Sphenisciformes > Spheniscidae > Pygoscelis > Pygoscelis adeliae. The sequence goes on along the minus strand of NW_008824900.1, from coordinate 217,295 downwards.
AAAAGAAGATAACACTACAATTAAGTTCCAGAAAGAAATCAGCATTTGAGACCGAACTGTCTGCTAAAACAGGTGAAATACTTGTTAAACAAATCAAAATCCTTCAGCAATTCTGTCTAATCACCTTAGACAACAATAAGCTATGAACTATATTTTAAAAGAAACTAAAATTACTGCTGTTTGACAGAAGCAAGATATTCAAAGCTTTCTAATATTCAAATGTAAACAAATGGTAGGGTTTACAAACAGTATAATTTTAAGTTATTAACCAACATGAACAGAAAGCCACTACTCTGATCAAGTGAAATACTAGACTATCCTAAAAATTCAACAGTTCAGTTTATTTTAACACCTTAGTTTCTTGGTATTTTTTCCACCTACCCAATGCATTAATGGTCCTCATTTGCTGGTGAGCCTGAGGCTGTGCCGGCTGTTGGCCTTGTACCTGGGGCTGCAACTGTGTTTGAGGCTGGTTGCCGTATGGCAGTCCAAGAGCAGCGTAGGCTCGCTGCATGGAGCTGGGGTCAATCGGATTAGGATTACTTAGCGATGGAGTATTCTGCTGGCCTGTGCCAACAGAACCGATGGAATTTTGGATTCCACCAGCTGGAGACCCTAAAAGGGCTATAAAAAAAGAAAGGATAAGAGAAAATTGAAAATCAATGAGAACAAACAATAAAACAAATCATGCCAAGAATCAACAGAACATGCATATAGTTATATGATATATATTTTTCTGCCAAAGGACAGAATGACACCCGAGATGCCAAGTGGGGAAACTCAGCCTTTGATTCTATAGGACAGAAACCACCCTAGCAATTAATACATGCAGTCTAAAGAGAAGTGCTGTAGATTTTGGGCAGATAAGCCCATAATTACTGTAATATACGTAAAGTATAGGCTCCAATGTAAGGCTAAATAGGATTTTCATGCTTGGCCGGGGTGGGGGGGCTCAGTGCCACGGGGGGGGGGCAGAAAATTAATTCCTCTACTTCCCTCTTTCCCATCAATCCCATTTTAGGTCAAAATATTTGGCTCCAGAACAGAGATCCTGAGTTCAGCAGAAATACTGTGTCCTTGGACACAAAGGTAATACTGAAGATCTGTTGGTAGAAATTTTCATTCCAAGCAGTCTGAATCCTCTGAAGGCCAAATTACCCTAAACCCCAAGTTATTCAGAGATATGAAAAGCCCTGATGGGTTTCAGACTGAACTGACAAAATCTAAAATAATTTGAAGAGTCAGAAAGGGGATGAGCCTGCCACAGGTTTTGGTAAACGATTTAGATAATAATATTTAGGTATTCATTAACCTGTATGACCACCACAACCAACCCCTCTCACCACACATGTATGGAAGAGTCATTTCCATTGTAGACAGGAAATGGAGACAACAGGGAAAAATAGTTTTTGCTAAACCCAGAAGTGAATAAAAATCTGCTTTCCGATCCTCATTTTAGCTGCCATTCTAAGTAATAACATGTTCCACTGTGAATGACACATGGAGTACATCCTTCACTACAGAGACACTGCATTTTGATAACCGAGACTCTGGTAGAAGTAATACGTACTTCACATTTTCCCCCTTAGGTAATTAAATATGTAATGTGCATTACAAATTTGTGAGCTAAACATAGCAACAATAATAGCTTTTAATATAGGCAACAATTGCTGTTTTATTGAAATATTAGGAGAGGCACATGGTAGGGAAAAAAAAATAAAATCGGGAAAACAAGCCTTCTGAGACATTAACAGCATTATCTAGGCTTTCTCAAATCCTTACCCACCATGGAAACTGAGAGAATCACTGAAAAAGATACACACACTTTCAGCTTCCATCCAAGAGAAAACACACACATTATAGAGTCCAAAGTTTTCCCTCTCCAGATGAGAATTCAGTTTGATCTCATTTGCCAAACAACTACAAATAAATACAGTCAGAGATCCCCCTCTCCAGAATAAGCAGTCCCACAGAAAACATCTTTTTTCCCCCCCCAAGGACAATCCACAGTATTTTCAACACTGGGTTTACCATGGAAGTTTGGCTTACATATGCTTACACTCCGTGGACACATTCATAATAACTTTTGAACTCGCTGATCGTTTCCACGCAAGTTTAAAAACAAAGACAGAAGCTGATTGAGATCCTATCAGTTTCATTAAAAAAAAAAAAAAAAAAAGACATATTAAAGAGCAGCTGTATGAATTTCTTGTTGGACTTGCACATAGCACTCTGGAATCACACAATCTAAGAGAAAGATGCCTTTACACTAGCACAAGCCAAGAAATAGGAAGTCTCTAGAAAGGTTAAATAGCACAAAACTTGCGGCACCGTGGAATTCAAAAGGCTTCAGAGGCTGTTGTGACAGCAAAGGATCAATTCAGGAGCTAATAAAAATTCGAGCTTGTTAGAGAAAGATGATATTTCTCTGGAAAAGTTACAACAAACCCCCCCCATACGCTTTCAGCATTGGCTGTAAATCAGAGGCACATCTCTGGAGATGGCAGAATGACCAGGTGATGCTGAAGGTTGGGAACAGGAAAAAGGCTTCTAGCCATCCCACTGAGGACAGCCAGGTGTTTCACCATTCCTCATGCTCTTCTGGGGAAAAAAGCTGGCACTAATCTTCTGAGGACTGCAAGCTTGGCTTGAAGCTCACACTGAAGCTAAGGCAGAGCTTGGAGAAGTCAATCACCTCTTGTCCATGGTTTTGGGCTGAGCTTTGGCAGTGGTATCAGTTACTATGAAGCAAAAGTTCAGCCCCTGTGTTAGAGCAGCTTTAGGAACCACAATCCAGTCAATTCTCGAGAAGTCTACTTAAGCAAGATCAGATTTCCAGATCTCTTATTTCTGCCCCAGACCAAAGACTACTTATAAAAACTCAGTTTGGGTATTTGTCAGAGTTGACAGTCTAAATGTCACTTTAAAAGTGACAACATGGAGAGTAAGTCTATTCTAAACAGAAAAAACCCCCCACTGTTTCTTCACAAAACTACTAACATTATCATAAGGGGATAATGTCTGAAGACTACTATTTTGACTTGCAGTTTGAAAAGACTAATGATCTCCAAGGAGTTCCACATGTGTGCATGTACCTAATTCAAGCAAGAAGAACTCACTAAAGCTGGTAAACAGCCAAACGTTGCTTCAACACTTCAAACTGAAGTATTATTATTAGGGGACAGACCACATTCTTACAGCCAGCGGTACACTTACAACATGGAAGTGAGTGGCTCTGACTATTTAGTCTCAGTTTTTCTATATTTGTATTTTCACAACATCAGGAATCTGATTTTGAAGTGTTTTTTGTCTGTTTGTTCATTGGTTTTATATGAACGTGTGACACTATCTCAATCTGTCAAACAAGAAGATGGAGGAAGAGAGTATTAAATTTCCATACCGGACAGATCAAGTGCAAATGCAGTCCTTTCTGTGGCAGATACCATAGGAAATCAAGTCAATTTAAATAAATACAGCACTGAAACAGAGTTATCACATTAGGCCACTGCTACATGAAGCAACGTCTACTGTGATTTTTTTTTTTTTAACTGACACTTTAGACATTGATGAGCTCAGGACAGAAGCTACAAGTGTAAAGAAACTCTGTACAGGACGGTTCACATTCTAAATGCTTTAAAGACAATTGAGCTCTGTATGTCCCACTGTTACAGTGTCACATGTGTTTATATATCTTAAGAGTGAAAGTTCAAACAAGCAGAAGTTAAGCTGCCCCAGAACTTCCTGAACAGCCCTGATTAGGCCCTCTTGGGCATATGCATTAGGATGTAATCTAAATGATCAAACACTATCTCGTCTACAGGATTCCTGTTTCAGTGTGCAAAGTAGATAATGCTGCCTTAATGAAACTGCATTCATGTCTTCTAGAGGGGAACCCCTCCAGCCGATTAGAATTTATTTTAACCACAGACTCCTAATGCTATTTTAAGTATGAATGCCCAGCACTTCTCTAACCTGACCACCCCAGTGAAAGCAACCTGTTAATCCATTTTTGAGAAGTCTGATTTAAATTTTTCATTTTGCTTCCAAATTCTGGAATTGAGACTCGTTCAGCAGTGTTCAAATGCTCTGTCCTGCAGCTCCTCGCTCTGCTCGTTACATCCACTCTAGCTCAAAGTGGCTGGAGCAAAAATTCTGCTGGTAACCTTGACTCAGCTCAGCACAAGCCTGTCCTGCACCCAGAATTAGGCAGGTATACAAAAGTTAAGTGTACACGATCATTTAATTAAAGGCTGTATCATGAATCAAATCACGGGGTAAGTAAAGATTTTATTAACAATTTAAAGGTAGGAAGTGTCAGTATTAAACTTCACCACCAATGCCATTTTAATTTTATTTAAGTTAAGCATTAAACTAAAAGCCTTCACAGTATAGCATTGCATTAGCCAATGAATGGAACTTCTTAATCTGCGGGCTAACCATCTATCATGTGGCTCAGTGAAGTAACTCATAGCTGGTAGGTCACCATTATGTACGATTTCCAGCACTTGAAGAAACAAGAGACACATTTTGTTTATAGATTTTACTGACAGTTACTTACAGTAAGACTTGAGCAAACTGGATTTCACTTCCCGTTTTCACAGGAAACGGGCTCTAGTGAAGAAGTTGCTGCCTACTCTTTCTGAACACACTTCCCTGCGCACCAATGCACTCCTTCCTTCTCTACAAAGGGTCAGTTCCCAAGTGATCTACATCCAGGTCTTCTTTCATTTTCTGCCCGTACCCAATAACATACTCCCCCTCAGCCAGCTGGCTCCTAGTCCCTATTTCCATTTCCCTCATCAGATTCCCACCCTTCATCCCCAGGTCCACATACTCCAGAATTTCTGGCCCAGGTGTCTTTAAAAATCACATTTTTAGATGAAGATTAGCTGTCTCAAATTTACTCTTTCTCAATCCAGCTTTTTCCTCACTGCGTTTTATTTAAAATTTTCCTACAAGGAAAAAAACAGGAGAGAGTAGCTCCACGTTCACAACTCCACCTTCCAGTCTCGCTCAACTGAACAGGGATCCCAAAGATTTTCTAGTGTCCCCTGATCCTGAAATGAAGCACATCAAGCACTGCATGAGGATGGTCCAGGTCATAATAAATGGTGAGCACAGCACTCTTATCACCACCTGTAGGGCTGCAAGGGGAAGCATACCCAGTAGCTGTTTTGTGGCACAATACACACCTGCCCAGGTCAGGAACGGAAGAATTAAGAAGCTCAAGCATATGCATGACAAGATGAATCTTCAGAAAAAATAATTGTTACGATAGAGCTATAAAGTTAGGAAATATATCAACAGCTGTTTGCAAGAGTTTGTAACTCAAATTGTGGTGGGCTGAGCAGGGAACAAGAAGTACCTCCTCCTAACAAAAACAACCCTCCAACCCCAAAACATTTCTACCAAATTTCAAGTCATTACTTCAAAACACAGGAGTCACTGGCCTATTCAAAAGAAAAGCTTAATGTTTTAGCATGTGCAAAATAACTTTTTTTCTTTGTAGCTTTCCCCTACCCTCCCAGAGGTATACATGGTATACACAATAAGAGCCATGTGGAACAGA
>NW_008824900.1:172061-211681 GCF_000699105.1 Pygoscelis adeliae | reverse complement strand
TTACAATAAAAGACAGTTCAAGATTACTTAAAAAAAAAAAAAGCAGCTATACAAATGAAACCTGGCACAGATAGAGATGTTCCTTGCAAAGAATCTAAACACTGAAACATGGAGTAAGATACCTGTAAAGAAACAGCTCCATGGTAATAACCTAAAACCCAGGACTTTTTGCAGCATGCAGAGGGAATGCCCTGAGGAGTAGGAACAGAGAGCTACAAAGAGCACACGAACCATTGCCCATAGGAAGGCTGGAAGAAAGCCACCATACTGCAGTTTCAGACGTGCCGAACTGCAGAACTTTCTAAAAGATCGACACACTTTGAAGAAGCCACTTGAAAGCCCAGCACAGATACAACAGGACTAGAAATAACAATGGTAAAATAGGCATGAGAACAGAAAGAGAGATTCTAGGACTCAAAGTCTTTAATGACCATCGCGTGGTCATTCATTCTGTAAGGACAACAGCCTGACAAAAGTAATGAGGGTCACTATACTTCTCGCTTCTTTTTCCCCTTTCTAAATGTTCTCATATTCTGCCATACGCAGATCCCCTCCTCCCCCCAGTTTAGTAGATGCTATAATTATTTATCCCTAAGAGAGCCAACATTTTCTTCAAGTCTTAAACTAACCTAGCTTAGGTTAGTTTTCACCTGATCAGGCACAGTGTTTTCAAATGCATATATTAACGTAAATCATTTTGCAAACTTTTTTCAATGCCCAAAAAGGGGTATCCTCTATAATATATCTAAACAAGTACTTTTAGTGTTCATCTTTTACCTTCAGACAAACCACGAGGTGTCACGTGTATGACTCAGAGACATAATTCAGAACAAAGAACCTTGCACCTCAGCATACTAAGCTGCAAATTTTCATAGTTACTACCATTGCATCATTAACTGAACAGAAGAAGGAGATTTCATATTTATCTCCCCAGCATGCAACAAGAGAGCCAAACTCTACACTTATGTGTTACAATTCTGTTGCATTCAAACAACATCCTGTTTGATCCCATTACAAAATTATTTTTAAGGACTGTTTTTGTTCAAGTGCCTTCTCTTTTGTTAAGTTGTACAAATGACGTAAAAACAAATACTGCACAAACTACTTTTCTACAGCAGCTTGTATTGAAAATAACAATTCTGTTGTGCTAGATGTTGTTAGCACTTTGATAACAACTGTGTAATAAGGATGTTATGCACAAATGGACCATGTCATATTAAAAAGCAAAGCTTTCAACACGTTTTTTGAAGGCCAAGCATAACTAATCACTTGCAACAAATTACTACTTTTACCAACAAGATGTATCTTGTTTACCAAGGAGAAGTTTGGTAAAACGAAAACAAAATCCTTACCTCCAAGTAGCTCTATATTTATAATTTTTTCCAGTTTTGGAGGGAAAAAACACCCTCCTGAAACTGTAATGAGAGCATCCTCAATGGATAATTTGGACAGTCTTACCAGCTACTCTACCCTCTGCCTTAATCTCACCTAACCTAGGAGCTCTTCTCTATCCTCCGAGGTTTATTAGTGTTCCTCACTGCAGTCTCAGTCTAAATGGAAATTAGCAGAATGCTTCCAACACAATTCAAACGTACAAGCTTCGCAAGTCCTCCAGCTGTTTTCCACTTCTCAACCCTTCTTTAAATATACTTAGGCATAACATTACTTAGACTTCTAGAACTGCTGCATCTATGCTGTAAAATGTTCTACCTTGGCATCTTTTCAAAGGATTTGATGAGAAGCAAACCTACCAACATAAGTTCAGTATTTTCTGTTTCAGAGCAAGAGGGAAGACATGCACTAGAAATTGGCTGCCCCCAAGCATCAGTAACAGCTAAGCTATTATAAAAAACAGGCATGGGCAAAACCACTATGAATTCCAGAACTTCAGCTAGTCTGTACCAGCATTAAATACACTTAATGATTAAGACACCCAGACGAGATCTTTTTGCGCACAAGAAATTTTTTTTAAACACATTTTTGATTATTCTTAATCACTAGCACGTTGGTTTAAGTTGTTTCTAGCAGCAAGAAAAATAATGAAGTAGCTTTTAACTTCCCCAAAACTCTACCTACATCCAAAACTGCATTATAACCAGAATCTATTGACCTGCCTCACAATAAAACACCATCTAGAAGTCACCACACCCTTTAAAAACAGTTGTGCGCTTGAGCTGAGATTTTCCCTTTTGAATTATTGTGTATTTAAGTAATAAATTGCATTCAGTGATCAGAAAGGACAATTCATTAGTACATTCATCCTTATACAAGAATATTGAACAGGTATTAAGTTTGTTGGGAGTTTATCACAGTCAAAGTTTATGCCTACACTGCACATTTGATCAACTTTATTTTAACAGTATCATTCCATTGTGACAGCAGTAAAACAACTACTTACGTTGTTGATTTCTTTTGTCACTGGCATTTTTCAAAGGAAGGCACACAGGACAGTCGTGCCGAGTACAATTCTTCCAGTGGGAGATGATTTGTCTTGAAGATGCACAATGAGCAACTGTAACAAGGAAAAGCAATAGAATTAAGGTCACTTCTTGGTTAACTCATCTCATTTTTTGAAGTAACTCTATTCTTTCTCCTTTACAGGCAACACTGTATAGATAACTAAACACAGCTAAATGCAACTAAAATTTTCTGGGACCCACCAATAATGCCACAACAAAGGAAACTAGTACTAAAATCTAAGAAACTCTACATGGCTGAATTGCAGGCAAACACATGGTGGATATTACATCCTCTTTATAGAATGGAGGAGATTAAAAAGAGGCTTTCAAGGCTACCGTTGGTACTATGCTGCTTTCAAAAGGCAAATATTGCATTCTGTTTTCTAAACTGACAACTATGAAGAGATCAGAAATGGAAACCGAGCAAAGGTAATGAAAAAGAGAGCAGCTGTTTAACCAAAGAACCAGTTTTGGCACTCATTTGTGCCAGGTATAGGGATCTTCTTGACAAGAAGAGAAACACTGCTGACAAATATGCAAGAAGCCTTACGCAGCTCATTTGCAAGAGTAGCTTCAGCAACACGCTCTCACCTTGACAGGCCTTCCCAGCTTGACAGTGTGTCATGTGGTTGAGGACGTTTTTCATGGTTCGACAGTGCGGGAGAGCACAGGCCCGCACCTCTCCATTTGCTTGCTCACGCCTCTGACATTTGTGAGCGTGAAGCAGCAAAACCAACTGCTGCTGGATCAGTTTGCGCTTCTCTGGATCTGCTGTTGGTCCAGTTGCCATTGCCTGCGTCGGTACGATCCCCACTTGCTGTACCTGGGTTTGCATCTGGGACTGAGAGAACAGATAGATTAGCATCGCGTTTGCAAGTCTCAATTCTGATCTTAATCTTGTATAATAATTCAAGTATCACAAGACTATTTGCCAAGCATTCTGCTATGACTGGCTACAAGTATTATTATGCCAGTCTCTAGCATTCTCAAACATTTCTATTCTAACCTTGGAACAGCAAAAACATATTGAGAGGTTCCTCTGTTAAGACATTTACAAACAATAGTTTAAGTAACAAGCCATCCAAAATCTTCTGTTTATTAGACAGATCATAATTCCAACAGGAAAGAGCTCTTACCACACTTGGAGGTGAAATTCAAGTCTGTTTAGTATTATATTTTCATATTATGGGTTTTATACACTTCAATCCTACTTTCTTGTCCCCAACAGAAAGAGGAGTCCAATGGGAAAAGACAGTCAAAATTATATGACTATTACAGTAAAAGGTAGAACTGATTTTTCAAGCCTAAATTAGCCTTTCTTCTCACAAGTGCGTGCTGATATTCCTTTCACAGAGAAAATTTCCAAGGTAAGATGTATACAGTTCTCTTCCAGAAAGGGCCACCTAAATCTGGGTTGCACTTTGTCTACTGAAGTGAACTAGAGTTAACTACAGGGTGACACTAGGTTGTATCAGCTTGTAAAAATCTGGTATTTTATTTCCAGCATCCATTCTTTACGGACACACTTCTGTACCAGTGCTCGAGCCCTGCCTGACAGAGCGTGCATACCCACAGAGATCTTCAGTCTAAGACATGGCTCGTAACAGTGCGGAAGAGAGAAATAGCTTCCTTAACATGTCATTTCTTCAGCACAAATTTAGAAGCTTTTCAACTACTTTCTTGGACCTTTGAAGATCAACAAATGTAGAAACCTGAATTTCAAAATTAAACACATCCACAGCCTGCAACGACTCCACTAGCAGGAGCAGATATGGGACTGCAGAAGTGCTTAAATCCCTGCGATTCGCAGCCTGAATTAATCTCATGGACAAATATGAAACTGTCCCAAGAATCACGTTGATTATGCACTGCAAATATAGGTTACCACAGAAAAGCCCACCAACTTTCAAGCTACCTAAGGAAAATCGACCATTAAAAACACTTATAAATAGAATATAGCAAGAACAGGATTATACTGGGGAGGTAACAGAGGAAACAGTTCAGTGCTGTCTATAGAACCACTGACCAAAGCCTGCTTACTACATTTAAGGAAAATCACCCTTAAGTGACAGAATACACCATTTGTAGCCCACCCTACTTTTGACCTTTGAGAAGGACTCCCCAGAAGATTCCACAGCCTACAAGACAGAGCACCTAACAGCAACAAAACTAATTTTCTTAGGTTAACAAAAGGCTCCCTGGCACAAGTTCTCACTACTCCAGCAGCAAGCTTTGTCCTCAGCTTTGCCACCTGCACATCTGGTTTTAAAGAGATAGCTTTTCTTCTGGAGAACGAAGTACACAAGATCAAGTAGAAAACACAATGTCTGGTATTTGATGGAGGAGGTGGGGACTCTGACACTGATAATGATTAAGTAAATCTTAAAGAGGAATTGCTGCATCTGTTTGTCTTGAGCCTGCAAGAAAAAGAGCAATAAAAGGAAAGGGGGTGAGGGAAACCCATCCACTTATGCTCCCAGTGCATGCAGCTGAAATTAAGTCTTCATTTCTTCTGTGAACAAATCCACAAGAGCAGACAGGTTTTGCTGAAACAGTTCTTGGGTCACAAATAGGAAACAATTAGTTCAGCCAATCTACAGAAAAATACAGAGACCATGCCAAAGAAAATCTTGTTGGAAGCAATGTTTTCATCCCAGTCAAAGAATTGCTTCCCAAGCCAAAGTTCTCCTTTTGTTACTACCCTACCAGTTAACAGACATGACTACAGCTGTATCAGCTCAGATATAATGCCCTGACCCAAAGGGACTTCTTGAAGATTGAGTAACAAAAAAGCAGAATCGTGGAGTATCAGTAGTTAGAAGAACAAGCAGTCTCGGTCCAGATGAGCGTGGGCAGGTAGGCACAAAAAAAGAACTCAGAATACTGCCTAAGCTCTATACAGTTGTTGGTCACTATTTCAACCTTGTAAAGTCCTAAACCTGCAAATACAATGAATGATCTCTCCACCGTCTCACTTTCAAGACTGTTGACTGTTTGAGGAAGTTGATCTCTTCCCTGTTAGTTTGTCTTTTAAGAACAGTGGTCTGCGCAGGACCAGTTCAAAACAGGAGATATGCTAGCGCACTGCAGTCACGCCAAAGGTGCATAAATCCTCTATCAACCACAGAAATCCTTCCATCCCAGACGAGCAGGAGGCTTCACGTTGCTTCACCTGAATGACTAACAATTTTCTTGATGAAGCAAGAAATTCAGATGCTTCTGCTCCCACAGTTAAAATAAATGCTTCAATGGTCAGATACAGGAGGAAAAAGAGATGGCTTTGCTTCTCTTGCTGCCTTGCTGAGTGCCACCATAAACAGAACAAACAGATCAGGGGTTGAACGTCTGCTACAACCTCTGACAGAGATGGTAGCTTCATTAACCAGTTTTCTAGAAACAGAGTAATACAACACTTCTATAGTGTAAAGCAGCTATTAATACCATTTACAATTACGGAAACTATATATTCATACAGGAAGATAGGTCTGCCCTGTCCCTATTCTGAAAAGCAAAAACTTCCCATGCTTCTGGGCAGCAGATGCACAAGTATCTTGTCTTCATGGACTTGGATGGACACAAAGTTCCCTGGCGGTTTTACTTTACTGAGATGACCAGTCATCCTCTGTTTTGACGTGTTTATATTCAAAGGCGCTCAACATTGCCTGTCAAGATCAAACACTATGTACCCTTTCTTATAAAAGCAGGCACCAATTTCAGTAGCACTGGTAATCTTTCAACAGGTAAACAACCTGATACAGAACTCTTATCAGCCTAACATTAGGTTTTTAAAATACATTTCCTCTTCCATAATTTCTTTTTAGTTCCATGTTCTTCCCTTCTCTCTGATAACAGAGGGCCACTTTCTGGAATCACTGTAATAGGACAAATCCTGCATTTAAAAAATGCCTTTTAGTTCTTTAAGACAGGTTTGTAATCAACAGTGGACCTTAGTGAGATAAATCCACTGCCACGAAGGATTACTACTTTGATACAGTTGTTTGATAGACCTTCCCTCACCCTAACCAGAAGGCAGGCAGCACTTTATACTTGGGGTTTCACAGTCTGTTGACATCTTGGACTAGAAAAGGGATACGATTTACTAGTGACAAGAGATTTTTAACATGTCATCCACATGTCCATTTACATTATAGGCGCATCCAGTCTATCAATTAAGACTTTAAAAAAAACAACCCTTGCAGTATCTGCAGAGAGCAAGGGTGCATCCCACCTTCACTCATGCAGGAGTACATAAGGTGAAACACATCCAAACCTCTTCAGTTCCCCTTCAATCACAGGCTTAAAGTGTGATCTTGGGGGTCCCTTTCAGAGAAGGGATAGTGGGCATAAAGTGGATATACGCATGAACTGTAATTCTAATTAGTAACCTTCTATCTGAATTAAGTATTCACAGTGTGGTCAACTCCAATCATGTACCCCACATATCTACACTAATATTGAAAGAAGTCCTTCCTGCAAATAGGAATTGCATTGCTCATAAGCATCGAACCAGTTCTGCGCAGCCCAGGAAGCACTCTTCTGTCACAAAATTGCAACGAGAGCTCAAGCAGCAGCTATCTGATGGCATCAAGGAAGGAGGCATTTCTCAGTGTTGTCACTTAATGAACCCAAGCTTTCTCCAGTGACTACCAGAGCTTCACTGTGAAAGCAACACAGAACCAGTTTATACTTCTTGCAGTTCACTCTGATATTCTCCACGTGGATGGTGGTTTCTCTGGTTCCACCAGTTACTGTGAACAGGCATGGTCTGAACAGCCTGGTCCTATCCACACAGGGAGAATCCTTGTGACACCAGGAATCTGAAGGTCTGCTTTGGCTCCAGAGATTCATGCACGCACAGAACAGGCTGACACAAGTGGAATACAAGCACAAGCGCTTGCGTTTGTGCCCAATAACGCTACAGTGCTGTATTTTCTCATCCAAGTAGCAGGAGGAATCAGAATCTGAGTCTGTATGGTGGGCAGAAGACTTGAAAGGGGAAAAAAGGCTTCCTGACCTGGACACAGCCTCAGAAAGTGGTCATGCTCTCTGGAGGGAGATCAATTCCGGTGGCAAGAAATTATATTAGCCTGTTAGCAGCACTAATCTGAGAGCTTGCAACGTGGCTTCCAAATGAGAAAAGAGGTAAGGTGATACTCCCAGCTCCTGCATACAAAGCCAATACGATGCACGGTCTTAACATGAAGAATAAGTTCAAAGCCCAAGGTTTATTTCAAAGCTCTGGCATTGACATGGCTACAGGCAGAGTTTTCATATCAAGAGTGAAGAGGAAGATTTCAATCTTCCAACTTTCACTTAGCACTATGGAGTAAAACTTCCACCTCTGAAGCTGGTACTGCGGAGTGAGCCTCACAAGCCCACAGCAACCACAGAAGGCAAGAAGGCTCCTATGGTCATGCCATAGAAGGAACTTGAATAGTTGGTCCTAGAGACTGCCCTCAGCGCACCTGGCTTTTAATTGCTAAAAGAGTTTTCTTCTAAAACCAGCAAATGCCTCAATATTACACAGTTGACTCTGCTGGGAATCAAGGCTGGATCAACGTCTTTCTTAAGGATAAGCTTTTGGAGTTTTATCTCCTTGCCTTTCCAATTTGGAGGACCAGCAAATGCCAAGAAACACACATCAATGAAGTGTTTCAAAGCAACAAAAAGGGACAAAACCTGATGCAGGAATCTGCAGACAGAGTCCAGCTCTCACATACAGAAAGTTACCCGAACAAAATTTTAAGAGAGGTTTATACAGGATTTACTGAGTGATAAAACAGACTGAGGAATGATCAACATTAAAAACCCCAAATAGCAAATCTGTGGATAAGAAACAAATGAGAAGTTTTTAAGTGAAGGAAAGCCATGCTGTCAGAGTGCTGGCTATGGAGTACTTTCACCTCAACTGCTGGAAGAGAGTAGAAATGACAACGGATATTCTCCACCACATATATTCGTATTTGGGAGACGGAAGAGTGGAACATGAGCCAGAGTGCTCGGAAAGAGCAGATCCTCTTTTCAGCTCGCTTTTGCCAGTCTGGCACCATTATTTAGGGATGGTGCAACTAAAATGTTCCACCATTCAAAGCAATACACATTCCCAGGATGAACTCCTGCACCAAGAGGACAGAGACGTTTACTCTGCTTCTGACACAATAACATAGTTTCTCTGGCACTGAACACTCTCTGTTAGATTTGTTTCCACGTTATTAAGATCTTTTCCATTAGAAGACCACGGCTAAGCAATACAGACAAGAGCTTTTCCCAGCTGTTCGCTAGGCTGCTGCTCCACTTCAAATCAGGTGGGATTTTCTTGAGGAAGAGAAGGAGTGAGCATGCCTGGGAAAGAGAAACTTTTCAGAGTGCAGGCCAGGGCAGGCACAGGGAAGGTGAGCACAGCAAACAGCAAGCCCACCTGAGACTGGGAGCCTGCTGATGAGAGCAGGAAGCAGACACACAGCATGCTTCTGGGGCAACAGTCACAGACCTTTCCTGCAGTGAAAGAGAAGACCGAGTTTGCTGCAAGAGAGGAAAAAATCACTGAAAGGTTAAGAAAGCAAGCCTTCCTCCCTATAAGGACACAATAGACATTTTTCATAAAGACTTTTATTTCCAGTCTCTAGACTAAAATACAAGTTGTCTATTTTAAGTAGCTACAGTTCTACTTGTTCTAATTAAACTTGGCCTCCAAGTTTAAAAGCTTTCTTCCTCTCTCTAGGAGGCCTGCAGCAAAGCACACCTAAGACCTTCCTATACCCCAGTCTTAAAGATCATTGTTTTCCTCTCTTCTGACCAAAATCTGTTAATAAAGAAATCCAAAGGACATAAAAAGAAACAGAGAAGCAAGGAACATACATAACAGAACACTCGAGATGTAGTTTAATAAGAGATCAGAAAAAAAAAATGCAAGAGAAGATGTGCCACTCCAATTCTAAGTCAAGAGAACCGAGGAGAAACGATTTCCTTAGCTTCCAAAAAGTCATATTCTCTCAACTCCATCTGCTGGTCATAAGGGTAACTGTGAAACCAAACTAGTGTCTGGAAGCAAAACTTCACACATTGTACTCCTAACCCATGTAGAAACACTAGATTTACTGGTATGCCCATGAAGAAACCATCCATCACCACCCTTGGAATGTGCAGCACTGCAGACACCGCAAAGCTTCAGCAAGTTTGATGGAAAGGTCTAACAGGGTTCCCCCCACTGACAGCACATCCCAGAGCCTGGGTACTCCGAAAACAAGAGGCTCCTGGCTCCTGTACAGGCTGCACACTGCGCTGAGTGCCAAAGTGCAGAGCATGGCTCACTTCCACAGTCCAGAGATTTTGCATGATCTCACCGCAGCAGAGCATCGCCAATCCTGCATCGAACAATTTAAGTGACACTGAATCTCAATAATGTGTCACCAAAACTTCCAACAACGTCAGAAGCAACATCTTTCTTTTGAAAACAAGTCATTCACTCAAGATTTCAAGCTGCCCATTCTGTAAGGAAAACTGATTGTATTCTGCAACAGTCACACAAAGCAAAAGCTAGTATGTTGTTCGGATCCATAATTAGGAAAACAAAAACAAACAAACATCAATCCATCTGGCTGGCACTGAAAATTAATACCTTAATGCTGACCTTTTAATCATTTTAATACCATAAGGTTTGTTACTTCTTTCCTAATTAAAGACATTAAACCAAATGTGCTTCTTGGGGTCTAGTTAAGGTCATGCTTGGAACAAGGGCTGGAAGATGCAATGAACTAACACTTCTGGGAACCACTTCATTTGGAAGGCAGGGAGTGGGTGGGAAGAGAGAGCGTGTTGTTCTTAGGAGAGTGGTAGCCTGAATTTGGATTTAAAAAAAAAAATCCACTGCTGTAGCAGAGGTTTATCCTGGCTGCCAGCATGAGGGTTATGCCTGGCAGTGAGAAAACTCCTGGTTAGTGTTTGGGACAGGGGTGCCACACATAATGATGTTTAGAATAGTGTGCGTTAAGAAACACACTCATCTTTTGCTTTACTTTTGCAGTGTACACATAAGGTTACAGAGAAAGGCAAAAGACTGAAAGGAATATTCAGAAAATGAGACGCTTTTCAGGACCAAGGGGTCTTCAGAGAACGGCTGCACCTTTCTATATCCTCTTCTCTTATTTAGATATTCTTAGTGGTAACCAAGGTGTTCAACGTCATGCTGGAATCTGGTTTCCTGCCTCAGACATGTCACATATAACCCATGTTTTCATTCACATGGGTTTGTCTCTCGCATGGAATAGTACTTTTGGGGCCCTTTAACATAAGGATAGTATAGAGGGCTGGTTAAGCAAGATATGTGGTTCCAATCATCTCACAAAAAACCCTGGAGGTCTTTTTAAAAAGATGTATTTGGTCTTTCGCTTGCTGTAGTAGATGGAGTTTGAACTGATCCTCCACAGGTTCGTTTTTGATAGACGGTAACATAACACTATACTCTTTTCCACTTCACTCCTGCCTCCTTCAGGAAACAGGACAGACCATGTCTCCAGCTGACCACGCACAAGGCCGAATACATTAAATCAAACCGCCATCTCTAGGGTTCTAAAGCATCACGGGACATAGCAAATGGCGAAGGGATTGCAGCAAGAAAGCATGGCGTAATAGTTCAAACACTGCAACTCTGCTCTGGGGAGCTGCCTCTGTCACAAGCAACTTTTCACAAGTGCCACTTGGGTTGTATTTTAGTTGCCCAATGTGAGAGAGCCATCACTTCCATGAGTTATGAGAGCACACATCTAACTGACGTGAATGTTATTTTACCCTTAGATAATGTCTTAACATATGAAATGAGGAAGGCTTTAGCAAGCCAAAGCCTACAAACCTCGAGTTCAGAGTCCTTGAGTCCAGAGGAATCAGCAGATTCCTCCAGTCTTACTGTCTTTGTGCCCCTCAGCCTCATGTTTAAAACTGGGGCAACACATCTTTATCTCAGAGGCGCTGTGAACATTAACTAATCCAAAGTACATGCCTGCTGCAGTGATGACTGCCACAGAAAAGACTGTTTGGAAAAGACTGGCTGACTGAAATATATTACTACATACAGTCAACAAGGCCCACAGCTACACACTGAGCAGCAAAAACAGAACAAAATGTTGACTATATGCTCTTTCAGAGGGCACTGTTCATATTGTATGCTACTGAATAAAGCAAAGTCCCTGTGGAAGGAATAGCATATGGCCATGTACGTACTACTACCAAATAATTACACTGCCTTACCCACTGCTGCCAAGTAAAGGTTAAAATTCAACACGTCTGACATTTCCTTTTAAATTCTTGGCTTTGCAATAAAAATGTTTAGATGGAAACTTCAGTTTTTAAAGACAAAAGTTCCACCCCCATCAGGACCGCAATCAAACTCTAACCACCACATGATCCATAAGCAGGGTTGAGACCTTTTGGCTCGACAGTACAGATGTCTGTCAGCTGAAATGGCTATTACTCTCTGTATTGACTTGAGGGAGAAAAAGATATATTGGACATATGAAGCTTTTGACACCTGAGGAACAAAGAAAGATGGTTTTGATTGTCCTCTCAGAAGACAACTGATATTTTTGACATTTTAAAGAAACTGCAATTGATAGTACTGGGAAAGTAAGTTTCCCCTACTTTCTTCTGTCTCTTGGACAAGATGGGAGAAAGGAAACTGAAAGTTTTTTCTTTTACTTCCTCCCCCACCACTAGATAAGCCTTGATGGCAAATGTCTTTTTTATTCCACCTGAATATCTGCTATTACTTCCTATACTAGTAAGCGAGTACATTAAGACTTAGGCTTCCCAAAACCTGACTTTTAAATGAGCACAAAATTAGGCTTCAGAATCATCCAGTCCCTGAGATGAATACAGCGCTTTGGGCAGATTTGCAGGTTCTCTGCAGAATCAGGGCAATAATTCATTTGCTTGACACCTGATCCAAACTTAAAGTATTTTAAAAACAAAATTAGAATAGTCATGCAGCAAATTGTCTTTTACAAATATTCTGCATGAGTGCAAGTGGTATTCTGAACATGGTCTTAATCTTGGTCACCAGCTCCTTTCCATAGTCATAAGCAGCAAATGACAGATGATATTAAACAAAGATTTCACAGTGTAACTAAAGGAAAATTAGGAAGCGGTCTCTAAAATCAGGAGAAAAGAGGAAGTTTATTATATCCTGTTCCCTCTCATATATAGCCTTATTACTGATAGGCAGGTAGCAAACTCACTGATGGAAGGACAAGTATTGCTTGTGCCAAAAAATAGCTGGTTTTCTAGTTAAATTAAAAAATAAGCAATTTGCATCTTATGGAAGGTTTTACAAGTTTCTATAGTAACTGCTATCTTGTATAAGAATATAAAATGCAACAAGCTGGAGTTTCCATAGAAACGACACAAGCAGTTTGATTAATACACAGACATACTGAGACAAATGGGAATATTTAATTTCTCTTTATGAAGAAAACTCTAGTAAACAAAATACTACAAACTTGGACAAGGTATCCTAAGAAGAACTATTCTCATGAGCTTGTGAGCTGCAAGTCATGCACAATATAAACTGAGAAGCATGCGGTGTGTTTACCACATTAGATTCAAAGGATATGAAAGGTACTACTTAGTTTCAGGAAGCTGATGATTTATCCAACACATTCTAATTGATTTAGGAATTTAAATCTACAAACAGCACTTACAGAGAAGACATTTTCATTTGGTTTGGAACTAAATGTACCAGACAAAATGAAAGGATGTAATGCAATTCTTACATCGAAATACTGTGATTGCTTAGAAAGTTAAATTACTGCATAAAAACATAAACAAACTTTCTACATGCACTGCAGAGCAGTAGTGAGGAACTGTGGGGCAACTCTGATGTTTAAATGACCATGGAGAAGTAGTCCAGTAACATTGCAGAAGCCGTATCACCCAAGAACTTAGAATGCACTATCAAGACATAATGAATAAGGGAAACAGGCAGGTGCAACTCACCATATTTGGCACACTGGTGACGGGAGTACTCTTGATGTCGGCAGGAAAGGGAGACAAACTATTTGCCATGCCTGGCTTGTTTGGTAACTGAGGATTCACTCCTGTAGCTCCCATCTGCTGTCCTCCAGTTTGACTGAAAGGCTGCCCAAAGGGACTAGTGTTACCTGTCATTCCCATCTGGAAAAGAATGAATGAAATTATAATAATTTCCTTGAATCCGAAGGGACATTAAAAAAAAAAAAACAACAGAAAATGTGTCAAACATCCATCTTTGCACTCACAGAGACCAAATTTGGGTTTAAGTTGCTCAATATTAAATTCTCAATTTCACAACCTTAATCAAATTTAAATTAAATTTAAAAAAAATATTTAACAAATTTACACAGCTGTGTGTGTCTGAAGTCTTGCAATTCAACTTACATCATCATTGTGCAAATGCAAAGGAGAAAACAAGATTATCCTTCCCAATCTGCATTGACAGAAATTACTTTTTCCAACACTGCAAAAACTTTTGAAAACCTAACAAACCTCAAATCCTGTAATACTTTGTGCATTCTGTGCACAAAGCATGACTTTGTACATAGACTAGAAGGGAAGGGAGGGGAATATATAGAGGCATCTAGCAAATGCTTATCTATTTATGTTTTGGTACTTGGGGAAAAACGTCTGAACAAAAGGACATCTATCTAAGGCTGACATCCTTGACAAATTACACCCCCAAAACTCCTTAAGAATAAGCTAGCAGAAATACGACTCCCCCTGAATAAGTAAAGAGCACACTGTCCACCCAAAGAGCCATTTCGCCTGAAGAACAGTCTCAAGAGGAGTGGTGAAATCTCTATTACTTGAGCCAATTAATATTACATTGGACAAAAGGTCCTGAAAAGACATTTTAGAAGGAATTTACTCCTTTCAAAGAGGATGACTAAGACTAGGACCCTCCTTCCCCCCTCCAAATAAAGAGGAAATAAAAGTCGACAGATCATGTTTGTGCCGCCCCCCTGCCCCGCACTAGGAGGACTTCTAGATGACTTTATCACCTGTCAGAATGTCTTAAATATAAATCCAACCACTGAGCAAGTCTTTATTTCAAATATTAAATCCTATTTTCCCCTTCCTTTGACCTCTCCAGCCCTTCCTTACACAACACACTGGTTTTCCATGGTCCTAGTTTTTTCACTTCCCTTACCAGCAGGGATTCAGGACTATTCCCGTGGCTGGAAGAGGGACCGTGCATGCCAGCTTATCAGTGTAACAGCCTCATAATAAGGAATTGCTCAGTGACTGCTTTTTCATGCTTACAGGAATCGGACTGAATGACCAGTCGATGAAGCACTGGTTAAGAGCAGTAAATTATGTCGGGGCAGAGTCCAATAAACACAATTTGACTGGGCCTTGTCCTTTTTGTCAGTGTACTTTGTACACCTGAGTTTCAGACAGCTGGCTCAGCCGCACCTGAAGTTGCTTTACGTTAGGTAATACTCCCTCAACCCGCATCTGCAGAGTGACTGTTGCCAGATTCAGGCCTTTTTCCACTGTACAAAATGTTGTATCTTTACAGAAGAATCTGACCCACTATATACACATTAAAAAAAAAAAGCTGTTACTTGGCAATGTAAGAGTTTATCATGTATGTGGTGTGTTCCAGAGTAAAGTTGAATAATTCAGATAGCATATAAGACCAAAAAACACCAATTGCTTAACAGCATCAAAAGCGTAGTAATAAAGACTGCTTTTAAAGAAAAGTGGTATTGGCTACTATCACATTGCACAAATATCAAGACTTATTTTCTGTATTTCTGTGTTTGTTTTGTAGGAATGTATGTTCAAAGAAATTAGTTTTTTTCATTACTATTTATTACAACATATATTTTGGCAGCTTTTCTCTGAAGAATTAATAGCGAAGTATTTATTAAATTTACCTACTCATCTTAATCCACTATTTCAGACAAGGTATGAGAAAGGATCATCTGATATCTACAGCTATTCGTTCATACTGTGATGGTCTATCAGATTAACAGTGAAAAAAATTTCCAAAACTAGAAGTGAGATTCTGAGAAAGTAGCTTATGACCGACTATAAACCTTTCAGAGGCCAGAAATAGGAACATTAGCTGTTTGGCTGTTATTCAGTTTCCCCTTGTGTCCAAGTCCCCAACTACAAACTTCATTTGTCTGCAAGAGGACTTGGCCCTTCTAGTCTTCTTTGAACTTGCTTGCAGGTTTGGTGGAGTTAAAATTGAATAATATATTGACTATTCTGGCAAGCACCGCCTTGCTACAACTTCCTACGAGCGCTACAGCCACCACCACAAGTGTGAAAGCACAGTGGTGAGCCCGAACTGGGAGAGAGAAATGCTGCATACAGGAACCTATTTCCACTACCTTCCATGGCCCTGCTTGGGCCACACCAGCCTGCAGGAGACAGCGCGAGCAAAGTCCTTCTTAGACCTCGCAGCTTAAGGCTGGAGCACACTCAGCCGCCGGGGAGGAGACGGGAAAGACTCAGCGCAGACAACAAAGTTGCCTAGCACGGATGTGCTGAGCCTGCGCAGTGTAATGTTATAAGCCTCTGGCAGAATCTTAAACACAGCTGAATTTTCAGAAAGCAGAAGAGATTTTTCTTTAGGCAGTGAGAATGCTAAGCAAATTTTACACCGAATTTAAGTTCTTTCTCCAAAAGAAAGAGAGACATGTTCTTCATCTCATTTCATTACCAGGAAAGATTAACTTTTTTTTATTAAAGGAAAAATGTTTAAGAATAGGAAAAATATTACAAATATTTCAGTCTCAAAAGACAAAGAACAGAAAATTTCATTTTAAGTTTGTTTAAACTCCAAACTGCTAGAACATCCCAAAAGCACCAAGGAACTGCAATCCTAACAGGTACCGCATGGTTGGTTTATCATATTTTAATATTTCCTTTTCAATAGATCTTGTTATTAAACATATCACAACTCTGTACAACAACAAACCAACCTTTCAAGTCTTCCAAATTGAGTGCTTAATATGATGAGGATAATTTTTCCTTTTCTAGGTGGTCATTAAGTAATAGATACTTGATTGAAATTTTAAGAAGTGCCTTGCTGTTCTGGAAGCAGAGTAGCTTCCATGTGAATTTTTTTAAACCTGCTCTCTGCCACATGGTATTTCAATGTCTAAAGCTGTGCTTCAATAAGTGAAAGGAACCTAAGGCTAAAGAGTTACAGCAGTCTACAACTTTTAAAAAAACAACAGAAAGTTTGATAACATTGTAAAACATTAGACATGCCCTTTAACCTACACTTCATTTTTGTAAATTACTGCCACTGAAACAAACTGCCAAAGGCTTTGCTTTGTTTGAAATCCATCTTTAAAAAAAAATATCTGAAAAGGTAGAAAGACTTATCTTTCTTATGTGGCAATCCCTGAAGTAAATATGGAGACAAAAATCAGGAGGGACCATACACCAGGCTAGTTTATTAAAGCCCATAGAAGTTCATAGTTTCAGGTTCTTTTAAATGTAATTTTGCCTCAGAGGAGTTAATCTTATTAACAGGACTGTGATTTCCAGAGACTAGGAGACGTGCACAACACAGTGCAAGAACTGCTCTAATGAACTCTTAGCTATTTATAACAGTTTTCAACCAAGGCTGGGATCAACGAGGAGTTTTAGTGGCAGAACAACCTGCTGCCAAACAGCGTTAAGATCAACAGCGTTTCAGAGCTGTTACTGGTAACCTGAGGAACAGCTCGGCATTTATTCCAGCAGCAACCACCTCCAGCAAACACAGTCAGGTAGGGACTCCAGCAAAGCCATCCACTGCCAGCTCCTCACCGGTGGGAAGGCAACAAATAGGAGGTGGAAGAAAAGGAAGAATCAGGCAGATCCCCTGCATATCAAACACTGAAAGACGTCTGAGTGCGTAAGGCATTAACTGGCATTTCCTGGTTAATTATCTGAACTTTGAGATCAGGTGACCTTCCGTAAAACTTTATCTAAACCACTGCTAATTGAAATCTCAAAAAACTACTGGCAAATATGATCAGATGATAGAGCCTACATGTAGTAAAGATTTTACGCTGCTTATTCATTCTGCAAGCCGAAACCAGCAGCTCCGAAGCAAACGAGTCAGAAGGCTCAAACGCCGCAGCTCCTGCCTCTGCCCGCAGGTTTTTTCCTATGTGAAATGAGGGGGCAGGTGGGGAAAGGCAGATACTCAGAAGACCTTTGTTTTTATATTTCTGAAACAGAACTCTGATCTCAAATTAGGTAGTTCAGGGGAAGATTACTAGGTAATTACAAGTCAGCAGAGAAGATAAACCAGCAAGGACATGGGAGTTAGCAGCCTAGTAAGAATGGTCATTTTCATATGGGACTCTCAGCCATCAAAAAGACTTGTATTTTGCTTAAAGTTTGTTAAATTTACTTTCCTGAAAGCACAAAAGAAAAAGGCAATCCAGTGCGAGTTGTTTCTTTTTCCACCTGCAACGAATGGGTATGGATGTGTATCACAGGGCTATTCAAGCTTCAACATACCAGCGTGGTAGCCGGGGCACTTCCATTACAACAAAAGCAGAAAGCTTCTCTCCAAAAACCTGGGTTATGCTGCAGTTCACTCCCACTTTGTTCTAAGCTTAAGGATGTTCCCTCCCCTGTTGCCTTCTCTATCAGTTCATTCAACTGTTGTTCATCTCCTTTCCTCTCTACCTGATGCAACCACCATTTTCTGCAGGCCACATTCTCTGCACTCCTTCATCCCGGGGTGGCTCCTTTCATCCCACCTCATCCTCTGGCAACTCACGTTTTATACTCGTGTTTCTGTGTTACCATTTTGTGCAACTCTTGCTTCTTGCCTGGTTCTTTGTGGTCACAACTGCAATGACTTCTGATGGAGTAAAGCAGACTTCCACAAGCAAGGTGTTTTCTACACAGCTGTTCCATCAATTGCAATGGGGGAGACGCAGGGGTGCTATAAACTGCCCCAGCACAGAACTGCAAGTCAAGTCTAGAAGTGCCTGAAGAAGTAATATGATTAATGCAGGACACCAGCTTAAAACACACTATTTCTACTCTAAAACAGTTCTTCTCAGAAATATGCTACTCTCCTTTAATGGAAAAGATGCATTTAATTTAATAATTCTGCTATCCCAGAAAGACAAGCAGATTCTGTTCCCTTTTTTATCACTATGGCAACTCTCTAAGATACTGGAATCTATTACTGACTGTGGATAGGGAATAGGGTACTTCACTCTACTCTCCCAAGCGAAGGAACGCACAAACTTCCAAGCTGAAAAAAGAAAAACTTAAAACCTTTGTTTAGCTGACTTGGACTACACAAGACATCTCGCACTGCAATGTTTTGAGCAGCAGGTGTGGGAGGTACTTCTCTTTGTTTTGCTTTTTAGTTATTTTCAGAGCAGAACAGCAATCCCAATTTCCTCTAGTTCCAGGAGTTTCATAGATATTATAGATCAAGTCCGTGACCAAATCTATAAACCTCATCTGATGGTGCAACTCAGAGCTGATATGACAGAAATGAAGTTCACCAATCTAATTTAAAAAGATACCTTAGGACCAGACTGGATCTTCATACTATGCCATTTCTTCTATTTTTAAAGCTTACTCTTTTCCTCCCTTCTTTATCACTGTTGACATACCACAGTACTTCTTCCTCTAGCCCAGCATCAAGGAGCTACTCCCTCTTTGTACACGAAGCGTCTAGGCCATAAATAAATCCTGTCCTTTCCTCCTACTCTAAGTTTTTATTAACTGTCCCTTCACCTCTACCACTACAGTCAGTTCTCTCATTCGAGCAGCCAGAGTTACTTCATTACCACACATTCCTCTGAGGCTCCCAGGACATGCAACCAATACAACGTGCTGCAAAAACCATTCACTGTTACAAGCACATAATTTCCTGTTAACAATCCCTTTTTTAGCTTCCCCTCCAACATGCTGTCATAAACCACAGAACCGTATACTGTTCTGCTCCTTGCTACCCATTTTCCTTTGGGAAACTCTGCTCTCCTCTGTTGCCCCAATCCACCTTTCACTCCAGGGTTTCCAAACTTAATAAAAGGTCTGGCAAGACAGACTGAGTTCACTATCAGTTTTCCTGCAAGAGAGAAAACATTCTCATTTGCAGGCACGTGCCAAGGAGCAGCACCTACCTCTGACAACACTCCTGGGTTTGTATCTTGCACCACTGCTGCCTACATAAAATTAATGCGACAATATTTTTTTTTTTTAAATTAGTTGGTCCAGACAGATTAGTCCAGAAAAAAAAACCCTAACTTATCTCTAAGTTAAATGTTGGTTTTCATTAAGTTTTGAAGCACCGACTCGTCTGTACAAAAATGGAAGAAGGTTATTCTGGCCAAGTATTTAAAAACAAACCAAAACAATACCGCCAGATGTGGACTAGCCTAACAGCAGAAAAAATACTGAAAGGTTGGTATGAGAATCAAAGAACTCAAAGCAGCGTGGGTTCAGCGGAAAATAAGCCTGGCTGAAGTAATCTGATTATGATCCAATCCTGTAAACTAAAAATAGTTATCGTTAATATTCAATTCAGTACCTACTAGATTTTTAACTAGAAAATGGTCCTAGAAAGAAAGGAAGCAAGCTAGACAAGCTTGGCTGGACTTTGAAAGCTGTGAATCTGCAAAGTGCTTGAACAACAAATCTGAGCTCTCAATATGACAAAAGGAGGTATGAAAAGAAGACTGGGTATGCGTAAAGCAACATCTTTATGCATTTGGCTTGATGTGAATGCTATTTTAATGACGACGATCGTGCTGTATTAGTTCTTCAGGAACGACATGTAAGAGTGACAGGATTCAGAGAGGCCTCGAGAACTATTCAAAGGACTAAAAGGCATGGTTAAAACAGTCTAATTGCAATCTAATAGCTTAATTTATTCAGCTTACTATTTAAGCTTATTAATTTGCTTATCTTATTAAGCCAAGGACTGAAGTGATCCTAAAGTACCGATTTTGGGAATAGAAAGGTGCTAACACAAATATTTTCTATTTAGCAAAGACACATCAACAGGTAAGAGCTGAAGCTCTTTATCTTCAAAGCAAAAATTAGAAAAAAATTAAGTGACCAAATACCACTGAAATTCCTATTATATTAATCTTTTATCTAAATAGTGTGTGCTTCTACTCATCAACAGGAATTAATTCACAAAAGCCATAAGGCCTATAGTCAGAGGTATCATGTCTGACTTTGTATCACTGTCATTTTTATATGTTTAATTATTTATAAAATGGAACCTAATAATAGAAAGGGAATTAGAAGTTCCCTTCTGCTTGTCTAGAGACAACACAGAAACGTGACCAAGCTGCCAAGTCCATTAACCAAACCCAGAGACAAGTATCAAAGTCCAGGAAAGCAGAGGTGCAGAACAGAAGCCAAAAACTGGATCAAACTATTGTATCCTCCTCTACAGTGCAGAACCGTATCAGACCGAGCATGGCTAAGTGCAACTTCAGATGAGTGCTCTTCTAACGACACGAGATCAGAGACAGGGTGGACCGCAAGACAGAATTTCATTCATTCACGCAATCTAGCAGCAATTAAGTTGCCTCTTCAGACTGACACTGATTGCAGGATCACAAAATCAGTTATGTTGTTAGCTAGGTATCCTAAGGAAACTGGGCTTAAGCAATAGTGCTGTGACAATCAGTGTCCCGTCTCCTCCCCCTTCCGCAAATCAATTTTTCTCTAATCACTTTGGAAATCACTGGTCAATTTGACCCACTTTAGTTAAAGGTCTCACAGATAATTAAGTTCCTAAGATTGCTGAGTAGAGAGATGGACAGGTAGATTATGACACTCAGATTAACATGTCCACGAAGAAAAAGCACAAAGACCTCTGTCGTTACCCACTGTGTTACGCAGCAGACAGCATATCCAGGGCTCTGAATGAGCCACCATTATTGCCAGATTTGTCCTGTCAGCACCTCGGAAAGATTATCTGAGGACATGGGAGGGAGCTGAAAGCACGATAGGAAATGGTTTAGAAGACCCTTGGGGAGGGGTGCTGTGAAGAACTACAGCCTCTATAGTGGCAGTGTGAGGATAACACAGCCAATCTACTGGTTATGCTACTCTCAGATCTGGTTTGACAATAGAAAAATAGAAAGGTCAGAGCCTTTTTTCCCCACCAAACTGCTCCTACCTCTGAATCTGACAAAATAGTTATAGGAGGAAGACACAAAGACAGCCTTTTAGTGAGCCACCACTATCCTATTATTCTGGACTTAGTCTATGGTACAAAAGATAAAATCAATTTAACTGTAAGCCCCAGATTAATAATTTAAATTATTTCAGAGAACAGAACATGCATGTCGTAATTAAGGAAGCAGAGGCATCCCAGGTATTATCTGATAAAAGGCCAGATCTTCACAAACTAACAGAAGCGTTGAAGAGTTGCACACATGAGAGCTTGCCTGTTCAACAGTGTAAATTGCTCTAGTAAGACATATTTGTCACTCACTACGGCTTTCTTCTAAATCCCTTGTATTTGCAAGGAAGGACGATCCCCCTACTTCCTCCTATTGTATCACTGAAACAACCCAGTGCGAAATAACATGCTAAATTCTGAGGAGACAATAACTAGTTCCACCTTTCAAAAGCAATCTATAAACTATGATTCAGTTTTCTGAATGTCTGAGCTGTAACTTTAGCGTTATACCATAATCAATAGCCTTAGGTTGACAGAGCAACTGTGCAGAAATAATCCAACCCTCCTAGGGCCGTTGCTACTCAGCATCTCACATGCTTCATCCAAAATTCCCTATTACATCACCGATATGTTAGGGACACTTCTCTAGTTTGTTTTTTTGGTTTGTGTTTTTTTTTTAAAAGAGCAAGCTGGCACAAAATGGAAATTCTGCACTTCCCACTACGACCCACAGATCCAAGAAGTAACCGTTGGGTTTGGCATGAACAGAACGATCGGGTATACAGAAATGGTATACTGCTCCTGCCTCCAAGCTATCACTGTTGTAAGTCACTACAGGACAGGGATGATTCAGAACAACTTCTGTACTTGGGGCCACCAAGCCATGCAGTCCCGCGCACCCTTTACTTTCCTCTTTTATGGGACTCACCAAAACCAATCACTTAATACTCCATTACTGGACTAAGCCTTCAAATCCCTCATCATCAAATTACTACACCTACTTCAAATCCGGGCTTTCAACACGCAACTTGCTTAAAAAGCTCAGCATTTTGTCCCCCTTCTCTCTTCCCATCCATTGAAATGTTTTTGCTGCTACCAAGAATTGTGTCACCTTGCTTGGCTTAAATAATTTTAACCTTCTTCCTTTGATCTTTCTTACCTTTCTCTCAAGACAAGGAAATCAAGCAGTCAGGTGTCTCAGATGTTCAGAAGTTATCAATTAAAGTATACAAAGTACTGTGAATGCAAGAGTAGATCTGCTCTAAGTAATGGAGGAACACCAGAAATTCAGACTGACAGACAATTCAGCTGCTTTTAATACTGTTAGTAAGCAACAGTGAAAGAGGACAGACAGAACTGCTTTCAAAAGGCTTATTTCTGCTTTCCAGAGTGGTAACTCTGGGACAGAGACCTATGCTTTGCCATCTGCACTGCTTCCCCACCAGCTCCCAGATGAGTTTAACACACACAAGTTCCAGAGCTACTATGATCTGGCATCAGCCACCTGCAGTTAATCCCTCCTCAGTCCCTGTGTGCTACTGCCACGACTCCCATCAGCCACTTTGCTCGCACGCTCAGTACAGAAGAGCAGCTTTCCAGCCAGGCACACGCCAAGGACTTCGCACTTTGGACTCTTATCTCCCTCTGGTATGAAACACAAATCTCTAACATGAAGCAAGGTCCACCTAACCGATTAAGGCTCTCAGAGAAGTGTAAAAGATAGATCCATTAGGAATTTATGTTCATTTGTCAAGTGGGAAGGACAGGCTTTCTTTACTACGTTGGCATCATTTTGTATCTGTTTACTGACAAAAAAAAGTCTCTACTAATTACTATTTCATCCTATAGTAACATGTTCCAAAAGAAAGTCACCATGGTGCTTGGAATGTATATGCCAGAGGGACAGATGGAGAAGCAAGGAAAAGATTAATCATTTTATGGCAGAAAGCCAGTGGTGTTACAAAAAAAAAGTTAATTCAGTTTCAGTGCAAGAATAGTGGCAATCCTGTTATCTCAGCTGAGGTGAGAGCTCCTCACCTAAACCAATCTGCAGATTTGGCAGTTTGACAAAAATACCAATTTAAAAATACTCACTTTTAAAGTCAGTGAGTAACAAGAATGCCTTAAAAAAAGTAACGTTTCAAGAATCAGTTTTGGGAATTAAATCGTGATCTGGCTAGCAGCATTCAGAGGAAGCCTATCTTGTGCTGAAAGTGTCCGCTCTCCTACCTCTTTAAGCTAACTGCTATAACAAAAGCCTACTGCAACAGATTTCATGAAGCATTTAGAGTATCTGGCTCTTCAGTAGTAAAGTAACTCAAAGAAAAACACTCAAATACCCAGGAATAATTCTAATTTCCTTCATCCTTTATTACAGGATGAAAGATTTGGTAAAGCTAGAAATTTTTAAAATCCCATTAAGAGGAAGCCAGATGTTTTATTACCACTTGTAATAAGATTTGAAATTCTCTTCCAAGCGTTTCACAGAGGTCAAAGACAAATTTAAGTATTCCGAGGCAACAAAACCACTTAAAAAAATGTACAAACGTTTCCGCATAATTACTGAAATACAAAAGACAGAATTTCGTGGGGAAAATGCTCTTTACAAATGACTGGATATATAGAGAACAAACTCTTAATACATTTAACTAGAAATCAACCTTTTCCAGGGGAAAAAAAAAGAAAATAATCATATGCTTGCACTGTATATATGCCTAAAGAAAGAAAATGTCTCCAAAATTCTCTGCAAGCATTGAGTGCTAATATAACAGAATACACTATAGGAAGAATCAAAGTAATTTCTGCACTGAGCATCACTGTTGTACTTACGAATCAAGAATAAAGCTCAGAAGGCTGACTTTGTAATGAGCATAACCTCTGCAAATAAAAACTTCAAAGCTCTAATGGATAATTAGCCACAATTGATCAATGTATTCCAATTGCTCCAAGAGCTTTTATGGGTGCCAAGCAGCAAAAGTGGCTTTCTTCAGATAAGCAAAGAACTATTCTTACTACATAAGAATAGAAAGTTAACTAGAACCACAAAATTAACGTTTCAAAGGTTTGTTTCACCAAGAAAATCTAGTTTTGACACAAACAGTAATTCAACAACACTTAAAAAGAAGATTTTGAAAGACTGAAATTCAATTAAGATACACCTCTACAGATACTTGATTGTATATTCACAGGTCAAAATCTTCACGAGTTACTTCCAGAAGAAGCATCAGCGTGTACTAAAACACATTTATAGTCACATCAAAACAGAGTTTTGTAACACAGGATCTCAACTCAAATGTCCCTCTCCTCCCTCAATTCCTATACTTCATCCCCATTAAGCTAAATGCAGGTTTCTAAACCAACAGATCTCAACACTACGTCCTTGCTTCTTCCTTTATTTTCTGTATCGTAGATATTAGCCTTTCGAAATGTACCCAACTGCCCAGAAAAGAATTTACAGATGTGTCTGCTGGCACCTCAGCAGTTCTGGAGCCAGCCAAGTAAAAGGAGAGCATATCATGCTTCAAAAATTTAGCATTATAACGAATAAGCTGTTTTGTTAAGAAAAACAGTAGCACTATTTAAGAGAGATTCTTTCCCATTTGTCTCCCAGAAGCTGGCCAAAGATACATTATCAGGCAGTCTGTGTGATATGATATTCTACAGAGGTGAGGGGAAAAGGCAATAGTAGCTCTACAGAATAACAGCAACAGGAAAGGTGTCTCAAAAATATAATGAAAACAGGTATTCTGTTTCCTTTCCTTACTATCTCCTTGGCAGACATGAATCCTAAAGGAAAAGTGGACACACTGAAGGGAGAGATTGTGTTTCTAAAAGAAGTAATAATTCTATTTCAATCCAGAACTGGGGTGTGTGTGGAAGAAAATCAAATAGACCCGAAACAAATTTACACTACAGGTTACATTAAATACATTAAAAGAAGAAGAAAAAGAAAAAATCAATATAGCTTACTCAGAACAACCACTTAGCAAAAATACCATAGCCTGCCATTAACAGTAACTAAGGAGAAACATAACTATAAATAATTTACACTGTTGAAATAATTTTTAAATAACTTTAAGAGCCAAATATGTTTATTTTGAAACACCACAGTGACTTGAAAAGCTACCTTGAAATCTCCAGTCTTTCTGTAGAAACATGCTCTCCTGGAAGATTTAACAATTCACATGAAGCTATCAGGAGACTTCTCAATAGGTTTTTACACAAGGTAAGATCCAATTTGTGTGTCTTTAAACACATGCTTAAAATTGAACAGTGGGAACAAACTAGGCCTGCAAACACATGCTTCTCACTGAAAGCAGTCTGCACACAGTACTATCCAGAAACATATTTTAACCCAAGACGCCCAGTATCAGACTAAGGAAGCAAACACAGCTCATTCCAAGAGTGAAAGCCCATCTTCGACTCGTGGTGTTCCAACACTTTTCCATTTCCAGGGTACAAAGATCCTCCCATCGTAAAGGCAGTTATTTAATTTAGTCAATTTGCCAAAAGTTTCAAAGGGCACTTGTTTTTTGTTTGTTTTTAAAAAATCTCCTTAAAAAAAAAAATACCACCATACAGACAGAACAGCATTATGCTGCAGTCACTCTGAAAACACAAAACCTTTCTGCCCCAAAACAGCAGCATCTCTCAAGAGACTGCTAAATAACCTATTTACTACTCTCTTCTAAAAGTCTATCCCATAGACAGGTCCTTTTGGCAAGGATGTTCCTATATTTAACGTGCTGTATTTTCATTATGATTCATTCTAAAACAAAGGCACTACTGAATCCCTTTTATGGCACGGTATGCTTCTTATTTGCCAAACCTAAAGCAGATTTGTACGTACGCATACCAAAGGATATGACTATCACTTTGGGGCTTGAGCATCTTCAGCACATGTAAGTACTAACGTTTCCAGATGCTACTTAGAGGTAGTTCTTCTAGCATCAGGAGTTCAAAAATCATCTGAAGTCCTCACTCATCTAAATATCAATTCTACAAAGTATTTCTGGCCTTAAAATTAAAGCCATTGCTTGGATTACATACAAACAGTTAAAACACAAACAATAAGCTTAGTATGCCACTTCCCTCCTCAGCCACAGCAATTTCTGGAGCAAATACTCTTTACCGTAGTGGCAAGAAAGAGGAGGGTGGGGAGGAGAAATAAGCATGTGCCAATCACGGCCAATGGTGAAAGATGCAGCAAAGTGTCTATTGATGCCATACACAAATGGACTTAGGCTTCCAAACAAAGAACAACAGGTATTTCCTCTGAACATTCACAAGAAGAAAGGAAAAAGCTATTATATTTTGCCATTACTTATACTCAGCCCCGCAAAGTAAACTAGCAGTTGTGCCACTAAGAATTAAGCTGGGTTTTGGTTTTTTGGGGGCTCTTGGGGGGGGGGGGGGGGGTGTTGGGTTTGTTGGGGGGGGGGGGGGGGGGGGGGTGGGGGGTGTTTGGTTTTTGTTTGGGATGTGGGGGAAAGTGTGTATTGAAACAGCTTTTCTAGTTTAGAAGTTAATCTTTTAAAAAAAAGGTGAAAAATAGCCTGCCTGCTATAAAGTACACTTGGGCATGCCCTGTGTAGCCTCTTGTATCGAAATTTCAACCCCCTAGCTAAGTGAGGGGATTTCAAAATTCCAAAGTGCAACTTTCAAACATAATGTTATTTTTTTTTTCTGACAGTAGAACCCGTCCCATCTGTACTTTCACTTGTGGAAGCCACAGACGGACAATCGCCTCCCCTCACTGCTTCTCCACTCCCAATCTGTTTTTTAGATAGGTTGACAGAGTATATCGTGCTATACGTAAATTTCCAATTTTCCTGCGTTGCCTTTTCTCTAAGAAAACAGACCAGCAGCATTTAGTTTTCAGACCATAATACCAGGTGTTCTGATACATTTCTGTATGTACTCCCAATTACAGGATTCCCAATATAATCACAGCTCATTGTCAAGTACAAATATTTAAGTTTATCTTTTAAGTAAGGAGAGGTTTTGAGACCTGCTAAAAGCATGAGAAATGCTCCTGTGCAATAGTATCTATATGCATGATCGGACTCTATTAGGAAAATTACTACGACAAAGACATTTCCTTCTGACTGAAGTAACCAGGCATTTCATAACTCCTACACACCAACATTTAAGTTGGCAGGTTTTCCTCCCTCTCAACATCCAAGTAATTTTTTACCTGTGTATTAAAAAAAACAAACTACGAACAGCAGCAGGAAGGTATGTGAAAACAGTCTAAAAACTAGAAAGAAATAATTTCAGTAAGGAAATGGAAGTTTATTTTGCCATTTTAATAAGCCTTCTGAAACAACACTAGAAATCTTGCTTTTAATCTGTGGCTTCCAAAAGAAGTGGTGGGTCCATTAGGTTCACTTCCAAAACCTTCTTTCAGATACGCTACTTAGAAATAAACCCCATTCCAACAACAAAAAAATTGAAGAATTACAAGACGGTAGCCAATATGATTTAGAGTTAGTGACAAAATCCTTAATGTTTGTGTTGTGTTACCACTGCAGATAATGGCACAATTCTACTCTGAGAAGATACCATAAACATTTCTTTTTTGTCAGCTGGATGATAAGGCAATGCAAGTTAACAGAGACAGGCTTTTTAACTGCCTGAGTCGGAAGCAGAAAGAGGGGAAACCAAGTTGTGGTTTGCCCCCATGAAGGCTGACTGTTTCTTGCAGCATTTACCTTGCAGCACTAGAGCCAAACTGAACCCAGGTACCTGCTTAAGCATAAGCATAGGAGCCAAGCGACTATCGCTTCAAAAGATCTTCAATGACACTGCACAACTGCAAATGAAATTTAACTCACGTACTAGAAATAGGAAACAATTTCAGGTGCCAGGAGTAACAGTTGTGGTAAGAAAGCTTTTTAAGTCACCAAATCTCTTTGGTATATCAGAGTAAACTCATCTGTGGAGTACCACTTTTTTTATGGTCATGTTTCAAAACAAAACTGCCTTACAGATATATTAATTTTACTACAAGCCAGTGAGTTTTGCTGTTATGTGTTTCTATATATTTATATCCTTCTTCTGTTTGTATTATTATAAAAGCACATATGTCTCTTCTCAGTAAAAATGCCATTTTGGTGATAGTTATTCAACAGAGAGCCAAGCAACTATGGTCAAGTCTGTAACATTAAGAGTCCCCTGAAACTGGGAAGCAGCATTATTTGGAATACGATTTGGACTGGCTACTCGTGTTTGCCAGAGGCATGGTCTGCTAGGAGATAGTCAGCTTGGCAGCCTAGTACTGACAACTTAGAGGATGAGAAGCAAATTAACTGCAAGTCATGTTAAAACAATTCAGGCAGATTCAGACAGATTGAGAGTCACCAGAGAAACAAACAGCACCAGCAGTTTGCTAAAACACACAGAACTGCAAAGGAATGAGAACATCTTCAGCTGACTTAATTCACAATCAGCAAGCGTATCTAAATCTGGTACTTAGCAGTATCAACTGGGTAATCTGTTTAAATAAATAGTTTGCTTCATTTTTTCCTCATCACAGATTTTCCTTACTACAGATTCCTCAAAACACCGAGTCAAACTGTGTATGTAGTTACGTTACTTACGTCTTGTATCAGAATTCTTGCTGCTCTTTAGCGTAGTTCATTATCTTATTAAATTTACTCAAGATTAATATCCAACACCAAAACACCACTCAATGAACAACAACAGGGAGCAAAACTGTGAATGTGCTTGTCAAAAGCACATATGTATTATATATACACCCAGCCTAGAAACAACAAATAACAGAATCCAGTTCTTCTATAGCTCAACAATAAAGGAAAAAAAAAAGACAACTGGTTATTGTCTTGGTAGACATAAAACATGACTTTACTGTTTTCTGAAGTTCACTTCTGGTAAGAGTTCCTCCTCCTCTTTAATCTGAAACTTCTTCTACTGCAACATGCACTGCCATGTGGCTATTTTGACTAAAACAAAGTTGAAAACATGCACTATTCAAAAGAATTAGGCCAATACAGTTAAGAAAAAACTTTCTCAACTCATACGCCAAAATCCAGCATAATAGGTCTGGTTTTGCACAGTTAGTGATTATTTTGAACCTGTTAAGATTTTGATGTCAATCCTACTACTGCTACCAACTTCCAGTGAGGCTTAAATACATACATACACAGGTAAGGAAAACTCATCAATTGTAGACAGCACTTTGAAGTCTGTATCTAAACTCATTACTACCAGATCATCTCCTGAAATACTGCACTTTGGAAGATCTGCCAGCCAGGTCAGCTTTTCTTTCAGTTTCTCCCTGCCAGGCAGGTTCTAGCTTTTATCAATACTAATATTTTCCTTTAGAATTTTCAAAATATGTAGAATGAAGTTACTTAAAATCTACAATCTTGAAAAGGCATTTTACAAAAAAACAGTAACATTGCAATCCTCGTAACTAGGTACGAAAATAATAAAAAAAAAATTTTCTCCTGATCTCTTTATATATTCAGACTAAGATCTGACCAAACAATTACATCCTTTTCTGGGGCATACAGAGCCCAATAACACGTTTAATTAAACCGCACCTTTCAGAAAGAAAACTAATCTTGAGGCAGGTTTACTAGTTCTATAGAGAACAACACTTTGAAAGGAACCCTCAGTGAGCTGTAGTTTCACTGCAGTTTAAAAGCAGTGGCTTCCGCAGATCATCAGCCACACACAACTCCAGGATTTTTTCCTAAGTTTCTGCTGCTGGGTACCAGCATATCCTTATTTGAGTGATACGGCTCTGAAGTTACTGAAGAAAAAGGTGATTCCTTTTACAGAATCATATAAGGAGGCATTACACCTTGGAAACACATGAAAAAGAAAACACTCGAGTCCTACGCATCTCAAATGGGACTTTACTACTTCTTTGGGGAAAGAGCGAAAGTACCAATTAGGTGAATCACTGTCCAAAACTCTTAACAGAGTGCAAAAAGGAAGTTTGAGAACCATACAAAATAAATGGAAACTTCTCAAAGTTTTTGTCTGATTTTCCACAAGCTTTGATAGCCGTATTAGGGCGAGGGGAATGCATCTCAGCAAGAGACTATATAACATCTAACCTACAGAAACATAACTTCAAGCTCTTGCCAGCCACAATGAACTATATGAAGGCTGCATCTCCCTCATTTGAAAAAGATGAACTCTCACAGCAACAGGAGAGTGTTAGGCACAGAGCATGCTTGCAATGAAGTGCTCATTTCTATGGAAGCAATAGACCATCTGCTTAGCTCTGCTACCGCTTAACGTGTTCGACAACCAACAATCTTAAAAAAAACCTCTAATTTAAAAAAAATTTCTAGACGGTTTGAACACGTTTTCCGGACTTAGACTTTACAAAAAAACATGGTACAACACAAAAGGACAATTCTGCTACTACTGGAAACTACTGTGACAAGATGATCTGTTCCTCTACCCCCGCCAAGTGATAATTGTTCAAAGAACCCTTCTGTTCTTTTAAGCAGATTTCTTAAAGAACTTCAACCCAGTCAAATGAAAACTATCCTTGTAGTGTTGTCCAAGAAAGCAGGGCCATAGTGCCACAGTTACAAGCAAAATTGTTACAGGAAAGGAGTCTGGTAGTGAACGGAGCAGAGATATATACAGTAGCATAGGAGAGAGGTTTCCTCAGTTTTCCGAAGATCTCAGATTCTAAGTCAAAATCACAAAGCAGGAGCTCTAAATGATTCTGAATATGCAAATTGCACCGTCACAGCCAATGAAGAATTCAAATCCTTGCTATAGAAAATTGTTGTATCTTTAATTCACAAAACCTTCTCAGGGACTACTCTACTCTCTATTTCCAAAAATATTCTAGGCTATCAAGAACACGCTATATGCTCCCAAGAAAACCTGACTGTGACTTTAATACCTATTGTTTAACTTGTACTGACAGGTTGCTTCTTCCGGAGGAGCACGTGAAATCCTTTGCTCGCGTCTCTATAGATTGAGGAAGTATTTTGCTTTAATCTCTCCCTGCCAATGGAGGAACATTTCTTGATGGCAGCACCTTATGGCCTTCTGACACTGAGAATCACTTATTTTCCATTCCCTTTTAAATTGGTTAGGGGTAAGGTTTATCTGCTGCCTTTGACTTATGCAAGCACATGCATCACGAGCTTGAGTTACCACGCTCACTTCTGGCGTACTTTTCATTCTTTCAAGAGCTGCCTTAAAATGGCAAGTCCAGCTCAAAATTAACAATATCGGCTTATGATGCTTCAGATGAAATCAATCCCAGTTATTTCTGAGAACAGGTGAAGGGATCAGATTCTGGATTTTTTTTTCTTCTTCTTTTTCTCTTACTAGAAAGAATGCTTATAAAAACATACCACAAGAAAAACAGAAAAAGCAACGGACTTTCCTTGATTAGTCATTTACTAAAAAGGATTAGAACAAACCGTCAAGGAAGCAAGGTCTTGCCCAACAAAACTGGTCCCAAACCATAAAGGGTCATGAGTGCTACACACTGCATATAAACACAGTGACTTGAGAAAAACGGGCTTCTGAGCCGTACTTGAACAAGGTTAATCAGTGATGCACATCACTTATTTTAAACATAATGAGAAAATCTTGGTTTAAAAAGTTCTTCTAGATTTTTTTCTGCATTTGTATTTCACACCTCTTTCTTTCCCTGAGGATATATTGCTACAGTCACCTCCTAGAATTTGCTTCCAGCCTTGATACAGTCCTTCAAGCCTCATGGCAGCTACATTTTAAGCCGTTCAGTCAAGTTAGGCACATTCACTATTAGGCAGATCAGCTGCCTCATGACTTATTGCTGCTCTTCAAATCTTTTAAGCTGTATACATTAAGTGGTAAACATCAGGGAACAGGAGGTAAAAAACCAAACTAACCCACATTCTCCTTCAGCAGAAATTTCAGTTTCAGAAGAACAGACAAACTCACTGAAATGTTTCTTTACTTTTCTTAAAAGCTTTCATCACAACTGGAGCATCAGTAAGAGAAAAAGCTAGTACACAATCACGGTTGATAATCCTATTAGGACAATACACTGGGGGTGGGAAGAGACTGGAAGAGGATGCCAATCCTCAAATGCCTATTAAAGAGAATGGCAAAACTGGAGAACGCTGCTGCTTGTCAGGAGAAAAATTAGGGAGCAAGTAGTTTGTTCCAAAATGGAAACACAAAACATTGAGCTCGCTTACTCTCTTACTAAGAGAAAATTAAGACATAAAGAAAGAAAAACTTAAAAAAACCCACAACAAATAAACAAAACACACAATCCTTTTAAGCTTCATCTTGTTCAACATGAGATGAAGCCCTGGAAAACTCCAAATTTTCTATTTTTTTCAAGTTGGCCAAGTTTTTAAAATTGTTTTGTCCTACGTGCTAGCACCTTCACAGAAACACCATTTTATCACTTATGGTCTGTCATTAAATAGTCCTACCTTTTCAGTTTCTCCAAACAACTGTGTCCAACTTCTGAAAGCACTAATTTTGCTCTAATCTTTTGGAAATGCATCACCAGTGCTGAGCACAGCACTGCAGACAAGGACTACCTAATGATTTCCATAACAGGAACACTTCCACTATTCTTTTGCAACCTATTCCTTGTCCAAATTAACTTTTACTTTACTACTTGAACATACGCTGAGAAAGCCCAGGTCGCCTTCCCAAGCTGGTGAATCCCATTTGCAGCTGGCATCAGGCTAAGACTGAAGTCCTTGAAGAATGGAATTTGTCCAAGAGCTGGCCTATTCCCTACCAGGGGTGGGTTTGTTTAAAAGAAGCCAAGACATCACAGAACCTCCCCCACCGGGTTCATACATACTCTGTCAAATGAAGACCTTAAGCAAGTCCCTCTGCTTTGGGGCAATCCTACTTGAGTTAGTTCACATTAAAAAAAAAAAAAAAAAAATCAGCAGTTTCATCACATAACTGCGTAGTGGCTAGGAAAAATCTACTCCTACGAACTTAGATAACCATAAGTTTATAGAAATAAGCCAGATAATTAGAATTTGTCACTCTTCCCGCAAATTTCAAAGAAAAACAAATGGAAGATAAGCTGAATTTCTTTCTGTGCAGACCAATCCCCTCCACACAGCAAATTTAGCCAATTTGGAGGCTGGAGACAGCTATATCCCCTTTCACACGACCTTCACTCAGACCACAAGCATCTCTTCTTCAACCAAAGGGATCTCCTTCGGTGCCCAGAAAATGCTTTTTGTATTTTTATTTTCAAAAATTAAAATGAACTACACAGTACTGCACAATGATTTCAGCATTTCTTCAGAGAACATGATTTCTTCTACGTCAGGCAATTTTTTCCATGACTGCTAACACATTAATGAATTAACACTTACATGTTAATAAACTATAATGATAATGACTAGTGATGTACAAATAGATAAAATATCAGAGATTAAATTGTATTTTTCTACGTATCAGAACAGGATGGGTTTGCCATCAAAGTTTCAGGAAGGAACTGGACCAAAGCAACACAGACAAGAGATGAGGCACACTGCTATCCAACTGCAAGACAGGAGGAGCAGCAATCGTAACACTTCTCTAAGCTCACACCTGGAAAATGAAGGACTAAAAAGCAATGACTATATCAAGCAGATATAGTCCCAGATATGGGACCAGAGCAGTGCCCCATGACTGCAGATACTTCCAGGTGTATATATTCCCTGCCTCAATCTGCAACGGCCACCGAATTAGACTTCTTTCCCAGACGCTGCCCTTCCCTTTCGCAGAGTTTGCATTAGCTTGGCAATCCATGTGAAATTTAATGTTCTCAGATGAGTTCCTCTATATTTGAAACACATTCACTGCACAGCTGTGGACAGTGGTCCTTGACAAGAGGACCAATTGCTACACCTCTCCCTTCAATCTACAGATACTTCTCTAACAGTTTTTTTTGCAGGATTACACTACTCTCTTCTAATTCACCCTGATAAGATACTATCCAACTTTTAACTTCAAGGATGTGCTTTTCAACAAGTGCTTTCATTTCTGATTACGTGAGAAATATTTTTTCAATTATCTTGCTTTCATGATACACCGGTGACTGAAACGGGTAACTACAGACTCAAGCAAGTGCATTCTTCAGTTCTGTTCCAGAAAAGAATATACTGCATTTTCTAAACACCTGTATGGAGAAAAAACAAGTGCAGTAACTAGAATATATTAAATTATATGTACATACTTTAGTCATTGCTCCTGTCTGTGCTGTGTTCAGTCCGGTGTGACCAGCCATCTGTGGAGATACTTGGGTTAAAGTCTCTGCCAGCACACTGCCTGCATTCCCCTGCATGGCAGGGGCAGAATATTGCCTTCCTGCTCCCCTTCATCATTCCTGCTCCCCTTCCTCTTCCCACTGCCCCAAGAGATCCATTCATTACCTGCCCTTGTCCTTGCTGAGGCTGATTCATTAAACTGTGACCAGAATTACTGTTGAGAAGGCTCTGGTGTGTCTGACTGAAATTAGTATTCATACATATCCCAGGTCCAGTCTGTGATGTTGCAGGGCTGCTCGTCACCATCCCCACTTGTTTTTGTGCTTGAGAGTTCAGAGTTTGTGATGCAGGTGTGGTAGGTCCAGAGGTGCTGGCTGCTTGCTTTGCCAGGCCTGAAGC
Organism: Pygoscelis adeliae; assembly: GCF_000699105.1. Lineage (NCBI taxonomy): Eukaryota > Metazoa > Chordata > Aves > Sphenisciformes > Spheniscidae > Pygoscelis > Pygoscelis adeliae. The sequence goes on along the minus strand of NW_008824900.1, from coordinate 176,435 downwards.
AGAAGAGTCTCCCTGGTTTAAAGGGCTCTTACCCATAGCACCCAGATTACCAATATTAGCACTGTTCGGCTGCCCTTGAACTTGACTACCAACTCCCTGCTGGACAGGGCTATTTGAGTTCACATTTCCAATTCCCGGGTTTAAGGAAGAGCCGCTGCCTCCCCTTAGAAGTTCGGAAAGTTGTTTGTGTTTGGAAGCTGCATCTGGAACAAGGTTCCCACTGCTGTTTAAAAGGCCCAACTCGCCATTGGGGATCAGCTCATCAGGAAGATCGTTTTCCAAGTCAAACAAAGATCCAAAATCTACAAGTTAAAACAGAAACACAGGTGAGAAAAACATGACAGACAAGTGACTAAAATATTCATCTATACTGCTTTGTACTAGTCGTAAACAATGACATGCATTAAGGTACGTCTTTACCCAAGACTCAATATTGCCAGAAAGCCAGCGAGGGTCCCCATGACACGAACTCCAGTCTTTCAGAAAGCATAGTCACTGACACACGCTGCGCACATACAACCATACAGGGTAGAGCACTGGCCAGTAAGTAGTTTTTTCGCAAGACTTTCGACAAAACATTGTACCAAGCTTAAGAAACAAAGGTGGCACAAATACAATGATCTAATCTAACTCCTAAATCTCTCTTGCTTTGGCTAAAAGAAGGCGGCAGAAATATCAAGAGATTTTTTTTTCCCCCTATTGATTTACTCTCCCAAAAGAGCGATTACATCACCTTCTCCAACCTCCAGTGCAATCCCAGGCCACTGCATTTCACCCAGCAATCCTACCTCAACCTTGTAATTTGTGTTTGTGTACGGCCAAAGAACATCTTCCAGCTAGGCTTTGAAGCTCGATCAAAAGACAACAACTAAAGCTGTAAAAGTACTTGAAGGGGGCTTATAAAAAAGATGGCGGCAAACTTTTTAGCAGGGCCTGTTGCGACAGGACAAGGGGGAATGGCTTGAAACTAAAGGGGGGTAGATTCAGACTAGATAGAAGGAAGAAATGTTTTCCACTGAGGGTAGTGAAGCACTGGCCCAGGTTGCCCAGAGAGGCGGTGGATGCCCCATCCCTGGAAACATTCCAGGTCAGGTCAGACGGGGCTTTGAGCAACCTGATGTAGTTGAAGATGCCCCTGCCCACGGCAGGGGGGTTGGACTAGATGACCTTGAACGGTCCCTTCCAACCCAAACTATTCTATGATTCTAACTACTTCTTCGGTAGTTTGATCCCAGTCTCACATATAAACGTGTTTCAGTATCAGTTTCTAGTCATTGATTTGTATCATGATCCACTACCTCAGAAGATCCTGAAAGGAACTCAGCATTTTCTCCTCGTAATGCCTCTTGAATCAAGTCACTTCTCGATCCCTGAACAGCTCAAAGTAATTCAAATTGCTCTGTAAGTACCCAGCCCTCATTTATCATGCCCAATATTGACAGAGGTAATCCACACACTCTCCAGATGAGCAAAATAAATCAATCAAATCTTCATTAAGCCACTTGAAGGAAGTGCTCTGCCTGGCTGTAATATCCAAACCAATAAAAAGTGGTGGGTTTTTTTGTTTTGTTTTTTTAAAAAGGAGGAGCTCGGGTTCACTAAAATGTTTTATTGCACATCATAAGCGATGTCTGTGTAACAATGTTATTTTGGTATGTAATTAAAAACAGCAAGTTACTTGACTGTATATAGGTACTCCCATGTGAAAATAAAAGTTCTATTTGAAGACCTAAGGACAAGTGCATACAGCAATATTAATAAACATGTAAGCAGACTGGACTCAATTCATCAGAGCAGCTGTTCAAACACGCAGCACATCTCAGAAAAGTTTTCCAGTGCAAGAATGTGATCTAAGACAACCATTTTTTACTGTAACGTAACAGAAATGTGTGAAAATGTTATTTTGCCCCCCCAAAGCCAGCCCTGAAAAACCCTACTCCTCTTACAGTGAGCAACAGACAAATCACATTTTTTCCAGGTAAGAGCAAACAAAAGTTCTTTTCTAAGAAGGGCATCCCAAAAGCTTCATTATTTTAAAGTTTAATTCACTCTTCAACCACAAAAAGTTGGTGCAAGACTCAGGTTGCAAAAGTGGCACAAGATCGTTCAGCAAGTGACAGCCTGGACCACACTAACTGCGTTGAAAAGAAACAACAAAATCCAAACACCACGTAACCTGTAACACAAAGCTAGGAGGCATTACCACCACACCTCAGCACATTTAAATACAACGCATTTCATCAGCATTCGAATTTTCAATTCAACCTAGCTGAAGAAAAATGAATACAAATTTTCAGATGTGTTGCAATGACCAGTGAATTACATAAACAGTCGTAGTAAACACACACAAAAATGTTAGATTCTGCCTGTTTTGAGGCGCTCACAGCAGCACGTCCTTTAGGGGCCTACATCTTGCCATCATTACCTACTAAACTCAATAAGCTCTGAAGAATCCTTCCAGGCTTGCACGACATTGGCCGTGACAAAATACACCACAGTTCAGGAAGAGACCTCCTATTCCCTTTCAAGCAGGGAAGTAACAAACTAACGTTTTCGTTAGCTAGGTTCATTAAAGTATTTGTGATTTCTCTCTTACTTGCTGCCTTTCCCTTCAGTTGTTTAGTTCACCTTTTTGGCTTGTCTTTTACAGAAATTCCTGGTGTGCCTTCAACTACATTCCTTTTGGCAATCGCTTCATCTGTCCTCCTCTTTCCCACACAACCACTTGACACTCACTATGCTGCAATTCGTGTCGCTTCCTATATATTTTGCTTCTACTTTCCTTCTTCCAAGATTTCACTATTTTTAACCTTCCATCCACCTCTAACCCCCCCTCTGATGAAAACCCCATCGCCCGTTTTCGGCGCCAAGCCCCGTTTGGCCAGAAGCGAGTCCCCGGTGCTCGGGTCCCCGCAGCGCAGCCCCTCTCCCCGCGCGCCGGCAGGCTCTGCCACAGACGGCGGTGGCTGCAGCCTGGAGCGCAACCAAAGCCATCTGCCTGTGCGTCACGAAGGGTGGTGACACAGCCCATGGCTGAAGCTTCGCCTTTGTTAAACTGCTCTCGCCACCCCGGCTCGCTGGGAAGTTCAAGGTTTACAGCGCTTGTTCAGACAACTTTTGTAAATCCCACAAACGGTGCTTTTCCCAGCTTCTGCACTCAAATTGTTAATATTTCATGAACAAAAGATACATATCGGTGCGTGTGCACGTGCACACATGGGGCCGGGGCAGAGGAAAACTGACAAAACGTGGAGAGAGAAGATGTTGCTGTGGCTTAAAAAAAGAAGAGTTTTTTTTTCTAGTTGTATTTCAAAATGGGATGTTGGAGTATAAGTGCTCAAATTTTTTTTGTTTGGCTGGCTGGACTCTTAACAGTCTTGCCAGAGCCAAGGACTGGAAATGTTTTTGCAGTTTATGAAAAGAGTGAAGAAAGCGTTTGGGAATACTGCCTCTTAAAACCTAAAATAATCTACCACTCTTAAGCTCCTGTAAGAAGGCTAGACGTTAAGGTTAGGCATGGAAAGTTTACAGCTCTGCCAGCAGGAAAATAAAAAGCAGGTAAACAGCTTAGCACAGTGGCTGTGTAAAAATTCACTGAGCATTCAAATGTTCAGGCAATGATTAATCTTCCTGCTTTTATATTTTAATCAGTCGTGTACATTAAAAACATCAACACAAGACACATTTTACAACAGTTATAAAATACAACATGCTCTACTTGAGCATGTCTGCAACAAATCCATAAAGATAAGAGATTGTCTTGGCAGTTATAAAAATAATAAATATATTTATACACATATGAAAATCTGCCATAAAACGAATGCAGCCCATTTCTGCTAGTAGCAAAATGAAAAGTAACCTCAGTCCCCTCATCCTCATGAGAACATAATTGATCCCATTCCCAATGCTTCAACTATTTCTCAAAGTCAATGGCAGCTACCAAGAGTCTAAAAAAAAAAAAAAAAAAATCGAGAGATGCCTTTGCCTTTACATACAGTTATCTGAAGCAATGCTCAAAAAATACCTACACTGACGAGTCCCACTCCAACTACCGAGCTTTGTACCTGCTCCGTCTCTCAAACCTGCTGCTTACCTAGCATGCAACAGAACAGAAAAAGGGGGTTTATTTTAAAAGAGGATAGATTCCCGTACCTAACAAGGCACATATGTCTGATTTCAGTGCTCAGGAAGCAGTAGAGCTGACTAAGGCTGCGGAGCCCACCTCGTAGCGTCCGTCTCTCACACAGCACTTCCGATCCTAAACCTCACACCTTCCATTATCGCTGTTACATAAAACCAAACGGCCTCTTAACAGAAGAGAGCCAAAAACCAGAGATAACATGTCTTTCAGAAGGTTTGGAGAAGCACTAGGCA
>NW_008824900.1:162164-172035 GCF_000699105.1 Pygoscelis adeliae | reverse complement strand
TCTAATTTGAGAATTTTGCGTCCTTTGAGCAGCTATTTTCACACACAGAAGATAACCACACTTGAGACACACTCTCTCCTAATTTCAGTTTTATGAGCTTAAGTGTCACAGCTTTCTGCCTTCCTGGACAACACTTTCAGCAACCAGAATAATAAAAAAAAAGATGTTCTGTTTCCTTCCAAGCCTTCTCAGAAGAAAAAAAACTGTGCTGCATTCTCAGGTAGAACACTTTCATCTGTATGACTACTTGCAACTGTTATCAGGAGATTCTTTCTTAATATACGTATTCAATCAACTAACTTGTTTCAATGTCACCATTTTTTTCCCTTTAGCTCAGCCTGGAGAGGTGACAAACATTCTAAGGTATTTCTTTACGTCATTTATTATCTCAAACGTATCACACAGCAAGCAGGCAAAGAACTATCAAATTCCGTTTCATTTTTTAACAGCATAATCTCCACTTGAAATGTGATTGGGAATTTTCCTGTCCCAAACTTTGACTACCCATCCACGGAGCAGACACTGAAGTCACGCTGCAGTCCCAGTACACAAGCAGTATTTTATTTTCACCGTGCCTTTCTTTCATGCCAACATAGCTGTTACATTTCAGTGAGCCCAATTTTGTTTTGTAAGGCTTCTTTCAATCACGCCAGACCCCAGCAGACAAAGCCTCAATAGTTCAGAGCTCCAACCATTCCCTAAAATCCAGTGTCAGGTAACTCAACTCAACAGCCATACTGTTCGGTGCAGTCAGCAATTACCACATCCATCCCAACCTCCTTTCGAGGTTTGAGGATTCTACAATTTATTGTTTCATAAAAGACAATTAGCACATTTAATGTTTTAGAGCAATTAAACAATGCATTCATAGAAAAAAATAAAATTTCCAGCAAGGAAACTTTACATTAGCGTCTTAACCTAACAAGACGCACAGAAAGATTGCAAACTGACGTGCATCTGACCTTGACTTTCAGAAAAGGAGCATCACTTTTTCAGAACGTGATGTTTAACGGCTAGGTTGAGAAACACAGCGATGAAGGACCTGGCAGGGCCAAGGAGACCCTAAAGGCAGGGTGGAGGAGGGTCAGGGGGAAATGAGAGATCCAATAGCAGGCATCTGGACGAGTCCCAACAAGTTACAGCTTGCGTAATAAGAGATTTGAATATTTAACTAAATTTCTTTCTGCCTGATCTTTTGAACTACTTGCATTTGGGATGAGAAAGAAATATAGTCTGGTTTGCTCGTTCCTAAGTGAGTGGACTGGTCAAAATTCAGCTATATCAATACACAGAAACAAGCCTCCCCGTTAGGCATTCTAGGTACTTGCCTCTAGGAAACTCATTAGAATAATTATCACAGTGCTTTCTTGCTTACAGACTCACAGTCACTCAGGTTGGAAGGTACATCAGGAGGTCTGTAGCCGAGCCCCTCAGCCTCTTCTCAAAGGGCAAGTGCTCCAGCACCCCGACCTCCTCGGTAGCCCTTCACTAAATTCACTCCAGCTCCTCCATGATCTTCCCAGTGATGGAAGGGAGGCTGACCCGTCTGTAGTTGCCTGTATTGTCCTTTTAGCCTTTCTTGAAAATGGGTGTAACGCTTGCCTTCTCTTGCTTTCCTGTGGCTGGGATCTTAGGGATAGAGAGATTGAGAAGGAGGCATTCACTCTACCACACTTCCTTTGCAACTTGTCTTCTGGCAAAGCATGATTCTCTGTAAGATGACTACCATTCAGGATATAGACATGCAACTAAGCAGCAACACAGTTCCTAAAACCAATTAAATTAGATACATTTTGTGCATCCCAATAACCAAAAGAGACACTATCAGCTTAGAATCTAGTTAATCTTAAGTTAAAGCAGCTTCAAGCTCCTAAAATCTCCCCCAATCCATTTTTTTAAGACTTCAGCAACTAAGTGACTTTTCAAAACTGAAGCTCATTACACAGAGCAAACAAATCAAGAAGCTAATGAAAAAGAATCAGTTCTCTTCTAAATTCTACTGCAATACTACCGTATTATTAATTCAGTTTTAAAAACGCTCCTGACACCAGCCCAAACACCAGACATACAAGTCAGGAGGGGGAAAATGCATGTATCTATATCCCCTGTACCACAACTAATGTGTGTGATAACAACTACCTGATACAGGAAAGACCAACTGTTCTGCCCCTGGCTTCTTTCTCACCTCCCTGAAAAGAGAACGGTATAAACTGAGATCTTTCCCTGATTACACCGAGTTTAGTTCCTAGCCTCTCTTTCCGCTTGCGCGCTGTGTATCGCAATGTCATAACCTCAAGTTTCTCTCTACTGTACTTATCCAAATTGTCTCCGCCACCTCTCTTTTGCTGTGCTCATAATGAAAATACAATCTGTATTGAAGGTCCAGAAAAACCCAAGATACTGACTTCTTTCAGGAAAAATCACTGTTTTCAGATCTACTTCTACTACCCTTCCATTAAAAAAAAAAAAAAAAATCACAGATTACTTGAATGTTCCACTATTAAAACCAAAGTAGTATATAAGGGCACATTAAATGTACCTGTTACTGAAGTTAATATACAGAAACAAATATGAAAAATGCATTCAGATAAGAAGCTAGTCTTTTATCTCCTCCCAGATGCCAGAGGGAAATAAAACCAAAATAATCCCCCAAACGTGTGGCAGAAGCGACCCAACAAGAGTGCTCACTCTGGTCTGTTCTTGGAAGCATCAGATGGCAAATGATGGATTGGCTTTGCTTTCCTCTGGTCCTACAGAGCCTCTCCATAACCATTCTTCCTCTTAATTGTTTCCCAAGGTGTCTTCGCTATTTTGACACTACTGCTGTGTCTGCTCTTGCGAGCAACTTTAAGTCCTACCCAGTAGCATCAACAACACGGACATGACTATTGTCACATTGCATGTGGCCATCAGACTACACACACTTACTGACCAAAAGGCTTCAGCAATTTTCTTTGCCGTAAGAGCAGCAATCTGGACAGAAGGAAGAGGACACAAGCAATCTGCCTACAGGCTGGGAGACCACCACACTGGTAAACATCAGCTTCTCATTCACAAGATCATCCTGATGAAGACTAAATATTTTAGGGTTCTTGGAGCACATTAACAGAAGCGAGATGTCCTCCTCACCCTATCACAAATCCACACATCTTTTCTGTTGCCCTATTTTAACAGCTGACAAAACATTTAAGTTTGGGATGACCCTTTAAAGAGGAATCACCTGAGAATCTGGTAATTACTAGTGGGCACTTGCTTAAGGCAGCATGAAATGCACAGCCTGTACCAAAACAGAGTGTTTGCATGCAAATGCCTTCAGTCGGCTCACACAACTGACAGATCCACTGCTTCACGTTAAGGCTGTGCCACCCTCACTGCACATCTGGAAAAAAATCAGCAGATAACGTACAAAGACGTGAATTATCTTGACAAACAAACTTTAACTGTGACGTTCTCTGGCCACAGACTTTTTATGAAATACATAGGTCAACACAAGGCATTTCAGATTTTAAATTGTTCGGTCCTCCATCCTCCCCACAATGACTGACAGCATCGGTGGTGAGAACTCCATGCTCAGTATTGCCTTCTAGCCCAGGCTGCTTCAAACACTCCCTTCAGCTACACAAGTCCTTCTCTGAAAGCTCCCACCTTTATGCACCTTCTGTAACAGAAGCACGGCACAGGCCTATTCTGCGAAGACTAAAGTAGCAATGAGTAATATGTACTTGAAGTAGTATTAGGAAACAAACAAAAAAGTGTTACACAAGATTACTAGGAAACAGGCAAGTTTTGTCTCCTTTATGACGTGTAATAGCTGCAAAAAGTGTATTTCCGTTCTCTTTGCTTTAATGCCACTTTTTCCTCCCTATTTCTGATACCAAACTGTAAGTGAAGGGTCGTTTGCTTGGCAACTCAAATTCAGCTGTGCGAGAACATACAACACAAAATAAGCCAAACGCGCATAAGGAAGCAACAGCAGACATGCGCTTAAAACTAATGATTTTTATATATTTCACTCTAAAAAAGCCTCCAACCGTAACTGACTGAATACAGAAAAACCAATGCCCTCACAAATCTATTTTACTTTAAAGCATTAATTTCAGTGAGATGAGGCTGTTCTGAATCACTCTCATTAATACTTTCCTTAAAGGAGTTTATGAACCTTAGGACAAAACTTCACAGCTACTACAAAACAGATTTACATTCAGTTCTTACTGAATTCAAGTCTCTTGGTAATTTCCACATTTCTTTGCTCCATTAAATGAAACTACACAGGAGATGACACAGGAGCTATGTCATCAACACCACCCACTAAAACAGCTATCAAAGTACCGGCAGCGGTAAAGTTGGGCAGAGCGAGAGAGAAGCTCGTGCTCTTCAGGTGTGACACACACGGACAGGGGTTGGAATCTAATATTCCATTTTCCTTCTTAGTGTGCAACAGAAAGTAGCTATCTCCAATGTCTGCCTCAGAGGTGTCCAACAGCAGCGATGAAATAGTGTCTACCTGTGGGATTGGGAGGCACGTCACCTAGAAAGAGCAACTCCTTTTGACAATGCCGTCTTCCTGAGGAATTTCCCACAGCATTAAAGATGACCCTCAGAGAAGTAGGAGATTATTTTACAGGCATATATATGTATAAATAAAAATATATACATGCACACACAAAGTTATTCCAAATCAAAGATACTGCATTTATCCAACGCTCCAAATAAGATCCTTATTTCTCAATGGTGGTGAATAAGAAAAGAGGAATGGCAAGATGAAGTGAAGCTTTTGAAGAGTAGATGTTAAGAGATTTAGATTGAGTTATGATTGCAAATTACCAGTGACAATAGAAGTTTCAGTTTTCTTTTGATTCACACTATGGTTCTGCAGAATACTTGATAGTATTTGTTGAGACATCTCTATTAAAGAGAGTTTTCCAAATAAAAGATTTAGGTTCTCTATCTTAGACATCTGAGAAGACAGATGGAAAACATAACATATGTTAAAAGGAAGATTTACAAAGCAAAAATTCTTGAAAGTGTAAACCAAATTAGGATGAAAGTGTCAGATTTCTAAGCTATCCCACATGCTTTTTCGTTGTATAAGAACAAACCCCAGAATTTTTCAAATCCTGTTTTTCAACTACCCCTTCCACCCCCATTTCACATTAACCTGCAGTATTTTGCTAAGAGTGAGATTTTTGTTCATGTTCTTCTCTATTAGCAGGTAACAACAGAGATCAAAATCTCTAATAAAAATAAACACCAAAAATAGGTGGATTTTTTTTTTTTTTAACGTGAAGTTGCAGATATAATAACGAAACGCAGCATCTCGCTGTAGAAATAATTAATGGCACTGGACTATGACTCCAAGGAACGTTCAGCCAGAACAGAAAGTGAATAATCTGCAACAGAAAACTGGGAATCATTTCACAAGCTATCAAGAGATCTCTGGGGTACAACAAAGACTGACCCGCCGAGCACAGCCTTTATTCCTGCCTGCTGTCGGCAGGGCTTCTTCAGGAGCACAAGACAGCATTTACCACGTTAATTTTAAGTCACGGGGGGGAGAAATCAATTTGATAAACTCCCAAGTACATACGCAATTATCACTCCAAGTATAAATTTAAAAAAAGGAAGGGGCCCGATTGTAGGACTGCGGACTGTCACATAAAATCAGGTCGGCAGATCATCTGCTCACACAGATGTTAGTGTCAAACTCCTTGGAAAAATCTATTAAAAAAACCCCAAACAATGAGAAAGTATACAATAACCTGCTATCAGCAATGCTTCATGAATTGGTAAGAACGAGCTGCACCAGACTCTCAATAAAGTAGCCAATTTCTAATCTTACAAACCTCCTGTCCCAGATTACAACTGCAGGCATAAAGTTATGCAGGTCAGTCACTTCAGGTGCAAAAAAAAAAAATTCAGCTTGTATCAAACTTAACACAGATCAAAGTAAACATCTTTGCTCGGCATCATCATCTCCCATCCACCACCCCCATCATCACATGTATATGGTAAGTCTTAAGAAACAACATAGCCATGAAATACCACACCTCATTTTTTCCCATCCCAGCTAGTTGGGGTGCCAGTACGACAAAACAAAGGACATTCCTGTGAAATAATTACAACTACATGCACTTCTTCACCTACATCTTTTCAGAAGAAGCATTTCTCCCCTCGATTTTCTGCTTGTAAATCCAAGTCTGTTCACTTAATGGAATTATCCTTTTTTCTTATTCCAGGGAGAGATGGAGAAAGCATGTGTATAAAAGCGACTCTTACTGTCACAGCGCACAAATGGCACTCCCGTTTTGCTCATATCATGTAAAACAAGAGCAGACTGATTAAACAGGCTTCCATGAAACTTTTCAACTACGCAGGAATGAACCCTTCTAAAACATACATACTAATGCTTCCAGGCGCACAAACAAAATCTGGTTTTGGATCACCGAGACGTCAGTCCATTTGAAGTCTCAGCTAAGTATGTGAACACAAGCTTAGAAAGCCTTGCTGTCTCTCCTTAAGCTACTTTGTTTTAAAGACAGTCCACCTCTTTTAAAACTAAAAACTAAATCCACTGAAATGCACCTATCTGGCTTTTGGCAGGAGAGTAAGATCAAATCAGGCTGCGTATCGACACAAACTCCCTTCTGCGAAGTTCTGTAGCTCGCTGAGAGTTAGCCAGAGATGTACTTATCTCGGCATGTACAAAGGCACGTGCAACAAGACCGGTCTTTCCCCAGTTTTAAAATACGGGCACTGCAATGCTACTGGGCCATAAAGAGCATGTGAATTACTGGAGATCTCAGCCTGCAGCTTTTGCAGCAGCAGCCATACTGCTTAATCTGTTTATGATCTGAAGTTGTGGAAGAAAAAAAAAACAAAAACCACACACACACGAGAAACTATGAGGTGAAAATCCAGCTCTAATGGACTTTTGAAGCCGCTCATCTCACCTTCTTTCCAACTTCACCTACTTTAGGAATTCATTAACTCGTAACGCTGTTAAGGACACCCTCTGCTTTGGCCCAAATTATAGTTTGCCGTTTCTGGAACTAGCATAGCTCTACAACAGCAGAAGGCTGCAGGGTACGTAACAAATGCAGATAGAGGCATTACTCGCAACGCAACACAGCCCGCCAGCAAGCCACCGGCAGAACCAAGGGGCACCCGAAGAATGCCAGCTTTGCTGCTGCTCCATTCAAGCACGTTTTTCACAACCTGTGTGCAGAGTTCAGACCAAGACCAGCTCAAGAACGCTGCCAGCTCACTGCATATTCCGCCGAAGGACCAATGCCAGCAATGTACAAAGTAATCACGACACTCAACGTTAAAATAACACGCTGCCATAACCAAAGTGACTGTAATTCTACTTTTCGTATGAGTCCCTTGTTTATTCTGCGGCACGCCAGATAAGAATGCCTCGTAACAGTTACAGAAGAGACAAATGCTTAGGTATGAAAAATACCATATACCTAATAAAGCGGTAAGTAGACAAAAGCACTACTCCTACCTGGCTAGACAAGGAAAAATCTTTCCTATGCATATTTTACCATAAGAGTCAGCTTATTCAATACGGCACAGCAACGGCAAGCTAAGTTCACAGCCACAAGTCTTAACCTTCCTCATTAATAGGAAGAGCAACGGGGCAACTGCAAAACGGGACCATCGTGAAACGTAACGATGGTCACAGTATACATTTCTGCTCTCCTTTCATCTCTCCTCCCTTCTCTGAGACCACACGTTTGATTTAGCCGCTTAAGTTTAACAGGAAAGGTCGTATTTTCAGAACGTAAGTAGACCAATTTCAATTGCACAAACTTTTCTCCGGTAAGCTGAGGAGCTATTTTTATCAGAAAGGTTAAAAGGCAGCTAAAATTTACCCTGACAAAAAGGAGTTGCTTAACATGACCGCATCAAAGCATGAAGTGAAATATAAACAAGGACGAGCAGTTGCTTTCTGCCGAATGTTCAGGCCTGCCACCAGACCCTTCGCCGTCGCACCGCTACGTTCAGTTACAAGCATTTGCAGGCTTGAAGCCTGACTGTTCAGCAACAGAACTGCACAGCCGGGCCTAACGCAACGTCTTTTACAGCACGTCCCAATCACGCAAGCTGCAGCATCAAACAGCGCGGGTTTAAGACTGCAATTACAATTCAGTTATCCAATGCGCAACTTAGCCCTCGTTCAGGGCGCCAGCCTCAAACCCACCTACCCAAGCACCTCTGGTCACAAAGGCAACTTTCCAGGTTGCAGCATAACTTTTTCATTTAAACCTCAGCGCAAGAGAGCGGCACGAGAGTGCAAGAGCAGTGCAAGAACCTAAAACTGAGCGGTTTTAGGTTCAGGAGCAGATATTTGATAGCAATCGCTGCTCAAACTATTTATATTGCCTGCTACAATGCATAGAAACGTTCAGCAATCTTTCAACAAGCAGCATTAGCTGCTGGCAACAAACCTAAAGTGATTTTTTTTTGGAGAAGTGCACAACCATCACCTGCACTCTCAAGCAGAGAGGTATTTTTGCCTGAAGAACACTGGGATGACGACAGAATGTTACGGACACACTCCTACTTGTTCAAAATACAACCTGGGGTTTACCATCCCCGGTGACCAAAGGCCCCCTCAGCCGTGCAAAACTTTATGCAGATGCTGGAGTTTACGCATCTAGCACTGCACAGAGCTCACCGAGACGCATTAGAACTTGCCGAACAGGACATAATTATGACTGAAGCATTCCAGAACAGACCAAGTGAACTTCAAAAAAGAAAAAAGACACCGCTTCAAACATCTTTCACTGGCTACCAGCAGAGTCTAAAATATCTAGCTGAAGAATTAAAGAGAAACTGTGCCTTCCCTGAGTTACTGTGGTGCATTTCGTAGCAACTTGCATATCAGCCTTCCGTGTGATATTCCGTCGCTTCCACGGAAGGGATTAACGTAGTTCAATCACAAGACCTCACCTAGACATTCTCTGCCAATTCTTACCCTCAATACGGTTTCTTTTTGGCACGTTTCATTTATTTGTAGGCTGAGAAGAAAAAGATGCCATAAAAAAGAAAAAACCAACCGAAAGGACTGAAGTATCTATAAGCTATTGCCAAATGCAGATTAAGCAAACCGAAAAAACCCCACAGAATTTATCAGCTCAATTATAATAATAATTTTTTCAGTCTATAAAAACACAGCAGGCATAGCAAGATTAACTTATCGCTATCCCTTCAACAAGATTCATTAATCTCTGAAAACACAAATGCAAGTCCAACACGCTTCTTGTCCCTATAAAACCACCGTTTCAGTAATTAAAACAGTTGGAACATTGAAAGACATCCTTACGCGCACACATGCTCTTATGCACACATGTGCGTATTTACAACAGGCACGCGCTTGCTGGAAATGAGAAATTTTGATGCGTTTTATTACCTACAAACCCATCACAATTGAAAAAAAGCATGCCAAAGGCACTACGCGACATACAGAAAAGTGGCAGCAACTGCCAGCCTGCTTGGGCATTTCATCACGCGAGCAACCCCGCAACTTAAATTATTATCTGCACATTATTCCTTTTTTTTTTTTTTAAGGAAAAATGCTCGGAACAGGTCGAGCCGAGCGCCTTAAACCGGGGTCACAGGCGGGAGGATAGGAAAAGCAAAATATTAATACGCTGTCAGGGAGTTTTTATTCCGTAGCGTGCCGCACGCAGGGGCACAGTGGAAGAGGCTGCCTGCACAGGGCTTTTAGTTGTGGGCGACATGCGGGTTTTAAGGCGCAGAGACAGGAACCCCGACCACCCCCTGCAGAAGCAGGGGCGGACGGCGTTGTCTGCCGGCTGGGGCATCCTCCTTCCCTACCCGCTCCCCGCTCACCCGGGCCGGC
>NW_008824900.1:154022-160092 GCF_000699105.1 Pygoscelis adeliae | reverse complement strand
TCCCAAGGTCCCCCCTCGGTGGCCCCGGTCCTCCCAGGCCCCCCGGGCTGAGGGGCGGCAGGACCCAACGCCCCTGGCGCGGTCTGGGGGGGCCATGCCAAGCCGTGCCCTCCCTCTCCTGCGAGCGCTGAGCCCAGTGGGTGACATGCAGCTAGGGCCTCAGGGCGACGCCGAGGCCATGGGGCGCTTGTGTCCCCCCAGCGCCTGCCTGCTCAGGCTTATCTTTCGGTGCTCCCCCTTGCCGGCCCTTGTTCGCTGCCTCCTCCTGCCTTCCCTGCAGCCTCCTCATGCCTGCCTGTGCCTGCACCCACAAGCACCCTGCGAGGGGTTGCTGTGGCCTGGCTGACAGGCTTCTCCCCCTGCTTTCTGCACACCCACAGGCTCGGCTTTCCCCTGCTCCTCGACCCTCACGCGCGGCTGCGCCGGCACCGTGAGGGCACGTGAGGGCAGATCTCCGACCTGAGCTGATGGGAGCTGACCAGGGCCGAACCGAAAATTTGCTTTACAAATGCCTTGCGCTCTGTCTAGACAGACTTCCCCAGCCTGAAACAGGTTTATAGAACTGGAGCTCGTATACTTCCGTGGATTTCCATACTGGTTCCCAACCTGAGAAGCAGGTCGTATAAGCCCCGGTGAGGTGCTGTGCCAATGAGGCAAGCAGAGCTTCTTGTACCCAAACTGGTTGCTCGGGGCTGTTTTCATCGCCTACATGTCAAGATGTCACCGAGGAGCAGCCACAACCTGAGGACAGGCTGGAGAAGGGCACTCGGACAATCCTGAGGATGTGTTGATGAAGTCCGTAAGCCGAGATGGATTAATCAGCAACATTTTATTGGTTTAAAGGAGATCTATAATGACACCTTTTTTTGCAAAGAGCAAGTCTGTCTTTTGTTTACTGCAAAACTCGAATTCATTACATTTACTTCTACATTTACATGCATTTCATTACATCTACTTGCAAATTCTGTATTTATTTACATGGTGCCTGTCCTTTCTGAGGTGTGACTGTAATCACGCTGGAAGTCTCTTACAGGCCTCTGCTTCTATCGCTATTTTATTCACTACTTATACAAGTGCTCTCTGGTTATGCCTGCCTTAATTTCCTTCAAAAGCAGTGAGTTCCCGTCTGTTTTAGGATGGCTCAGTGTGGGACGGGGTTTGGTGTCTACCGCAGCTCCAGGCATGAGAGCAACAGCTTTTGTCCAGCAGTGTTTTACTGTAATATAAGGCATTTGCCCCAGTTCGGGTTGAGGGAAAATGTTCTGCTGTTGGAGGTGGGGGGTGTGTGGAAATCAGGTCAGACTGTCTGTCAGGCACAACCGAGGACAGCAGTGCCCTTTGCTATCTGCTGCTTCGACTTTTTAACAAGTTTGGTCAGTGCATTTTGAACTGCAGCTTGGATAACTTTTTGCGCTTGCCTTGTCCATTACGTCACTTGTGGTCTTGAGAACAAAGGATTTGCTGGAGCGGCTGGCACCAGGAGACCCCCATAGCATTTTGCTCCCCTTATGACCCCCTTCCCTGCTGCTGCAATAACTCTGCAGCTCTGGCGTGAAGTCAGGATGGAGCTCTACCACCGGGGACAGAACCTGAGCGGTCCCACAGCTACCGCCCAGCTCCAGGAAGATGTTCGTGCCGCCTGGTGCTAGGCGATACGCTGATGTTACACCAGTACCGCAGCTCTGACCGTACAGCCACCGAGCAAGAGGCCCTGACACCACCATCACCGTAACAGGAGCTGGTACGCCAGCGTGCCTGCCAGGGCAATGCTGCGTACTCGATGTTGGGAATGGGGAGCAGATGGGAGGACTCACGGAGGCCATGATTCCTCTCCCACTAGCTGGGAGAGCTCCTCTATCGTTACAGCAAGTGCCGGACTTGCCACATCGGTGAAATCAGAGGCGGGCTGCAAGTCCTGGGGACAGAGTGCGAGAGGCAGGAGGTGCTTTGGAGGGAGGGAATCCTATACCCCGGGCAGGAGGGGAGGAGGAGGATCCTATTGCTGCTGTGTCCTGCAGCTTCTCCATGGCACGATGTCCCCTTAGATGGCCCCAGTTGCCCCCTGCCATGGGATTAGAACAGCATTAGGTTAATGGCAGGAGGGAGAGGAAGACTTTGACTGTTATCCGCTGCCCCTGGAAACAGGGCTATGATTAAATACGCAAAAGGCTTAATAGTACTGCACTGCTCGGGGTACCATAGCCCTTTGGTGTTGGTATTGCAAGAGGCACATGGCCTCACCCACTGGTAATGCCAAACACAGAACGAGCTCAAACGGAGTAGGAGGCTTTTGCAAGAAGAAAGGAAACTGAAAGACACTGTATAGCAAGCAAATGAGCCCTACTACTGCAAACTTGCACCCAGGATTCCCACTCTGGACCCCAGTGCAGGGCTCCTTGCTGCCCCAGCTGATGGTTAAGCCCTTGCATGGATTCCTGAGGACTTCATCTGCGGTGCTCAGGAGGCAGGGTGAAGCAGGTGCTTAATGGATAACTCCTTTATTCAGGACTAGTTCCAAAAGAAATTGCATAATAAAACCTGCACTGCTGCAGCCCATTTCCAGACTTCCTGTCTCCAAAACTAAGCTGCTTAAAGATACAGTTCCCGAGATCCTACCTTCCTTCCCCAGCCAAAACATGGAAATATCATTTCTACAGCTTGTGACCTCAAAACCTTACAGCCAAACAATTAACAATGTTTGAATAACTTCTGAGGAGCTCTGCACTGTAACTTGTAGTCACCGTGGCATCATCAGAGCAGCTCTCACTGGGAATAAGGCAGCCTGTTTTTCCTGGTAATGTTCTGTCCCAGCATCTGGTTGCCTTACCATCCCCGTGTGCTGCCAAATGAAGCTGTCCCAGGCAAAAAGACAAGCCCAGCGCCCGTTACCTCCTCTCCTCCCGGCCGCTGCACGAGGTGCTGCCTAGTCTTCCTCCGAGCGTGTCCCTCTGGTTACACACACACGGCACTCATGGGACTGTGAAGCAACTGTTGTTTCTGGCTTCTGATTTTCATTGTATGTGTGAATTCTTGTTGTGTTCAGGAAGTGGTAACCCCTGGGACCGCAATCATAGTGCTGTTTTGTGCTTGGCTATATGTCTGCCCACTTCTGCAAACCCTTAGCTCCTTGGGCTACGGAGCCTAACATCCCAAGTGGTCTCCTTGCTTCATGTTATGCAAAAGACAGTATCTGCAGGTGGCTAGCCATGTTTTGTAGGTGCCATCCTGTCTTTTAATGCTGTTAAGCACTGGTCAGACCTGATTCTCCTTTCCTTTTCAGTATGTATTCATTATTTTGAAGCCATTTTCTACCTACTTGTTGAACAGAGTCTAGTGGGGACTGGATGCAAACATGGACGTTACTGTGAACTCCCCAAAATCGTGCCCATCGTCTGTCGAGACCATCCTTTCTACTAGCATGACTCTGATGTAGGGGAATCATCCATTTAACAAGTAAGGCTGTCTCACAGAAGTGAGAATAACAGTTCAGAAAAAACATGTAGTCTTCTGACATCAACATAATCCAGTCTGTCACTCCAAGTGGTCCTTTTTTCTTACGTCCCAAATGCGGAGCCCTTTTGCTGGAGTTGGCCTGTAATTTTGCCATGCCTGACAAACTATTATGAAAAAATCTGTATAAATCTGTCTTTACACACTCATCCTGGGTTGTTGCTCTAGAAATCGTAGTTTGCACTTTGTCTGAGAGACAACAGTCCATTTGCTTTACTTTTTAAGACTCAAACTGCTATGAAAAATGTCTGTCTTCGGGCTCTGCTACACTACAGTTTGTCCATCTGACACCAGCTCTCACCCGGCCTCACAGTCAGTTTGAAAATCATATTTCTATCCATAAAGCAGTAATCTGGGTAATCTGGGCAAGTTTCATGTCTGCCAGCTCCCTTTTAGCAGTTGCAATTAGTGGTTTACGGGTGGTTTCAGCCAACACAGGACAAAATGAAGACATGAAACTTTTTCTTCCCCTGCAGATCACAGTGAAAGATCCTTTCCCTGAGCACATGGAAATGCAGGGTGCCTATAGGTACGCTATGGCCATTCGAGACGGGAAGATTTCAGCGTTTTCCACCTCCCAGCCCCCTGCCTTGTCCCTCTGTCAAAGGCTTGGCCTTCCCCATTGCACAGTCAGTAGGAGGGAGCATGTGCGAGCTCTTCAGGTGCTGCAGGTCACAGCTTGGCATTAGCTTAATCCCAGATGAATGGTAGTCCAAATTAACGTGCTGAGCTGCGAGCTCCAGCGGCGAGCACCGCTCACGCTCCCATCTGCTAAATTCACCACAGAATCCACCTCTTGCCTGAACCCGTATCTCGGAGAAAGACCTCGTCCTTCCCACCAGAGCTGCTGCCTCCGTCCATTCTTTCTTCTGCTCACTCCATGCATCTCAGAGCAGTGACATGTTAGCATCTTTGAACCTCTGCCCCAAGGTGGGGGATTGGGCAATTCCCTGTCCCTTGAAACATGCCTTCAGATTCCTCCTCACCCACTTCTGTCCTCTGCTTTTTCCATGAGGGCATCGCAGGGATGAGATCAGGGGCTCAGCACATTTTACCACACTAAGCGTTGTTCCTTTCGATCAAATGCGATCCAAGCATTTATTAACCTACTTGGATAGACTGCATATTTCATTTGTGGAAGTAAATTCATTACTATAAATCTCATAGTTCAGCTGTTTTTCCTCTCTCTGCATATAGCTTTTTTTTGTATCGGTAGCAGTGCTCACAGCAATGCAGTGACTTCCACGGAAGCGTCTAAGATGACATTTGGAAATGTTCTCCTTGCGTTCTGGCTGACAGTCCTTATTTTTTGCTGCAGCAAAATCTGATGTTCCCATGAAAACTCTGCCTGAGCTCGTAGTCTCACCGTCATCCTTTTAATCACCCGCCTGCAAAATTCTGCTGAGCCTTTGCAAAGCCAGGCCATGGGGACACTGATTGCATTTTTCCCCTGCTCTGCCATTGTCCCGGCTGGTGGAGGTAGCCACAACAGTACGGCTCTGCTGTTGCTCCCGCTCCATTGAGCCTTGCCTGTCCCTCTGCCTCAGTCCTCCTCTTTAGAGGAACCCGTGGCCTCAACCACAGCTTTAGTGCAAGACCTTTGGTCATCTCCAGGAGCTTAATTCCTGGAAAATTCTCCCTACCTTGTCAAGGGTTAATCCTGGCTTGTCCACCAACCCATAACCTTTTTGCTTTGGCCTCAACTCCTCACACCTGTTAAAAAGCTTTATTTCTTATAAAAGAAGACTCTGTTGAACTCCCAGAGAGCAACCCCAAGCTCTTCTGTAGTGTCAGCCTTTTTCCGTCATCTGGGTTAAAAGCCATCTCTGTGAAATGTTTTGGGTTTAGGTGGCAGACATGTCCATCATCTTCTGGAGTAGGCTCCAAGAGTTAACTCTGCCCAAGTTCTCAGAGCACAGTAAAGCCTCAGAGGTGGCTGCCCTGTCCTTGCTCAGGCGCCGTCATGTGCCATCGGGCATCCGGCAGGCCCGCTCGGGGCCGAGACCAGCCCCAAAGGCGGATGCACAACAGCACTGTGCCTCTGCAGACCCCGACTGACTGCTGCCCAAAGCTGAGCTCTTTGGAGGGAAACGGTCGGCTCCTGCACAGGACTTCCCTGCCCTACTGCTGTCTTAAGCACCTAGTCACCACCCCATCTGCAGACTCTGCTCAGCCCTCTCCTTTCCCCTCAGGCACCTAAATTTGGCGTTTGCTGGCACTTCCAGCGATGGAAATGCCTCGTGACTACGGTTCTGTGGCTGGACACATGCAAACCCCTCTAGCTTATGGCACACGAGACCTCTACAGCACTCAAGGCCCAGCAGCTTTGCAGATAGCCATCACTCCATCCCACTGGCCTGGGCGTCCCCCCACAATCACCCTTCTTGGGGACCCCCCCCCAGCCTGCATCTCCCACAGCTCACTCCGAAGAGGAAGAGGGGTGCTCATCCCCCTCAAGCCTTTGAGCCAGGCTGTGGACTGCGCTCTCCTCCCGTGGAGGGAAGGGCCCCCAGCGGCGACCAGGAAGCCTTTCTGGGCTGGGTCTCTGGAAAACTGTCCT
>NW_008824900.1:145876-153908 GCF_000699105.1 Pygoscelis adeliae | reverse complement strand
TTCAATATTCATCAGGGCAGGGAGCCCATTGAGCTGGGTTGACAAGGTGAATACATTAACTGCCTGTTTGTTCCTCCAGCCTCGCTTTTCCTCCACCACACGAGGGTTCTTTCCTTGTTTTGGACAAAAAAAGAGCAACTTCCACAGCAGCTTGGAGCTCCATGCTGTCTGGTTCAAAGTGGGACCTGTTGTGGCCCAGCCCCACGTCGCTTGAAGAGCACCCCACCAAGCCATGCCGTAGGTGTCTGGTCCCCATCACCACATTGGTCAAGCAGCTACCGGGAAAGATCTAGCTCCAGGCCCAGCCTTGGGGTGGGTGGGTGGACATGGTGGTCTCTTGAGGGCCCTCCTGCTCGGGGGCTGAGGTTCAGGAGACCTGGGGCCAAACCAGGCAGGCTGCGGCATAGGGCTGGACATCAGGGGAGCATTACAGCGGCAGATGTCAAGCAGAGGAGACACCTCCCTCTGGTCCAGAGTTAGGAACTGCATTTTCTAGGGGAGATGAGACTGAATGCTGGTCGTCATCTCAGCGTTTCTGGGGGACTGGTAGAGTTGGATGATGATGGCTTTTTTCCCCTCCTCCTAGCAAATAACACATTTGTGGAAAACTGCACTTTTCTGCAGGTGGATAACTCTTGCATGTTCAGGTACTCAGTGAGTATTCAGAAAAGCCCTGAGGTTTCAGCTTTTGGAATTTGGAAAGCACTGAAACCTTCTGATCAATTAATTGATAAAGAAAACATTTAATTTCCATGCTGCGTGAGCAAAGCTTTAAAAACAGCTTTTAGCTCCGAAACTGGGAAAATAAAAGGAGAAAGAAAGAACAAAGTGACCAAAACTTATCATTTCGCCAATCTTCCCCTCGCTGAGTTTTTCACATCAGTTTGATTCCAACCAAATTCGTTATTTTTTTTCTTGTTATGGCAACCACCAGTTCGAAGGCGCCACTATTTCTCTAGCCCTGCGGTTCTCTCAGAGAGCTCCTAGGGTAAGGTCTGGCTCTCGTGCATCCCGCTCGGATGCGTCTCGCTTCCCTCCTATCGA
This sequence comes from Pygoscelis adeliae, assembly GCF_000699105.1. NCBI lineage: Eukaryota > Metazoa > Chordata > Aves > Sphenisciformes > Spheniscidae > Pygoscelis > Pygoscelis adeliae. The sequence continues at coordinate 152,864 of NW_008824900.1, read as the reverse complement.
CTTGCGTCGGCTGCCTGAATCACACCCGGCATCTTCTGGGTGCTCAGCGTAGAGCATGGTAGAGCCAAACCCTTCTTGTCGATATCGTCCAGAATTTCTGCCAAACACAGCACGAGGGCTTCAGCTGAAATCGCCTTTCGCCATGTGTTTGCACAGTGCCTAAATAATGGGTTCAGGCGAAAATAGAAATAATTGTTGTCATTACGGCTTCTAGCTCAGGTTAAGGGGGTCAGAGCAGGGCAGCAAAGCGGACTGTCGTGGTGGTGATAATTGGCACAGGAAAAACGGGGATAATTTCCACCGGAAAACCTGTGCGAGAGCATCTCCAACGAGGTGCTTTACTCTGTTGCTTTCAAGGCTATCAAAAAAATGATCACCCTCTCAGCTGTGATGTCCCATTCTGTGACATTAATGGCAGGAAAATTTAAAGCCAAAGGAATCTCTTGGCACGGTATGTAATTTGCCTGGGGAAATTAGTTTCAAAAAGGATCAGAAAGTTAAATACTATTGCTGGGCTTAAAATGAAGGCGAATAATTTTATAGCCAAAATAATATTTTTCTACGATAAATTATGTAGAAGGCAAGAGTAATAAAATGTCATGCTCCAGGGTATAAAACAATCCCTGTAAAGGTCAGGAAGCACTTCTAACGTACATACACATCACTGCACATTAGTCCAGATGCATTTTAATTTGTTTGGGTTGTGCGTCCTTGATTGGACATGATACCCTTCTCGCCTGAAGTTCCTCAAGGCCAAACACCTTGTCGGCTGGACCGGGAGAGAAACCTTCCCCGGCTCTCTCAGATTATTGCTCCATTCCCTTAAGCATGAGGCTGGATGATTTTTGTTATGCGTATTACTCCTGTCCCGTTCTTGTAAGACTTGGCACACTCGAGGTCCTGGTCTCATCTCGCCCTCTGATTTGTGACTCTGCGATTTTGCTGCTACAACACTGTCTCTAATTATAACAGGATTAACTTTTCAAGCCAACCTGTCCACCTTACGCATGCCGCTTACTTCCTACAACGCCGAACTCCACAGGTTGGCTGTCGATGTACACAGCCGTGCACATGCACGCTGCGCTTAGGTCTTAGACCATCCTAGCTCGCTTGTTCTTCTGTTTTCTTAAGCCAACAGCAGATGAGGCGTTAAGAAGAGAAACTCCCTTTTTTCCTGCTTTTCTTCCCCACGTCAGCTATTAAAGCTTGTCCCCACCTTGTGCTTAGCAGGGGAGTGGAGCCAGATCAGCTCCAAATCGCCCAGCCTGGAGGTCCCATCATTGTCATCCTGGAGCGGTGCTTGACAAACTACCACACCTTGGATGTGTCCTCCAACTCCACCATATCCAGTTTATGGTCACATCTATTAAATCAGCCTGTAAGCAACCAGTTTGGCCCCTCTGCCAGCTCAGCTCCCCTCCCTGTGGTCCAAGCCCACATCCCCCTGCTTATCTGAAGGCTCCTCAGCTGCCTTCCAGGCTCTCCTACGCAAGAAGGCACTTGGTGCTCATTTAGGGCAATTTCCCAGGCTGGTTTGAATTTGAGAGCTCTGAAATACAGTTGTGAAATAAAAACAGATCCAACCTTTTTACAACAGCTTTCAGTGATGCTCGCAGCATCCTGAAATGCTCGGGTGGAATTTGCTCACGAGCTTTGTAAAATTATCCTCTGGGAGAGAGCAAATAGGGGAGAATTCAAGCTAGGAAAGCCAATTTAGGTTACCGAAGTGTTAAAACAGGACAGAGCTGTTATCTCAAACCCATACTACAAAAGCAGCCAAAGATGTTGTAAAATACAGGATTTTGCACGGATGGAGACTCTGCCAGGAAGAGTTTATAACTTAAAACATCACAAAGCGTACCAGAGCCAGCACGAGCCCGGTTGTTGGAGCACGTGCAGTCCCGTGACCCCAGCCCACGCACGGGGAGAGCGAAGCAGTCGGGAAGAAGAGTGACGTGAGACTTCCAGCTACGGAGGTGACCAGCCCCGACCGACCCCCTGACCCAGGCAATATAGCACTTGGGCTGAGCCTTGGTTGACAGCACCGACACCAGTTGCACACTGTGCTCTCGAGCCCTTTTTCGCACCCCCGGTCCTGCCTCCTCCTGTGGTTACAAGGAAGGGGCCACGGCAGCCCAGGGCAGCCGAGGCTGGGAGGCTGGGTGGCCGGCACCACTAAGGGTGCAAACCCACCACAGGGTTGCTTAAAAGTTTCTAGGAGGCATCCAGCGAAGAGGGAGACATGGAGATGGGATGTGGATTTCACTCACTCACAACATGACGCTTTCATTTACCCTCCTGTGGCTCCAGAAGCTGGTGCAAACTTCTCTGTGGTGGAGCCCGGACACCCATTTCTGGGCCTCTTTGAGGGATCTCCCAGGGCTGCTCCCTTGGTGGCTTCTCGTTCTGCCAAAGCCAGGGAACATGCCGGCACGGTTCGGCAGTGGGTGGGCACTCTGCGCCTCTGGACACGGAGTTCAAATCCCTCCTGCCAGACATCTTGGGCTTTTTGGAGAGTTGCTGGAAAGAAGTCTCATTCTCATCCTTCTCCTCCTTCGGTCTATAAGCAGTTGCTGCCGTGACATGGCCCTGGTCTGCCCCCAGCCTTCAACCAGAGACGCTCAGAATTATCCCTGCCTCCTTTCAGAGCAAAGGCAGCCCCATCTCCATCTTCCCACCTCTCCCTGAGCAAGCAGTGACCCTCTGCACTCCCACTCCAGCGCGAGTTCCCACCACGACACTGGGATATCGTTACAACTTTGGTTATGAATTTGGATCATTGGCTGGCTGTGCCCAAACCACCAAAAAACCATCCCAAAACTGCCTGGCTTTGTAGTTTCCTGAAGTTTAAGTCCAACTGAAACCATTAGATCATCTTTTCTGTATTTTTGGACATCACAGGTCATTGTATTTCACTCGAACGCCGAGCCCTGTAACTCAGGTCAGATTAAAACCCCACAGCCCCCGGGAGAGCGGAGCTGCTGTGGGCTGAGATGGGAAGTGATGAGGTGCCAGCACAGCTCTGGTGCTGCCAGGGAGGGTTTAAAAGCTCGCAGCACGAGCTTGGCGCTCTAGCCCAAAGGAAGGGGGACGATCCAGGCACCCCAGAGCCCTCTCCCTCCCCGGCTGGCACAGGGCGCAGAGCTCTCGGACCGGGTGTTCTTGCAGCACTGGGACAAGGCAAGAAATCCTCGTGGCTTCACCTACCCAGCTCCCCGCTCGCAGGCTGAGCCGTTCCTCCCAGAAATGGAATGAAAAACGTGCAGCTGAAAATGAGCTAATTTTGCTTTAAAGGCTGCAAGCCCTGGTGAGTGCACCGCTCCCCTTGCAAATTGTCGCAGTATGCAGTTACTGCCGCTGCGAGAGAGCTGCAGCTTATTTCAAGGTTGAATTTGTCCAGCTTCTCGTCCCCGGGACATTTACATCTCTGGAAATAATCTGGGGACATTGCAGTCTGTTACAGCGGAGCTGTCGCTTTCCTTGGTCAGATCTCTAGGCAGGAGCTTGGTTTTTAACAGTCCGATGTCACTATATACCCCCTTCTTTATATTCTATTTAGCATTAGAGAAAACATATATTTTATTTTCAAGCTTTTCTTTGCAATCGCAAGGACCAGATACTTTCTCCTAATGACGGGAGCTGAGAATCTCATGCATTCGCGCGGCTGCAACCAATGACTGTAAAAACTACTTTAACTAAATCACCGCCCAGAATTTATCAAAGACTTGCGAGGCTGATGTACATGAGGGCTGCTGACACCCCAGCACAGAACATATGAGCCCTAAAGTACCTAAAATTATCTCCTGTTAGCTTTTGAAAATATGTCTCCACCCTCCATTCAGAATGACAACTTTTGGCAACAACAAGAAAACAGAAACGACAGATGGTAACAAAATCTGGTACACAAACATGACAGTAGGCAATATAATGAACATTTCACCCACTCGTTCATTTATGCTAATCATCGCTTTTGAGCAACCTGAATTGTTATGCCAGACAGCAGCGGATCTGAAGCATGGCATAGCAAATCTCAAAGGGCCACCAACCTGAAACCAGAATAAAACCCCCACTGGGCTACTCGTTGTGAATGAAATTAAAGTATCGCTAAACTACAGCCTGCTCTGACGGCCGCTGAAAAATCCCTCCGTTCCTAAAAAGCACATCGAACTCTCCTCCTGCCCCGAAAAACACCACATCCGCAAAACAGAGGTAGTCCAGTTTTTCTGCCGCCCAAAGCTTCACCAAAACTCAGATGAACCAGCAAAAATTTGCAGGCAAAGGTGAGAATTAGCATCCTTGCGGTAAATGCATATTGTGCTACTAAAATGTAGTTTTTATAGCAACAAATAATTGCTTTTAAAAATGCTTTCCTCCCCGGCTAAGCTCTCCGGTATGAATTCAGTCCCCGCGGGAAAATGTTTACTCTTTTATTTGAAGCCCACTTATCTCATGCTGACATTCTGAGTGGAAGGTGCTATGTCACCCACAAAACTCCTTTTATTTCCTATAAAAATGTAAATCAGCCTATTTTTTTTCCCAACATCCTTATGTAATGAACAGTATCCTTGCTCAACTATTTTGAAGACATGCTTTTAGCCTCTATTTTATGCAGAAATTTGTAAGACTGAAACCATTCCTCCCCTTCCTTCCCTGACATTTCAGTGCTTGCTCCTCTGCCTGCTGGTGCAAAGGTCTATCGATGTTCCTGGTGTGGGTAGGACCTAAAAAACATCTCAGAGGGTAACAGCAACGCCATTTTGTTCTCCCGAGGGGATAAAATAAGTTTTCCTGCAGACAAATCACCAGCACTTTCAGGAAAAAAGAGGCAATCTTGAGCAATTGCCCTCGGAGCTGGCCAAGATGTGCAGTTGTACAAAACTGTATATATTTGTAATTATAAATGAGGCCAGTCCTCCCCGATGAAGATTTCCAGACACTGCCCTTTATAAGACCCAATTTTCATTTGCTTACAACGCTGTCAAACGTTACCTACGGTAGATGAAACGCTCTCTTCTGGGGCCAGAATCGCAGTGAAAAAAGTAAATTTCAGCCAAAGTATTTCAGTTGCTTTTGAGGGGAAAAAATATACTCCATGGTCTTGGTAGGTTTCCAGTAACCACGTCTGCAAGTCCTACGCTCAGCCCCAGGAGAAGGGGTTGGAGACAATCTTTGTGTCAGCGATGCACCTCCCATCGTCCTCATGATGATCCACCCAGATTTGGCTGACCGGGGGAAAACTTAGCTTTTCCTGCCTTCTGTCGTCCTTTCCTTGTCATCTCCTGCCCTGGATGAAGCATCCCAGCCTGTCTAGTTGTTCCTTGGGTGGAAGCCACTCCATTTCTTTCCTCATCCTTGTTGCCCATCTCCACTTCATCTAGCCCTTCTGCGCAAAGAAATATACCTATTTTGAGTCAAGGGGATCTCAACAGCATAGAGTGGTCAAAGCACAAGCCCGCCATGGATGGAGGCATGCCGGACCAGGACTTTCTGCTTTCCTCTCTGCTTCGGTCTCAATCATTCCTAAAAATGATGCCCCAACCGACTCCCAGCCTCAGCAATGCTGCTGCCGGAGAAACGCTGATCAGCAGGGCTGGGGTCTTCCAGAGACCCCTCTGCTGCAGTGCCGGCAGCGAGAGCATCTGGGCTCTGCCGTGTGGGGGGGTGCCCTGCACAGCGATCAGCGGCTCAGCCCACCCTCAGGAACGACGCTGCTTGCTTTCAGCAGTCCTGCCCTTGAAAGAAGGCTGGTTTGGACTCATAACGCTCCTCCTCAGCTGGTTTGTGGCTGGCTCCCAGCCCACGCGCCGTCTCCATCGATGGCAAGAAGACATTGCTAGATCCGACTTTCCCAGATCTGATCCCTTCTCAGATCAACACCCTTTCGGAAGCACCTATCCAAGTATGCTCCAGACAACATCTCTTTGAGACACTTCTCTTCTTCCCCTTGCTCTTAAGACCAGTCTCCTGCGTAGACCGCTGATGTCCGTGTAGACCAGGACACTGACAGACCTTCTGATGGCTGTGGACAGTGCTGCAGGACAACCTCGGGCTGAAGACGGACGCTTTGGTGGGGAGCAGGCCTCGGCGACACTATGCAACGGCAACGCGTGGCGTGAGGCTCCCCATGTTCGTAGAGTGGCCGTGGCCGTCTGTGAGCCCAGCACGTCCTCCAGCCTCTCACCCGTCTGTTGCAAACCGTATCGACACGGACAAACTGACGGTCAGGACTGCTGCGTCAAATGAGGGGCCCATCACTCCATAGGTACAGCTGCCACCTGTTAAAAGATAAGCAAATCCTCAGGTTTTTTTGGTTTTAGGGTTTCTTCCAGGGCTTTGCACACACACAAAGGCTTCCCATCCCCTGCCACCCACACTCCCTGCTCTCCTCTGCCCAGTTTCAGAGTTAGGAAGCCAGACGTGATGTTGCTCTGCTTCGCTCCAGGACGTGGTGAACTGGCTGGCAAGTCGTCTGGTGGGAAGGGATCTGGCCCAGGACAGCGTGAGGAGGTGGGAGCTTCTGCCTGTTGTTTGCCATGGAAAAGGGAAGATGTCTGCGTCCTGCTGACAGCACGCACTGCTCCCAAAACCGGGAGCACCAGCTCGTGAGGACGCTGCTCCCATGCCATGGCTGAAGGAGGCTTAATCCCGTGTCCACAGCCACCCAGGTGTGTTCACAGGGGGTCACACAGCGTGGGGTCCCTGGGTGCCCCGGTGCTGCCTGGCCAGGGGGCACCCAGCTCTGGAGCGGGGCGCACAGGGGGCAGGACGTGGTGGCAGACATTCTCGGTTGCTTTGCTGCAGCCCCGGGGCCGGGGCCGGGACCCCCGACAGCCTCCAGCTCTGCCAGGGCCTCCCTGTGTCTCCAGCTGGGGTTTTGCCCGCTCGCTGGACACGCTCAAAGTTCACCGTGCTATAAATACCCGGGTGCAGGACTGCCAGCGTCCTCCTGGCTGGGGGGGGGGGGGGGGGGGGGGGGCGCACGAGCACA
>NW_008824900.1:105200-145482 GCF_000699105.1 Pygoscelis adeliae | reverse complement strand
TGCCCCACGCCCTGCACCGGATGGTCCTGTACACTGTGGCCCCGCACGGCCCGGCCCCGTGCTGCCCAGCCCACCCCGCGTCCCCGGCCCCACGTGCAGGTCTCACTCTTAGCCACAGCCGAGCAGAAGGGCCAAAACACGTCTAACACCCCAAAGGGCAACAGAAACGCGCTAAATCAGGACAAGCTCTGTCCCCGGCTCGGGGACAACCCCAAAACACCGAGTCCCCGGCGGTGCCAGGTCACCCGAGGCAAAGCGCAGCGTGTCGCCTGCAGCGGGGCGCGAAAGGGCACAGGGACACGAGGCTCCCTGGGGAGCCAAACACGGGGTAGACCCCTGCCGCCTGAAGCTGTACAAAGCCTCGTACAGACCAAAATGGTCTTTTTAACCATTCCCCTGCCACGCACCTTACTGCGCTGGGCTGACGGCCCGGCCAGTCTCCAAGGAAGAGCCTCTTCCTCCTTTTACCCTGTTCAGACCCCAGGAGATCGACAGCTCGGAGCTAGCGGCAGAGGACAAACCCGCACGCCGGCCGCAGCAGAGCAGAGATGCCCGGGGAGCCCCAAGGGGCTGTGTGCGACCCTGTGGCTCCCGCTGAGGCTGGACATAGTTCGGTGCACGCACGGCCCAGGGACAAGATGGGCTCAGGACCGAGTGAGGTCCTTGTCCCCAAAGGTCCCGCAGCGCCCAGGGCTGATCCCCAGCTCCAGTGGGGCCGAGCTGCCCCGAGCGCGGTGCAGAGACCCAGCGGGGCTTGGCCTTACAGCCCCCCATGGCCTCGCGGACTGGGGACAAGCCTCTCCTTTCGCCCCGGGGAACCTCGCAGCGGCGATGAACCGTTAACCTCAGGCCTGCACAGGTCGCAATGTCCAGCTGACCATGGCACTGACAGCACCTCATTTCAGCCTCGCAAATGTCACCTTTTGGGTACCTTCGGGCCAAGCGAAGACACCTCGCTCTCCATCACCTCCCTCTCCTCCCCCTCCCCACTGCAGCGGTAACGCTCCCAGGACGCCGAACGCCTCCTTATTGCTGTCAGATGCCGTGGCCCTGCCTGGCGTTTGCTCGACCAGGTTTTTGAGTTACTCAGGTCATCGCTGCTGATGCCTGCGTGGGTCCTGCCCCACCGCGACGCTGCACCCCGTGCCCCCTGGCTGTGCCGAATCCCCCCCACTCCTGGCAGCAGCTGTGCTCCCTGCGCCGGTCCGGGACATGGCTGCCCCAGAGCTGGGGTTCCCCAAGCCCCATGTGCGCCGTGTGCGGCACCGCTGGACTCCACGCACTGTGCAGCACCGGAGCAAACGAGCTGAGCGGGTGGCACTAGGGGGAGATAAAGGCCAGGACATGCTGGGCCCTGCACCTTCGCCAGCCCACTCCTGTCCCCGTGTCCCCAGGGCCACCCTGGCCCCAGCTGCCCACAGGGGCGAAGGGGAGAGCTGCAGGTTTCCGCCTGTCGCCGTCCCTTTGCTTTGCGGGGTCTTTCCTGGCATCTTCAGTCTTTGGAAAGCACCTTTAGTGACAAGAGTCCTTTAGGCGTTTACACCTACCTTCTTGCAGCAGGTATAAAAGCAAGAAGCCGCCTTCTGCCATGTGCAGATAGCGCAGGGGCACCCGAAAAATGCACCCAGGAGGAAGAAAAACAGCACACGGCACACAGAACAGGGTCCAGCAGAGAAAGAGGAGTCTGGGGACCTGGCCTGGAAGCAGAGAGTGACGCACGCTGCAAGACCTCAGCTGGAAATTCAGCCCATCGCTGCCCCGGCTCCCCTTTCCCAATGCCCCCACGGGGTGCACTCGGCATGGGCACAGCGGTGCCAGCCCCCGCAGGGTCCCTGTGCCAGCAAACTGGGCTCCTCCAGGGCTAAAAACCATTTCAGGGGGATTTCTGGCACCAGGTACACCCCGGTATTGCACCAGCTCCTCTCGTCCCCTGGACGCTCCCCTCTCCGCGGGCTCCCTGTGACCCCTCTCACTGGAGACGGGAGGATTTCACCAGGCAGGGTTTGGGCGAACTCCTGGGAGCCAAGGAGCCGAACCAGCAGGACCTGCCCCCGTCAGAGCTGTTCGTGCACAGCTGGATCTCACAGGCACCCATGGGTGCAGCCGTGGGTCCCGCGGCGCAAATGAATGCCGCACACCGGGGTAAGCACGGTGCGACAGCGGCTCCATGGGGCAGCAGCAACACAAGGGAGGCACTTTTAACTTGTATTTTCTATGGATTAAAAAATAAAAGGTAAAATTTACCCCCTTTTTCCCCAGAGGAGGGATTCAGAGCGTGGCCAGCACAGCGGTTCCAGGGTTATAACCGCAAGTGATACTGATAAAGTTTTGTACATCGCCCACAATGCCATCAAACCACGGTGCCCTCGGGGTCTGCGCTCACCGGGCACATCCCTGAGCTCCCCCCGAAACCCCCGCAGAGCACCTGCCTCCAAGCCCACTAACCGGTCCCAAAACCATGTTTTCTCTCCCCGTTGCCCACAGCCTGGATTTGCAGAGGGTTTGGGCTCATGGTCTCCCCAGATTCCAGTGCCGGAGAGGAGCTGGACGCGGCAGGGGGGGTTTCAGGCTTTGCTGGCAGCTCCTTGTGCAGAGCAAAGCCCATCCTCGGGTCTGTGCTGGCTTTCCACCTCCTCCACCACGGCTCGGCGAGGGCCCTTTGGCTGCGAAGGAGTCCCTGTGCCCACGGTCACACAGCGGCACAGAGTGGCGTCGCTCACCCTGCAGCCGCATCTCTATTTGTGCCGGATGACCGGAGGTTTCGGTGCTTCCCCGGGTGCTGAGCATCTTTCCAGCTCCAGCATCCCAGTGTGTAGCCCCTAAGCGCGCAGTGTCACCATCACGTGCTAATGTTTAAAATTTTTTTTAGAGCTCCAGCTCTAAATTTTTCAATAGCCTCACTCTTAAACTTCGCGTCTGGCTGCACTGCAGGAAAACGGGGAGGCTGGGGTGGCTGGTAACTCGATAGCGACATTGGCCTTGGACCAGGGAGGCTGGATGCAGAGGGAGGAAGGCAGAGGGGTGCCGGGCCGGGGCGTTATCTGAGCCTCTGCGGGAACAAGGTGTCTTTGCCATGATATGAGCTGGCAAGAGCAAGAGAAGGGAAGGAGATCCTCCGTCAGCGCTTCACTATGCGCTGCACTCCCCGCTCATCAGACACATGGACTCACCGCTGCGGTGGCAGGACGCCCGTCCCCAGGGCTGCGCGGCTCCGGGGTTGCTGCATGCCAGGTCCTCGCTCCCTCCCAGGCCTGGAAAACCTCATGTTCTGCTTTGGCTTCGTTACAAACATACCCCTGACAAGTGGCGATTCGGTGCAAGGCAACATCACTGCTTTTCCCGGGACGAGAGGCCGGCGAGGGGCACACAGCAGCACCCCGGTGGGTTACTCCCGTGCGCTGAGTCCACTGACGAAGGCAGCTCCGGCACGACGCTGCTGTATAAAAGAGCTAAGGATTTGTACCGAGTCCTGCTGTTGGCTTGTTTTTCCCTGCCAAGACGCTCCCTGCACCCAGCTCCTGACTGCAGCGTCTCCAGCTCCGCATCCCAACCCCTGCGGCTGCCTCGTCCCCTCCTCCGGAGCCGCTCCCTGTGCTCAGCCCCCTTTACGGCCCGTAAACCCTTCAGGGGCTCTGGGGCAAGTCTGGGATTTGCACTGTCTCTTACCCAGCAGATCTACGGATTTGCAAGGCAACCTGGAAGTAAAGGCTCAGTTTTTATGATATTTTTGAATACAATTAAATAAGCACAAAAGCATTCCCTGCGACTCTGCTCGTGGCACCCAGTGCTGCGACTGCAGCGCAGCTTCCCCACTGCGAAATGCATCGTGTGCCACCAAGGGATACAAGTTCAGGATCTTGGGCTGCAAATGGGCAGGGTTTGGGATTTATTTTAATCGTTCCCCACGCAGGAGAGGAGCCGCCCGTCGGGGAAGGCTGTGGCACTCCAAGTTCCCAAAACCAGGCTGGAGCACTGACCGCTGAAACAGGCAGCTGGACTTGGAGATTCAGCGCGGAGAAGATCCCATTGGGCTCTCGAATGCTTTCGTGCTGCTGCCTCCAGCTTTGCTCCGTGCACTGGCAGAAACCCGAGGACTCACTCGGCAGCGGAGCTCGGCGGGGCGCAGCCCCTGGCTGCAGTGAGCTTGTTGCCCTCGCACTGCCTCTCGCCGCAGTTACGGATGCGGCCGCTGGAGCCCTGCCACCCCAGCATCTTTGAAACCCTGCAAAACGCGCCTCGCTTTCCGCCAGAAACCACGTAAATCATCCAGGCTTTCAAGCTTCAGGTGTCCCCTGCACCCCCCTGGTCCGGGGACCGGAGATTGCTGCGAGTAATTGGTGTTAGCACCCGGCACCCCGACGCCGTCACACGTGCCAGGCTGGCGTCTGAGCGGGGCACCCGTGGGTGCTCTGCCGGACCCCACAGCCCTCCTGCGCCGCCAACAGCCCCTGGGTGTGAGCGGAGGGCGCCCGACCTGAGCACTGGCAGGAAGCTCTGCGGTGACCCTGACAGCAAACCCATCCTCCGCACATCACCTGGCTCAAAAAACCCTCATCTAGAGACGCCCGAGAGCGGGCACGAGTCCTTCAGCGCGGCACCACGAGGCCGGGTCTCTGCTGGGGACTTGCCCAAAGCTTTTCTATAGCAAACCCCCCTTGGGCGGAGCTCCTGGCTCCGGCTCTGCCTTCCCAGCCCGGACCTCTCGCCCATCAAGGAGCTGCTGGCCTGGAGCCTCTTGCCAGCGTTTCTCCCCTTTTGACACACCAGAAAAGTTTCCACGCTGTTTTTCTTGCTTTTAGCAAATCATTCCTAAGCTCGCGTCATCCTGCCGCCTGTTTTACCGGTTTGTTTCCAGGCTCCCAGCTTGGACCCGGCCTTTTCCCTCCACCACGCACCCCCGGCATTAAAGCCCGGTCCCTCCGCAGGCAGAGCCGGGCTCTCCGCGAAGGCTCCCGCTCACAGCCGCCTCGTGCCAAGCCTAACATGGTGGCTTGTCTTAAAGCGTCGAGTACAAAGCATATGCAGGACAGATGGATATGAGGTTTATAAGATAATTAAGCATGTTAATGAAGTTCATTTGCATCTAGCTCTTAAATTCCCATAAACTCCGCAAAGCTGTGAAATGAGAATTGCCGCTCGACACCACAAAGCAACGAAAATTTAGTTACCAAAAAAGCAAAACACTGATTAACAAGTGAGAACAAAAGCCGGCTGCAGCCCGGCCGAGCGAAGCCCCGGCAGGTCCCCGCTCCCCCAGGCGCTGTGGCAGATTCGCACCGCACGATGCCACCAACGGGTGCTTCAGTGGCAATGGTAATTGAACACAAATCGCTTACGGGCTTTGGCTGGACTGAGACGTTATGAAACCAGGGAGAGCTGGGGAAAAAAATTATTGCTTCAAAGAAAGATTTGGCCCCAGAGATGGCGGAAAAGCTTTTTAAATGGTGTGAAAATGAAAGCCAGTCGCTGCTGCGGGGAACCAGGCTTGAGCACCCTCACTGCTGCACCCACGGGCTGCACCTGGAGCAGGTCCAGGGCCGGCAAGGTTGGCAGGGTCCTTCGGTGAAGCCTCGGTGATGGTGCAGCAGAACGAGGCGGGTGGGCGTCCCCCCGAGCAGAGATGGTATCCAGCCGGGCTGCCAGGTTGCGGAGCTGAGACCCAGAGGGAGCTGGAGCAGCCCCAGGAAACCACGGGAGCAGCTGGAGCTTGGGGATCCCCAGGGAACCCTCCAAGGATACCCCAGGGAAACCAGGTCGGGAGCTGGCAGATCTGCTCCTCAACCACCTTCCACGGCGCTGGAGCCGGAGGGCACCCGGGTCTCCCTGTGCCCTGCCGAGCCCAGGCCAGCAGTCACCCTTAGGTTCTCACCTCCCAAAAGTTTAAACCCCCCCCCGGGCGCAGTTTCCAGCCACCCACCCACGCGACCCACGGCTCAATGGCGAGACTGGCTCCGGGTGCTAGGGCAGCATTGGTGCGGGGTCCTAGGCGGCGTGCCCTGCGGCAAGGCGGACATTTGCTTCTTGAGTCGATGGCGGCTCCTCAGAAGCAGTTGACCCTGAGAGCGGCAGCGCCGGAGGGGCGCACACCAGCCTGGGACCTCCACACCGCGCTACCACACCCAAGGGGTCAGTTAACACTTACCTCTCAGGCACCCAGGACAACCTTGAAACACAAAGGAGGAAGAAACCAGCGGCTCCTGCAGAGCTCCCCGCTGCCGCAGCGTGACCGAGGTGCGGGATCCCCGGCGGCGCCTGCAGATGGGAGAGATGCAACGGCCTCCAGGGTGGCCTCATCGTCCCCCGCCGTCCCGCGTCACCCCGAAGCTGCCTGCGGACAAACGCAGCCTGGCCTTTTGGGAGCCGCTGTGAAACGCGTCCCTGAAAGATCTTTGGGCTTTTCTTGTACCCGCAGTCCCCGTGTAAACTAAACAAACGTAGGCTCTGTATCTTCAACATACCCAGCGTCGGCGTACAATGTGTTCTTGACCGTGAACCAAAGCACAGAAAGAGAAGAGACTTTAACGTGGGGTTACCTGGGGGGCTGAAAACACAGAACTGAAAAGGAAAACAGGAAGACCGGATTTATTTGAAATGCCTCGATGAGATTTATTAAAAAATATCCCTTGGCAGTTGACAATCACCACGATCTACAATAGAAACCCGGCTGGGGAACACTGGAACAGCTCTCCCCTACAACAGAAGGTGAACAGCCAGGAACACTCGAGCATGGCTTACACACACCTATTGGCATTAACAACCTGGGTTGGCATCAGGGAACGTGGTGCAGAGCCAACCGCACCACGCATGCATTACGCTGCTCGGATACTTACCTTGAATTTGGGAAAAAAACCCCCGAACTATTTAAAATACGGGAGAAAACAATAAATCAGCACCCTTGGAGACACCGGACTCCACCTCTCCACGATTCCAGGAGGACAAAAGCTCTTGGTGTGCCGCAGCCGGCAGGGAGAGCAGGGGAAAGGGAGGCTCGGACATCCGGCTGGACCCGTACAAAGGCTTACGGCCACACGGCCCCGTCGCCAGCACGGGCGAAGAGAAGGGTTTGGTGCCGCGGGACGCGATGGCTGCGGGCCTCTGGTCATCAGCGGGCAGAAGGAGCGGAGCGCCTGGGCACGGATCCAGAGGAAACCTTCAAATCTCCCAGGTCAAACCCTTACTTTGCAAGGCCTCAGGGCTCCACCAGGGTTCCCCCCCCCCCGAGAAACCCAACGAACAATCAACGGGGTGCTTCAAGGAGCCCCCGAGGGGGCGTGTGTGCGTGTGTGTGTGTGTGAGAGCGCGCCAGAGCCCTGGGCGTCGCTGCTGAGCCGCCTGCAGCAGTCCAACACCTTCAGCTCTGTCGGCAGGACAGGCCCAGGTTTTGGAAGCGTGAAGGCTCCTCTTCTCAGCCAGCCGCTCCTGGTCAGCCATTTCCTTTTCTGGGGACTCCTACTCCAGAAAAACAATGCCTCGCTCCACTTTCCAAGCGGATTAAGAGAATCGGAGTAAGGCATTGGTATTCCAGAATAAGCCATCCACGCTCTCTGCTAAAGGAAAAAAAAATAACTATTGAAAATTCACCCGCAATTTTGGCCAAGGCAAGCTCCCCGCGTGGAAAAGCTGTGTGCCGAGACCTCCCGCCACAGCCAGCAGCGACAATACGACGGCTGCAGAGGTGCTGCTGGCTGGGCGGCGGCACAGCCCCTTCCCAACACTTTGGAGCAGCATTAACGTGAGGAAAAATTAGGAAGGAGTCGTCTTCTCAACCGGCATTGGGAACACGAAGGTCATTTACCGCCAATCAACACATCAAAGTGCAGCAGGTCTATGTGACAAATTCCTTTTGCATTTAAAATGCCTTCTAAATATGCGCCTAATCAAAAATTAACTCGGCGGTTTCATAATTTATCAAAGAAACATTGTAAAAAGCCAGATCCAAAACAAAGGGCTGAAAAAACTTCTGTTCCAAACTATTATTCTTCGAAACAATGTGCAAATGGCACGGGACTGCGTCTGAAGTCGTGCTGGAGCAAAAATAAAAAAGCAAACCAATTTTAAGTTGACATAGTGTATTGTGAATTACTTTCTCAGCTTTTCTACATCTAAGATAGCGTGAAATGATCTGCCATACAGTAAAACAGTTTAATATACAATTGATTACAGAGCCGTAGTAACGAGTCAGAGATAATACGTGTTTTATCTATATACATATATAGCTTAATATTTCACAGATACAACTTTTTTTCCATTTCAGTTTTCTCAACGAAGCACAGGCAGAATATTTACAGTGAAGCCGCTGCGAGGAAGCCCCGTCCCCCAGCAAAGCCCCCGGCAGAAGCTGCCGGCTTCCCCCAGCGGTGGGTGTAAACAGACCGGTTCTCTCTCTTTTTGCAAGAAGGGAGGGGAGAAGGTAGCGGGAACACGGGCTTCGCTGGGGTGGGAAGAGAAAGAAAACAGAGACGTCATGAGGAAACAATTTCCAGCTAACCTGGAGACTTTAAAATGTTTTAATTTGCCTGCTTTTTTTTTTTTTCCTCCTTCTTTTTAACTGGAAACTGTTCTCAATTAATGTTTCGATTCGTAATTCAATAACATTTCGATAATGTTCTCAATTAGCGCTTTCTGTACAACCTCCGCGCGCGCTTGCGCACGGCCAGGCGCTGCCGGAGTCTCAGCTAATACTGCGGAGGCAGCTTTTAAAGAAAGCAGGGGATGGTTAGGGCCCGCACCGGCCCCGCACCCCTGCCCGCCCGACAGCTGCTCGGTAAACCAAAGCCAACCCCGATTTGAGTTTCTCACTTGGAAAATAATCTCTCACAGGCTGTTTGTAGTCGGGTCCCGCAGCTCTTCACGCGCAGCGATTGCTTATATAGGGTCACGTGCAGGTGCAACACTGTATAAACTGAGGTCGGACAGACCCAAACCCAACCCCGAACCCTCCGTGCAGCCCGGCCCTGGTCAGACAGCAGCGCCTCGATTTCTAGTGCACGCTTTTAATAACCAGCTGAAATTTGCTCACGCGAAAACGTGAGCCGAAACCAACAGGCCAGGAGGGAAGATGGATTGACAAAGGCATCCGACAGCCATCGGGCTGACCGTGGACCGGCTCAACCGAGCAGGGCAGCGGGACGCTGCCCCCAGGGCAAACCTCCGCCAACCCCCGCCGCCTCGCCAGCTGAGGGGGGGCCGACTCGCCAGCCCGCGGCTGCCGAAGCCTGCCGCTGACCGGGCACTGCTGCGGGACCGACACGGCGGCTCCTCAGCTCCCGCCCTCCGCCCGGTCCGGCTCCAGGGCGACGTCCAGCTCCTTCCCGACTCACCCGGCTTTCCCGTCATCTACATCTCTGCCTTCTCCCATCTCAATGCCGCGGGACCGCAAGAGCCTGGGGGGGTCGGGGTGGGAAAGGAGGAATCCAGCCCCCACCACCAGCGAAGACAGCTTTTTATGCCAAGTTAAAAAAATACTGTTTCACGGAAAGAAGGAGCTTTTCCGAGCAACGCAATATATAAAGCCATCACGCCAGCCCTGGGGAGCGAGGTGACTTTCCTGAGAGCACAAGGAGAGAGCCTGTCTGCCTCTTCCTGGGTAATTCGGTGAGGGTGGCCAAGGTCCTTATCATCTTTGGATACTGCCGCTGCCTCCTCGCAAATAGGAGACACCCGCCATCGAGCAGAAAAATTCCCAAATATTCAGCGCAAACTTGAAACGGTGTTTTGTCTCTCAGCAGACGCGTGGAACTGTTAAGGCTCTTGGCTTTAAAGAGTTTATTACTTTGGAAGTTTAAAGCTGCACTCGCAGTAGGGTATAACAAGTCTCTGTCTCAGCATCTCTCTTTCTCTCTCCTTCCCCTGCCCCCCGCAACGGTCTCTGAAAACTAGAAGTAAGGAATTGAATCGGGGAGAAGGTTACTCTGGCAACTGTGGACTCCTACTACGCATGAAAAGAAACGTCTGACGGTGCCGGTGGGACCGTGCCGGTACCTGCATGGTGCCCAAATCCTGGTTCAGGCAGCGATGTAGAGCAGACCACTGCAATACTGCAAAGCCCCTCCTTCGGACAATTTCTAGGGGCAACAGCAAGACGGAGTTATACAGCTAATATTAGAAAGAAATCACAAATGAAGCTCTGGTCTCACTCGAATAAAGGCAAAGTTTCAAAGACAAAGAAAGAGGCATTTTCCCTCTGGGCGTACCCGCAGATGTACCACACGCTGCATTTTCCCTGCCCTGAGCTTAAATCTTTCAACAACGAATCAATACAAACCGTCTTTCAACCGCAAACTAATATTTAGCCAATGCATGAAGTTAGAAACAAGTGAAGACGTGAGTGGCTAAGGGAGAAAAGAAGGAAAAACTCAAGAAAGTCGCTTTGTTTTGACTCATCCCAAGGACGATTCGAGAATCGACGCTCAAATCGGGGACGTGCGAGCGGCGGGGCTGGCAGCGGTCACCCGCTGGGACGCTCGGCTCTGACTTCCACTGCGCGTCGCCGCTCATCACCGGATGAGAAATTGGTTAGAGCAGCACCGGTTAGAGCTGAAACTTAAAATTTTAGTAGCTGTTCCCAGCCTTGACCTTCTCTGCAGTTCTTCAGATTCAGTGAACGCTGCAGCTTCTGGGGATTAAAATACGTGTTGCTGCAGTGAGCCAGAAAACAGGGAGAAAGCAGAACAAACCACGTAAAGGCTAAGACGCGAGAAGCCGACGCGGCAGCCTCGGGGCCTTTCCAGAAGTGTGAAAACACGACCGACTACTTCCTCGACACCAATTCCCGACTCGGAGACGCGCGTGTGGAACAGCTGCTAAAAGCGATGTTAAACGTATTGCATCTGGAGCGGGCGCGGGTGAAAACGCCGGGCGCCTGCCTCCCTCCTGCTCCTCGCCAGCCTCGGGCTGGGCGGCTCGGTTGGGCGGGCGAATGTTCAGCAGCTACAATAAAGCACCAGGGAAGAAAAGCTTTAAATATCTTCTACCGATCTATTTTTTCCAAAATAAAAGCTAACGTTGTCTCTCGAAGGTGAGTAGCAAACACTTCTATACGCGTCGTACAGCACTGCTCTGGGCTGAAGACAGAAGCTTAGCTCGCCTGATAAAGACTTGAAAAAGGTTTTATGCAGAAAACTTGCATTATTTTTTTTCTACCAGAGCTTTACCCAGTGTCTATAAAGCACCTCAAAGTCTTCCCCATGGCACCACTCGAACTAAGCCGCTGTGACGACACAGTGTATTTCAGCCCTATTTGGTTTCCTACTTGAACCTCTTCAGAGCCGGACGTTTGATTTTAAATGAACTCCAGTCAGACCAAGACAAGAAGCTCCTGGTGTCCCATTTTCACTGACAAAGCTCCTTCTCATCCCTCTGGACAGAGTTCAGAGGGTGGCATTAAAGCACATTTAAAAAAAACCCCATAGGCCCATTTTAAGGCTCCCTGATCCCACCACAGAGAACGTGCTCTGCTCGGGGAAGCCAGGGCTCTGCTCCGCGCCCTACAGCAGCCAGCAAAGCCGTCACACCCGGAAACTAAAGATGAGCCTTCAGAACGACCCAACGCCGCGTCTCACTTTCACCTTCTCCTCTTCTCACTGATTTCAGCCCTGGAAGCACATCTCATCCTACAGAGCATCTCCCACGCCACGTACGTTTGCGCAGCGAGCCAAAACCCCATCGTTGCGCCGTACCCTACACGGCTCACGCTGCATTTCTGCAGACCACGGTCTTCCGCCTCTCCAGTTTCCTTCCCATTTTTGGTATATTTTAGCAGAAAATGGTCCACCGTTTCACAGCTCTTGACTGGAAAAATCTTCAGACCGTTGTACCACTCAAACTGAACACTGGACAACTGCAGCGCCTGCAGGAATTAGTCCGTAACGGTTACAATTTCCAACTTTTTTACGGGACTTTGCAAATCCTACCGCCACTGCCTGCGGACGATAACCTCAGCAACAGCGAACGGTAGTTCCGGTTTTTCCCCTTAAATGTTGCTCCCCTAGAAATCAAAACAAGGACTGCTACAGCCTGTATAGAGAACTTGAAAGGACAAAAACGCTGGAATGACCGACTTTCCGCCCAAACTGCCGTTCCACATAGAGCTAGCCAAGTCTCAGGATTACTCCGAGACCCCAGCTGGGCTTTCGCGGCTGCTGGGCATCGAGATGGAAGCACCGCGGCACTGGGGGATCCCTGCACCTTTACCTCGACCGTTTCCCTTTCCACGTGAAAATCATTCTGTATTTACAGTCAAACCACCCCTGCGACATCTTCAGCAATTGGGAAAGTCACATCAAATAAATAATTACTGCATTTTTAGCAGTTTTGGAGTATTTAACTAAAACAGGACTTGAAGGAACGCTGCTTCAGCGAATCCCAACACTGACAGCAAACACTGGGATTCTATTTCTTACCCTCTTCTGCTTTTGCACACTTGCTAAAACTCAAGAGTAATAAAACTTTTTTTCCCACTTTTGGTGTGATGAAAAACATATTTTTTCACAGAGCTCTTAAATTAAACTACTGGTATGTGCCTGCTGCTCTTCTGTATCTTCTGTCAAGCAGCTTAAGAACAAGACAAGGAGAAAGCTGCAGCTGTGACCGCACAAATGGACCAAGATATCAAATCAAACGTACTCTTCCCCTTTGTATTAGGAAATAGAGAGGCAAACAGCAGTGAGAGCAGCATCTGAAGCCATGGCCTGGCAGCAGCGGAGTTCAAACGCTGCTGTGCATTGCGGAAGACGCAGTTTAGCAAAGGTGAGGAGCAGGGAGGCAAGAACCACTTGCGCGTCCCGTCCAGACCAAGCAAACAAGACCACAGCAGGGAAGAAGGGAGAAAACAGACACAGTCTTTAAATTTGGAAAAAAACCCCACCCCAAGCTGCACAGTTAAATAGCTGATCGCATTATAACCAACCTCAGGCGCCCTCAGCCTCTTGCGATGTTGCAAAATAAAGGCATGAAGTTAGTAACTGCTCCCTTGCAACATTTTTTTTGTTGTATTCAGAATTAAAGTTTTAGAAACAGGTTAGAGTTAGCAATTTTAAAATGCTAGACACCCTAAAAGTTTGGCTCTTCAATCAAGAATAAGCTGCGCTTTACCTAAAAGCTGGTATGGGTACAGCGTTTGGTTTATAGCTCCTTTCATTTTTGCTCCGGGCGCCTCCTTTCTGTGTTTTAGCCCTGAAGTAAGAGTATCCAAATACTTTTTTTTTTTTTGTAAAGCCCTTGGGGAGTCCATCCTCTCCCCTCCTCATTTTGTCACGTCAAAATCCTCCTGCGCTTCGTATTAGGACACAACAGGAGCCGCAGTCAGGCAGCGGCACCGTCCCGCCCTGCGCGCAGCGCTCGCGTTACCTCCAGCAAAGGGGAACGGCCCCAAATCCGGGGAAATAACAGGCAAATCTCTTCTTCTCAAAATCATAAATGCCAGAAGTAAATCAATGGGAATGCCATTTACTTGTTTTTGAATGAGAAATCTGTCTCTCAGAAGTAGCTGGGAGAAAAATAAGCATTTTTGGGTGTTAGCAGCAGATTAAGATGACACTGCAGAATATATTCAGCATATTCCTTATGGCTCTACGCTCTAGAGCGGCTCCCGCAAGTGAACTGTGGCAGAAGGCAACGCGGGGCTAGCAAATATTCAACAATCTTCCCCCTCCTCCTCCCCCGCCGGAAAATTTTTAGATTATCACCATTAAAACACCCTAAAAATAGGAAGCGCAGCTTCTACCTGGCCAACTCCTCAACTTTTACGCCGTGTTCGAATTGTGCCGGCACTAACAGAACAAGCACAAAAGGTATTTTGATGCAATGAACTTTGATCAAGGCCTCCTGCAAGCACACACGTGTCACGGCTGCAGAGAGGAACGCAGAACCCCACAATGCCATTAAAAACGCCTCCAGAGTAATTTTTGCGAGTATTGGGACATTTTTTCAAAGGCGTAAAGGGAAGGTGTAAAGGTTCAGCTCCCACTGTTTTACAACAGAAAAATAGGTATCTCCTTGCTGCTTGTGCCTGGGAAAAAAATCTCACTATCCAAACCGTACGTTGAGAGCTCAGCTTCTTGATTTCATTACTACCCTGCATTAAAGAGAAGACTTAAAACCTCCGGAAGAAGACCTGCAGTCTCAGCTGTTGAATGCTTGCTGCTGTCCTGGTGGCAATAAGCAAACGGGGGTGCCACTAGTTACTCAACTTTTCACGACTGTTTTCCCAGCTTCAGAGTTAAGGCAGAGTAACGTCGCCGGCAGTTCCCAGGGCAGACAACAGCCCTTGATTTCAGAGTCCACTAATACTTCTGTCCTCAGTCATTTTATTTGCTTAGTGCCAACAAAAAAAGAGGCCCTGGTATTTTTTTTTTTTTTGTATTCTAATGTTACCAGAAAACCAACAATACGCCCGCAGCACCATACCGTGACAGCATGGGAGCGTTATTTACTTTATAGGCTGGAGGATGAGGCTTTTGTATTCTGCAGTGCATTGCTTGAACAACGAGAAGGAAGGCGCTCTGGGTCCGGGGCCCTACTCCAGCACCTTCTCCTTTCAGGTTTAATCACAGGGTGCAAACCTCTCACTGGATGCAGGGCTGTTGCTGGTGGAGTTTTAGTTATTGTGCAGTGTCTCACGCGAGAAAGAAGCCGGCGCGTCTCGACTGAACTCTGCCATTGCAAACAGCTGATCAATGAGAGAGAAATGCTGGGTTGAGTCGTCTATAAAATTGGGAGAAAGAAGTGAAAGGGAGAAAGGTTTGAACGACTTTGAGACACTAATATAACACTAGAAGGCATGTAAACAATTCTGGACACGTTAACTCCTCTACCATAAGAAAAGAAATACTGACACACGCTTAACTGAAATGAGAACCCTAAAAATGGTTTCAAGAATACATTCTTCGGATACAAGAGGTATTTGCAGAGTTATACTACCTGAAAGTTGGAAGTGCAACCCACTACAGGGAGGGGGGCAGAAGGGGACGAGTTTTCATCTACGGAGAAGGAAGGCTGCTGTAAAACTGTGCACTAATAAAAACTTTATATTGTTGCTCGTCGGGAATAGCCCCCAAACAGGCTACAGCATCTGTGGCGAAAGGGCACGGGGATGAGTATCCCCTATTTATTTTGTGTGCTGGCAGATTGAGCAAGTAAGATTAATTTTAAATAGCTTTCCTATCAAACGCAATTTAGACGCCTGGTATCAGCAGCTTTTGTGAGAACAGTGTGCAGAGTCTCGCTTAACTGACCGAGATCCAGAAATCTCACAGATTTGCATTTGACAAAGGCTTCAAGGGCTCCGTGCTGACCGTGGAGTGTAGATGGATCTCAAATAGCTGAATAGGAACTTCACAACGTATACATTTATTACTCAAACTCCAAAAATCACATAGGGAATAAAAAGAAGTTACCAACATATTCTCACTTTAGTTGAGATGGAAAGAAAGAATTAAACCCCACACCAATATGCAGACAGCACAGCATTGCACTTCACCAGCTCTTCCCTGGCTAACAAACTTATTTCGGGCATAAAAATCCTTTCATTTTATTTGGTGTCGCAAGGAGTTAGCTGAACTGGAACAGCTGCATAATTAGTATTATCCAAAGCGGGGCATCAAATGTAAGTGAAGGCGGTGATGGAAGCATGCAGAGGGCAAACTGGAATAGTCTAAGGCCCCCGTCCTGCGGTTCCCTCTGCGCAAGCAGGTTCCTGTGCTCCCGCAGGTCTCCAGTCCCAGGGACCCGCACAGAGTCATCTGCAGGACTGGGAAAGTATTGTGCTTCTCAGCTCACTAGAAAGGACATTTGTCCCTATTCCTGCTTTCAGTGGCATGCAGGGAGCACGCTCTTCTATTCCCTGCTGCAAAAGCACAGTGTGTGTGTGGGGAAAATCCTGAAAAATATTGTGCAGCACCATTGAATTCAGTACAGAGGGAAGCTGGGATACTCAATTGCATTTGGTGGCTTCGGAAGTTTCACCAGCTTTGAAACAAATATTGCCTAGGTAACATCCTCACAGTGGTTGGTAGTTCAAAGAGGCTGAAACACCATCTTATTACTCTTATTAAACCAATTAACAATTCGTCTCTCCCGATCCCTTCCGCACACGCACACAAAAACCCCCAAACATAAGAAAAACAGGAATAAAATAAATAAATAAATAAAGGCATTCCCAAAACATTTATTTCGCTTTTCTCTCTCTCTCAAATCAGACCAGCTTAGAGATACCAACTTCACCTACCTTCGCAAATTCAGCTAGGGTACGGAGCAACACGAAACTGCTTTAGACTCGCAAGACCTGAATTGTAACACTCTCGTGGTCACTCGTCTGCTTCTGGAAACCTGTCCTGAGAGCTGGTGAAGTCCGAACCCTTATTCCATTCCCACATATCAGTAACTCATTGGCTATACGGAAAAGAAGTGTATCCAAAGCACACAATGGCACATTAAGGTTGAAGAAAGCATTGGTAAAGGAGAATAAAACTACAGCAGTTGTTCAGCCTACTCTAACTAAATGTTGAGCCACTGCAGAACTCCTCCTCCAGCCCAACACAAAGTCAAATTGTGTCACCCCCTTGCCAAGACATTCTTTTGTGGTACGTTACTGGCACTTTATGTCAGTCTCATATGGTAGATACATGCACATTTGTCTGTGTGTTTACATACAAAAGGTCTGATAACAGTAAAACATTGTTCAGAGAGATATAAAAAACCCAAGGAGTTGCATTAGCCAAAAAAAGTGTTTTGTGAGAAACAACAATAAAAATGATATAACCACAGCTTTTCTTTTCTTTAAAATTAGATAAATACCCAAAGCTATGATTTCACTTGGGGCCTCTGTACCTTGACAGGGAGTCCAATGGAGTATATCTGAAGGCACTTAATATCCTCTACTCAGCTGTAAGATGGTTGCACAGGGAGCTGGGGAGCTTGGGATGTGATTTGGGGCATGGAGGAGAGAGATGGATGAAAACAAGCCCTGAAGTGCTGTGATCCACACAGCACCAGGGGCTGAAATGAAAACAAACGTACAACCCAGGTGTTGAGAAGGTCTCTCTTGAAAAAGAAAACTGCCAATTGCAAATGTCTTTGTGTTTCTATTGACAGAGCACTTCATGCAACTCTGACAGTGCATCATACACTCTTAGAGATATTTAGCTTTGTCAGTTCATTGACCTCCTCAGTTCCCGCTTCCTCACAGTCAGTCTTCTCCGCGGCTTTGCCAAACGTGCACCTCTCCTCTGCTCTCACCGCGTCTTTCTGGAGCTTCTTGGTGGAAGGAAGGATGTCCTTGGCTTCTGAGTTATCTGTGCCATGGGCTATCTTATCAGAATTCTGTACAGAAGGCACCAGGTTGGCAATCTCATCCGTCGGAGATCGCCCAATGCTGCCATCCACTTGAACCCGAATGTCTGGAGATATAGACAACTGGTGATGTGGCACAATCCCATTGTCCATGCATTTTGGGTAAAGGTAGGTCTTCATCTGACCTTTCCCCTTCACATTGACTGTCCCCCTATAGTCAAAGTCATACCCCATCTTGTTTAGGATGCGGTAGCTCTCCTCACTCACCTGTATACGACACTCGACGCCAGTGGTGTCCATTCTGCTAGCAATGTTCACAGTGTCACCCCAAATGTCATACAACAACTTGGTGGTGCCAATGACCCCAGCAGTGAGGGGGCCGTGGTTAAAGCCAATCCTAAGTTTAAAATTAAACCACAGCATGTTGTTGTTGAAGTCATCCACCACTCGCATCATTTCTTTGGCAAATTCAAAAAGGGTCTGCAAATGTCCATGGGGATGGTTGTTGTCCTGACACTGTGAGGTGTTCAGTCCTGAAGCGGCCATGTAGGTTGCCCCAATTGTTTTGATTTTCTCAATGCTGCTGTAATGCGGTTTGCTCAGCAGCTCATCAAAATCCCCAATCAACTCATTCAGGACTCTGTAGCACTCTTTGCCTCCTTCGTAGTTCTCTTCATAGAACTCGCTGAAGTTCACAATACTTGCAAAGATTACTCCGCCGCTGTCGTGGTTTTTGGAATAGCTCTGGGAAACCTTCAGCTGCTCAGCCACGTGGTACGGAATAATATTCCTCAGCAACCAGTCAGCTTGATCCCTCATGCTCTGAATTTTGGTGCGATGAAGATCAGCCTCCACATCTCCATGGTAGTGGAGGCGGTAACTGACCTCAAACTCTCGATTCAGAAACCAGACCAGGAGGAGCAGAAGGAAGGAAACCAAAATCACTTCCTGACCGATCAGGTCTGCTGGCCTCTTCGTGTCATTTGGCACTGAACTGTTGCATGGACTTTTTCTGGAGCTGGAAGCAGAAGAAAGGGAAGAACACAAAAGGCGCATTTAAAACCAGAGTTAGGGCTCTGCCATTTCTGCTCCGTAGTTAGAAATCCTGTTCTAGAAAAAAGTGTAGGAAGTGTACGTTTACATACTAAATTATAAAATAGGCTTCGATAAAGTTATCTGCTGTTAAGCATGCTAAAGAATTAATTTCATTCTTATACTCACGGAGTACTTCCTTAAAGGGATATCATCAGGTTCAGCAACACAGAAATTGCCCAGCCTTTACGGTAGTCCTATTTTAAGGACTTCACCAAGGAAACAGTTATCGCTACATCTAAATATATAACTAAAAGCACTACATGTAAATATGTAGCTAAATATGCTTAATAATGCCTGTGTGTGTTTAGATGTATGCGTGCACATGTATAACGGTATAGGCGGGGTGCGTGTGTAAGTTTTGTGGAATTTGTCTTTTTTGTACTACCTCCCATATTCAGAATCATCTGCTTTATATGCTCCTAGCACTTTTCCCTTGTCTCCTCATCAAAGACCAGTAGCTTTTGCAGTGTGCCTTTAATGTTAACACATGAAGGTTTCGGAAGAAGATAGCCCTGTTCAAGGCACTTCATGGAGAACTGCATGTCTCCCGCGTGAAAGCAGAAAATACGGAGCTCTGGGTTGACATCTTTTATACATTATAACCACTGACGCTTTTTATGGTGGAGACAGAAAGTTTCTCAAAGTGCCAAGATTAAAAAAAAAAAAAAAAGTCATGTCTCGCATAGATTGAGAGTAATATTTCAAATCCTTTTGACAATTTGTCGACTGCCTGTGCAGATTATGAAGCACTGATGGAAGATGCTTCCAGTGCCAAACCGCCCTTAACAAGGAGACATCTGCAGCCTACAACCTCAACTTTCTGGAGATGCAACGACACCGATTCAATCTGAGAAGACACCACCTATGCAATCCCAGAGACTAAGTCTAAACCCAGACAGATTGGCATGCAGTGATTTCTGGAGCCACTTCACTGCAATTTTTTCTATAAAATTATGCCAAAGCTTAAGATTTGATATGAGCAGACACATGCTGAAGTTTTTCAAGTTAAGAGATGGTTTGATAAGGGAAAGCATCACGTCAACCTTTCTCCTTGAAAAACAGAAAGGCAATCCGCATCTCGGTGTCTGTCTGTATTTCTCTTATGAAGGTACGTTAGCAAAAGAGATTAAAACTCAAAGCACAACTGCAGCAACAGCTCAAGAAGAGAAGACTAAATTTGTTTCTGTATTTCTAAGTTCAGTTTGTTTCTTTTATGTCCATGGGGGATATGCTTCCACTTCTGAAATCGAAGCAGACATTGTAACAATTGAGCTATGTTACAGACCCAGTTTCTTTTTCTGAATGTTCATTCTCAAATATTTGATTGACAGAAAAGCGTGATGAAGCAAAAACATAGCACAGTTGTGGAACAGATGAATGTGCACAATCTCTGAAAACATTTGTACCTGCTATGGCCTTTGTTTGTGTCTGTTAGCTCCTATCTCCTATAGGAGAAAAAATTTCCCCTAAGTAAAATATTTACAATAGAGAGTTTACAGGTTGAATTTCAGATTAAAGCTAAGACCGCATATTATGTTGGAAATCCCTCCTTTTGTTTTCAACCATAAATATAATTCTCCCAGGAGAAGTGAAGGTATATTCATTTTATTGGTTTGATATTAAAAAAAAACCACGAGGGAAGAATGAAAGGAGGAGATTACTCCCAACCCACAGAATAGGTCCCTACAATCAGGTTCCCATAATTGCTGGCGCGCTGCCGTACTGACTCCTTCCTTTCCCCCTTACAACTACTTTTCTCAACAGAACCTCTGTTAAGAACTTATTCATTTTCTCCCTAGAAAGGTAAGTCAGAGGCTAAGACAAACGCTGTTATTAATGACTAGAATGGTAACAATTCCTGAAATACAATCCTTGCTGCCTGTTTTGCAGGTGGCAGACTATCCTCCCAGTTCGATGGGCTATGAAACAAAATAAGGGGAGGACAAGTAAGAGAAGACCTTAGAGAATAAATAAGGCTGGAGAAGGTGAGGAGCGAATCTCGGTTAAGGAGCACGATTCAGGATCTTTTCGGAACAGTTCATTATTTTCCGTTATCTTGTGGGAAGAGATCTGCTAGAGGATCTGAGCAATGACATGTTACTCCTTTGAGAGTACGAGTTTGATCCAGATAATCTGCTCTAACATCAAACATCCCTGCCACAGGGATTTAAGTCATTAAAGGCTTTTTATTTACAGTTTATTGTACAAAATACTCCTCAAAGTACTTTAATTCCTCTTAAATGAATTAGGCAAGCACCACAAATTTTACGTTACAAAAAGTGGCTCGTGTTGAACGCAAGATCTGCCTTTTAAGAAAAACCTGCTGCCTCCCATTCACCACTCCTGAAGTACTGGCATCTGCGAGCTCTCAATCATCTCCTCAAGCGCTGGCCTGACCTTGTTTCCCACGTGGGCGTACAACCTTAGAGATCTGCATGTGAAATGAGTGACTCACTTGCAAGCTGACCTGATTTCATTAATAAGGTAATGGGTTAGTATCTCAAAAAAGAAGGTGCGGTATCTTTTCCACAGCAGGCGTTTTTGATCACGATGCGACTGCTGCAAGCATCAGTACAGAAAGCCACGATGCCAGCCTGAAGGAGGGAGCAATTACATCTTACTCATTTGGAAATCAAATTTCTGGCGTTGCAGCGATGAGGTTACAGGACCTACAGGACCATAAATCATCTTACACAGTCAGTTAGCAAAGAGGACCTGAAGCTACCCTTTAGAACAAAAAGAAAAAAACCCCACACACCTACAACAGAAAGGATCGCACACCCCCAAATCTTTTTGAGCTCTACTTTTTATGAGGTGCTGCAGCAGAAAACTAATTTTAAAAATCATTCAAATTGAAATCTTAAGCCGACAATGTTCCTTTAACTCAAACTGGTGAAGTGCTTCCTGGCACAGACGCCTAACTATTAACTTGGCATCTTCATCCAGGCTGTGTGTTGAATATGGAACAAGTGAGAGCTCCGGAGATAGAATCTCCTTTGGCTTGATCACAAATCATAAAGATAATGGCTTTCCACTTATAAAGATTTTTGGAAAGCCATTTTGCTTCTGAGCCAGTAACCTATGTTTGGATTTGGATATCTTGCACTATTTACAGAGGATGCATGCCTGCTAAATCTCAAAAAAAGAATGCAATGGCGGAACAGTGTGGAAAGGGGAAATCAAACAGCTGCTTTCGATGAAGAACATATAGTGGATGCATCTAAAAAACCCTCCTACCATCAAGCGATTTTAGGCTTCTACCTCAAGTGGCCTATCACTGTTCTGCTCGAGCAGTCACAAACTGGAAAATGATACACCCTACCTGCTCTGAGATAAGAAATGAATGAAAACGAGAAATATTCCCCGCTTAAAAGACAAAGTTGATGGTCGTACCTCTTTTGGGCTGAAGAACTGGTCTGTCCGGAAAACAAGGCAAACTCTTTATTTTGATTTATTGAGCACAGCGTGAACAACCCAGAGATGAACTTTGTGCTAAGACTTCATTACTATTACTCGTATCTCTCTTCCCATGCAACATTAATAATTATCTCAATTCTTGATCAAGAAAAAGGGAATAACCTCATTAAAGGCATGCAAAACAAATAAGTTTGTTTGGCCCTCTTAGAACACAGGAAAAGCTTTTGTGCTGACTGGGGTGAGCAAGGAACTTTATTTATTTATTTCAGCGAGAAAGGAACAGCAAAAAAGTTTGTTGGGATAAGGGAGTTTCAACTTTTTATTAGTCCATCCCCAGGCAAAAGGGGAAATTCTGTTTGCACAGAACTCTAGAACTGCGGTATTCAACAACGTACATTAAAAGAGCCCTGAAAAGAGAAGCCAAATTCTGTTGCAAATTAATGGTAGAAACAGAATAGGATTAACTCTCTTTTAACTCCCAACACATAGAAGCATTGTGTCAATTTCTAACTTTGGACCGCTTCGGAGCAGCGGAGCCTGGACCGTTAACAGAGATCACGCTGGACTGCCACAGTTCCTGCATTAAAGCAGAGACAGTGACCAGCTAACCTGACACAACTGCTGCCGCCGGGCAGGGAGGGCAGCCCTACGTGGCGTTAACACACGCACGACACACAGGCGGCTTTTCCCCAGCTGAAGGAATGACAGTCAGCGCGCAAATCTAGTACCTCTCGTAATAAAAACGTTAAAATGAAGTTTAGAAACGTTTAATGAGCCAGGCATTTTGGTCACTGCCTTATTTGGTGTTTAAATCACAAGCTAGGATTTGCAAAGCAGGCAGAGAGCGCTCCACGCCTGTTTGCAATAACATCTTCCGCATGCTTTGGTTTCTTACCCACTTTTGCCTTTATTTGTTCTGAGTTAGAAGTTATATTTATGGAAGAAAAATATTTGTATGCAAACAATGCTTGATAGCTGATTTTTTGCCAGATTTCTAATAAATGATGATGTAGAAATAGTCACTGAACGGAAGACTGGGTTGTCAATTATTTAAGGCAGAATGAATTATTTATTAGTGATTAGCAGCTGGTCAGGAGCCTGCTAAGCTGTTGTCAGCGCTGGGCAAGATGTGTTGCTCAGAATTACAAACAAAAGGTTTGGCAATTTCACAAACGAATAATAAACCACTAAGGATCCAAACTCAGGCTAATCCTAAGACATTACTTCCAGCGATCACCATGCTTTAATATTTCGTACACTGCCTTTTCAGCAAATTCCCTTCAGTGTTTTAGTTTACAAAAAAATCAAGCCACCTCCATTCTTTTGGCTTCAACTTTCCACTCTGGATTTAGTGAACTGGAAATCTGTTATGAAAATGAAGTTATCTTTCATGACTCAAAGCCATACAGAAAGGAAAACCCATGTTAAAAAAAAAAAACCAAACCAAAACCAACACTGTAGTAAGTGCTAACTTCTTGGTGAATAAATATCTAACATGAAAGCACAGTTACCATCTCTCTGTACTTAAAACCCGCAAGTTTTCTAAACTACCATAGCATTCAGGTAGATGACATTCTTTAAAAAGTAATTTTGTTTTGATACATACTCCCAGGAAAAGCAACATGCTCCTGAATACGCATTTGTTTAGATGAATCGGTGAGTCACATATTCACAGGGTCATTGGTTCAATCAAGTACAACATCGCCCCAGTATTGCTCCCAGACTTGTAATTGGCAAACACATACTTTTCTAATACCAAAGACCAATAAAAACACTTGAAAAATGGTACTGTAAAACTTGCAATAGAACCATGAGAAATTCAACGTGGAAATAATCAGAGTGAATCTTTAACATGTTCATTTATAAGGGGGTATTAATAACCCAGGAAAGGATTCTTGTTCGTTTGTTTAAAAGTCTGGGGGCTAAAATTTCATTTGCTCTCAATGATATGACTTGCTATTCTGCCCAAGTGAGCT
Organism: Pygoscelis adeliae; assembly: GCF_000699105.1. Taxonomy (NCBI): domain Eukaryota; kingdom Metazoa; phylum Chordata; class Aves; order Sphenisciformes; family Spheniscidae; genus Pygoscelis; species Pygoscelis adeliae. The sequence continues at coordinate 121,705 of NW_008824900.1, read as the reverse complement.
CAGGGTGGCAGACAGCACCCCAGCCGTCACCGCCAGCATGTCTCCATCCCAGCGAAGGCAGCTGGCTTCACAGCCAGCTTTTTCAGCTGAAGCTCCTCTACCGCAGGGAATTCTCACCTGGCCTGCTGTGGATAGCATCCAGCTCAGCATGCTTCTGAATGGTGCAAATCAACCAGGGAAGTCAAATAAAGAGCTCATGATGTACAGACAATGCTTTAAAAACTGCTACTACTAGAAAAACAGATGCTATTTTATCTAGCTCCTCCATAGCTCTATTTCCTAGAAATCAAATTTAAAAAGAAAATGGCGTTACACAACTCAGTGACTGCAGCATTAGCTCTCTGATGATTTTTGGTCACACCCAAGTCCTCTGTAAAGGAAATTACGTACACAAGGAGCTTAAAACACAACTTGTTGAATTCCCAAGTGTGTTACTGTGGATGCAAAGTTTTGCTACATAAAATTGACTGAAAATGTTTCTGTCCCTAAACATAAAGATGGTAGTTCTATATAAAGCTTACCTAAAGTTCTGTGCCAAATCTAGATGAAAAGTTTCCACGGAGCTGAAATAAAAAAGCATTGATATCAGAAGGAAAGTTAAAGCGTTCTGCCAGAATTTCAGTTAGCATTTTAAACTTTTCTATTATGTAGACTGTAGGACCAATAATTGCATTGCATGCTTGATCAGCTTCAGACAAACTTTGAACGTGACTTATCTGCACTTTTTGCTTGGGAGAAGCAACCACAGTCAGACACAGAGATGCAAACACCTCTAAAGGGTAACCGATGATAACGCAGTCAAGATGATGCTTGGAACGGGTAATTGTTAAACAATCTGATCTTACCTTGGAAACATGGAAAAGCAATTTCAGAACTCTAAAACCCAGTTATGCCTTCATCTTATCTGACCACACAATACAAAGATTTAAAAAAAACCCAAAACCCACAAAAAACCCCCCCCCCCCAACAAAAAACCCTAAACAACTACAGGGCCTATTTTTGAAAATGCCATTACAGAAAATAAGGCAGTAGTTCAAGCAATTTTTGTGTTTACTTGCATTACAATTTCTCTACCGCAATCAAGTATTACAACTCTCAGGATTAGTTACTTTTGGAAAAAGAAGTAAAGAAATCTGCAGAATGAATTTGCCTGTGATGCATACAAAGCTACAATTACCACAGTGACAAAAAATATTATCCAGGCTAATGATGAGAAAGGAACAAAAAAGTTATTATTAACAAACAAAAGTTATGGGTCTCACTAATTCAGCCTGTATTACTTTTGTTCATGATCAGTTCTATAAGTCACTTTTTCAGATCTGCAGTTGAACAGCTCTGTATATTACTTTAAATACTTATTTTTAAAAGATGAAATAACAACATATTCCACGATTTCTGTACTTCACCCATTAATGGTCACCGCTATTCAAACCACAGGCGAAAATATGCTATCATTAGCAAAATTTCTTAAGAGAATGTTTCTTTAACATTCATACCACTCCTTTAGTAGTCAGCAAAAGCTGATGCTATGAACTGATACAATAGCAAGGTCTCCACCTCTCTGCTTGGGAACAGCCTTTCCCAGTCCCTTAATAAAGTTGAAATGCAGGGAAAATCCCAAGTTTTGTGTCTATCTTTCTGCACTAAATCTTAGTACAGAGCTTATGCACAAGCTGATTTACTATTCGCACGTATGATTTGTTCTAAAATTTTGTCTTTGAATAAGGAATTAGGAATTACAATTATGGCACCAAACCTTCTGATTTTCTTCTGCGACAAAATGCCTTCGACACGGATGCACAGAGAGGTCTGTTCAAACAATCACTCAAGGGAACTTCAATCACTATGACACCTTTTTCATGCTTTGGGCTTCACTGCCTGCCTTTGCACGAAGACTTTTGGTACTACAAATACACTGTATTACCATATTTTAAAAGGCTCTGCTGTGAACCAGCATCTAGTTATGCCACGCTAGCTCCATGCAGACACGCTAGCACACACGTAGCTGAATGAGCTGCAAGAACCCCTGCTTGGGGGCAACTGTGGAAGAGTAGCCAGGGGGTCAAGAAATGGCATCAAGGGTTTGCTCTTCACTAACTTCCCCGAGAAACCAAACCCAGGGCTAACTTCTCAGTGAAGCCGGTGGTTGGACAGCGAGTGTCAGCGTTACAAGGGAAGAAGCCAACGGGTGGAAAGTCAGCCTTCTTAAGGGGAGAGGGTCACTTAGCGTGCTGGAGGAGAGACGATGTTAGGTAAGCCGGACAACTAAAACCAAAGGGACAAATCAAAGATGAGAAAGGAGATGCATCCAGAATCTAAACACTACGTCCCTCCACTGAAGCTAGAAAGAACTGTTCTGCACTCCTTGCCCGAGTGCTCTGCAGAGAGACAAGAAAGGGATTTTTCTTTAGTCTAATATGATTTAGAAACCATTTGTCAGCTGACTCCAGTTCCAAGTTATTTTTTTCCAAGGAAAGACTTTCTTCCTACAATCCTTACAGCCACTTCCAAATTACAGTTGTGACCAGGTGTTGAGGGGAAACTTTTATTCTCCCTGCCTTTTTTTTTTTTTAATATAAATTAGATCAAGGTTAAAAGAGACCACTGAAGATACCTGAGGATGTGATTAAAAGCTAAATACACAAAACATGTATCTGCAAACTCTTTTTGGTCTGTTTGGGATTTTTTCATGTTTTACACCATACGATTCAGCAGGCCTCTGAGGAAGGGTAAAAGGAAGGGCTTTTGATAGGAACTAGAATAATCTAGGATAAGAAGCCCTTGCAAAGGCCACACTATGGTAAGAGTGCCAAAGGCTAAGATATTTCTTCAGTGACTGAGAAGTGCAAGTTGATTATAAAATTTTGACAATAGGAGTGGATGGCTGGAAGGACTCCCTCGACTCTCTTGGCAAGAAAACAGAAGGAGAATACTGCAAAACAAGTTCTCCTATGGGGAAAATTGCTTATCAGAGAAAAAACTGAAAAGCCTTAAGGTTATTGCACAGAAACTGCATTAACTTGATTCCTCTGGTTACTGCCTTGCAGCATCCTCTGAAAAGGCAGGAAAGTGAGAAAGGAAACAGGGTATTAGAATCCTATTAAATCTAAGCACCTGCCTTCCACAGTGGAAAACTCCTTGAGGAAGGTGGTGGAAGAAAGATACATGGTTCCTAAGGGCAAAAATAAATCCAGAGGGGTGTGGGGGAACAACTGGGCTCTCTGGCACACAAAATGCCTCAGAAATTTCTTAATAAAATAGATTTTCAAACAAACGGTGAAAGGCAATTCTATGGGTCTGATAAGTATAAGCGTGCCCTAGAAACACATCAGTTGAGGACAGAGTGTCATTTCAACACAGATTACAGAAAAGGGCCCCTCAGACATCGTCCCGAAATCCTTCCAAAAAAAAAAAAAAAAAAGCAGAACTCTTCCCAAATCAAATTATTAAGTTTGAGATGCTGGCGAAATTCATAGCAGATACTAAAATCCCATGCATTAGACCCTCACTTCACTGACAGAGAAAACCAAATTTGTTCGTCTAAAACATGGTCTGTGAGTGCTAAGGCGTGATGCTCACCTGTCTGGACACAAGGAGATGTAGAGCAGAATGAGAAGCACTGCTCCTACTACGGTTGCCAACAGAGATCTCATCCAGGAGCTAAGCTGGCAGAAGTTACAGTACTGCACAATGGTGATCAGAATCGCGCAACACATAAACATGGTGTACTGCAACAAAGAGAGAGAGCGTGAGTTAGCTTCTTCTTGCTGACTGGAGTCCTTCTGCACATAAATGCCAGCGTAAATTAAAGAATGTGTGATATGAAAGAGAAGGATCTAATTTCATCTGTATTATATGCACAGTAAGTAATCCCTCACAGTGTCTGTATCAGGAGACAGCACTTGAAGATGGAGGTCTTCCCTTCAAAGAGGAAGAAAACTTTTAGCACAGTTTGTCAGTAGTTTGTCACGATTTTCCTTAAATGGAGTTTTGTATTACTGCATTACACAACCATTACTTCAGTAACTTTTGATGCCTTCAGCTTACCTTTGCAAAAAGCTCAGTGCCTCTTCTTATTAGGAAAAAAAAAAACCCAACACACAAAAAAAAAAAACCCCAAAAAGATAAACATTCACGGTAACCTCCTCTCAATTGCTGGGGTTAGCCCCTGCCTGTTTTAAACTGAACGTCAAAACTCCACTGCATTGAAAACGTGGAACACATTCACCCTCAAAAACTTCACCCAACTGCCTACCTTTAAAAATGCTTTTTAGAGGACGTTATCGTACTGGCCAGCCGCAGGTGAATTCAAGTAAGAAAAAAATCTGGTTTGATAACAAAAGGCAGGTATCGGTCATTGTCAACTGATTCTCGGTAACACCACCGCTTGTGCCAATTTAAAAAGACAATTTTGGATTTTCTGTTCCAAATGCCCTATCTCAAAAATCTTTCCTTTTCCACATCTTTACTGGATAAAGAAAAGGAAAGGCAGGATGGATATATTGCCCAGAACGTCTTCAGTTCTCTGAGATACAATCTTACAGTGGTCAAAACCCTCAAGCTGACGCGCAAATTTTGGTTTTATCAAGAATATTCGTGACCATCCAAGCTAAAACAGTCTCCACAACTGCATTACGGAGTTCTGTTTTAGCTATATACTGCATTTTACAGTATCAAATGATCATTCTCTCCCTTTCTCATTTTAAATTTCCTTTACAGCTGAAGTGCATAGACTGCAGATTAGCAATACTGTAGCATAACAAATAAGCATGTGATTCAGAAGTAGACACAGTGTATGGGAAAAAACCTTACATAATTTACCATTTTTAAACCACAAGCACAGTTGTCATTTTTTTAAATGACTCAAGAACAGATAAAAGGAATTTCAGAAGTGTCCATAAAAAAACCATAATTTAAACTTACTTTTTTTCCCCCATTTCAGGTCTCCTAAAGTGGCAGAGCACTGGTTCTCACTCCAAGTGATGCCCCAGCATGAAGCCAGCCTATAGAGGGTCAGTAAGTGCTGTGTTTTACTATGTATGCATGGCTTTGGAAAGTTTTTTTTTTTCATTGCTGTTTTTGTTAATTTTGATTTTAATTATTTTATATCCAGGGAGGGTATAAAATGCTATGAATAAAAAAAAACTTCGCAAAACCATGTCATAGTAAAATATGACACTTACCTGACCCTCTATAGATTGACTCCATTTCCTAGAGCTCCATGGCTGTTGAAACACTGAGCACAAGACGAGTTGGGACATCTCTTGGAGAGTGAGCCAACAACCCCACGACTCTGGAGGACCTGCAAGAGGAAAGAAAGCAAAGTTCATTCTCAGTTTGGTGATGAACACCACCATCTTACTGCTGCTGCCTGAAGCATTGAGACTAACAACCTGATCTGAACAGGTGAGAATACACTAACAAAACACTTCTTCCAACATTATTTTTAAATGTTTGGAGAGATGATCAAGGATGGTGATGAATGGGATGATATAAAAATCAGTCGACAGATCTGAGAGATTTGAGGGTTTTCACCCCCCTTCAGGGTGAGGAAAACATTCCTACAATTAGTTTACTGGCAGTCATGAGGGAGGAAGACCATCATTAAACTGAAAAAAAAAAAAAAAAATCATAGCTTAAAAATAGTTAACTAAAATTCACAAAAGTTAAAAGCTGCAGAATGACTTTAAACATGGCACGTGAAAGAACATCAAATACACTCTTCTGTGACTGTGATAACCATGGAATAATGTATCTTTAAATCAGGAAGGACCAAAAAACATCTGGTCCTCACATTCCCACAGAACAAACACTTCCCAAAACCCAGTGATAAACTGTAATAGGAAGAAAGAAGAGGATCTGGTCGTTACCTATGCCCAGGGCCCTGAAATAGCAAGAGATTTGTGAAACAGAATTCCCTGAAGATCCTGGAAAGGAAGGATTGTACACTGTGCTACCTAAGAGAAACTTGCAGAGAAACAAACTGTCATCTCTGGTTCCAGTTCATTTTATTCACAAACAGTTTTTAAGCATTGATTTTATGCTACAGTTAGCCTTTAAATTAAACTATTCCTCCCCCTCCTCGACATTTAACCCCTTGTTCCCCCCTTCCGAATGTTTTTATTAAAGGAGACACCAAATCCCCTGTGGACCTTTCTGTGGCTGGGCTAAATATGCCAATTTCTTTCCATTCCTTTTCAGAAGACAGCTATTACATTCCTTTAACCATTCCCGCAGCCCCTGCACGGTAATCATTTCTATGTACTGAGAGCTCTCTCCTTTGAGTTTCTCCATCTAACTCTGCAAAGAAAAAACATCCACTGCTAATACTGTTCTCGCTGTTGAGACTCACTAATGTGCATGCAAAGTTTTTAAGTATACACAGCATCTCTGACGACAAACTCTAAATCAAAACCAGAATGAACGCAATGAAAAGTCTGAGATACACTACTTGCACTATCCAGCAGAAGTGTTTGGTCTAAGAAAAAAAAAAAGTATGTATGTAGGTAGGCATTCACAGGTATCCCTCTCCTCTTTTGTGTGAGAGTTTTCAAATAAGCAAGTGTCTGTATTTACATAACAAACTAGGCATTTCATCATACACAAAAGCCCTATCCCTTCCCTCTAAGGGATCTGTATCAAACAGATGTAAAGCACGAGGGAGGTGAAGGAAGACGGCAGGCAAGCAACAAGCTTTGTTAGATCCAAAACGTCAGATTACGAAACAGAGTTCGACAACTTACATGTATATTTGTTTCAAAATCAGAGGTGAAGTGTGAAAAAACTGCAAGAGCTGGGAGAGAAACCAGGATTGCACCAAAAAAATGTCGAGGCAGCCAGCCAGATATCACCTCCAGGAGACGCTTGGTGCAAGTCATCACCTCCTCCAGAAAGAACGCCATTCTGGAACCAATGGAATCACAGATCGAGGCATTAGTTTCAGTGCATCACTTCATACATCTCATTTACCTGTAATAATACAACTTTGAACTCTTCATTTAGACTGTATGAGCAATCACAGCACATTACACACCATAGCACCTGTTGGTAATTTCAGGAAATAATCCACCTTTGCTGAAAGATGACTGGTGGTTTGCTCTGGCAAGGGGTCTCAGCAAAGGGAGGGAGAGCAAGTGGGACGGTGGGCTTTGAGAAAACAAACCGAAATCCAAATTTCACTTACTTGGAAGGTAAGCGTAGGAAAGACTTCTCTCCATTCATAAATATTTAGCCTTAAAGCAGGTGGGGAGAGGGGAAGCTTTTACAAGTTAAAAAAATTACTTAAAATAACACCAGAAATGTTTGAAAAGCAGGGCTGTGTACCCTGCTAACAGATCAGTCACCCAGAGGCCGTGCAAATCCATGCCGTCTTAACATTATGCGGCAATCAAAACCAGTTCTCCCAGTTACAACCACCCCGCCAGAAGTTCCTGTCTGCAGTCAGACCCCGTTCCCTCTCATTAGGGAAGAGGAAGAAGAGTGTGGGCTGAGAGCTGGCACCCTCGGCAGGCAGCAGAGCCTGAGAAGCAGTTGCGACGAGCACCGCGGAGGCCAGCTGGCAGCTGACACGCTCCTCCGCTCGCCTGTTGGTATCTATCATCGCAACCCAGTTGGCTCCGCACAAGGCATGCGGGAAGGAACGGTTCTTGCCTCAAGCTGCTGATAAAACGACGGCCCAAACCTGTGAAGTGCTGAAGGAGCCAACTGGAAGAGCTCTGGAGAGCAGCTTAACGGAGATACTTCTTAAGTGAGAGCATTTCTAATTGTTAAAATGAATAAGCAAAGGTAAAAGGATGCTTAATGCTCAAGGACATTGCACAGAAAACTATTATTTATCTACAGAAACAAATCCTCGGGACAACTTGCTTCTTAAAGCTCAAAACCATTAGTCACTCTAGAAGAATTGCAACTGCTGTTCAAGTTTCTAATTATTTTTATGAAGACATGAAGAGGTAACGTAGTGCAGTTAGCTTCGTTCAAAGCCATTTCGTTGTGGACGTATGCAATTATCAGAATCGGTCTGGGCAGGTAGTTCTGCTATTGTTGTAACAGTGGACCACAGCAGAGCCCAAACAGCAAATAATTACTATTTTTTTTGAACAGAGATGCTCACAGCTAAAAAAAAAAAGTATAAATACAACATACACTAACTATGAAGTTCACAATCTCCAAAGTTACACAAATTATTCCATATTACCTACATCTTTTAAAAGCGAAAAGCTATCCATTGATTTTTTTTAACACTGTTGTCTAAAATACAAGGCATTATGCTGGATAAAAGCCTGCTACAAAACAGGATAAATTTTAAGTTCTTTATGTGAATTTGACACTTATTCCACACCTTTAAATATGTATTGTTTATGAATGATATTTTAATTCTCTGGCCTAGACTTCTGTGAATTTTGCAACCTCAAGCATTTTTTGAAGCTTCAAGAGCTCTTCTCTAATTTAATATATTAAAATCTGGAAATTATACTTAAATACATAGAAAAAGATTAATTTGGGGTAACAGGATGGAAGACGCTGTAATACATCAGGACCCCACGAGAGGGTGCTCACAGATTTGTTAGTTCCTAGTTTAATGGACTTCCATTTATACCAAAAATTATAGCTATGGTCCATCATAAAAAAGAATTTCCAACAAAGCACAGAAATTAAAAAAGTGTATATAAAGCAAAATAAAAATTAAAAATTAAAAAAAGTCTCTAGTGTAAGAATTGGGTTTTCTGAAGTGTTACATACTGTTGCCTCTAACATCAACGACAGAACTATCCCTGTCTTCAGTGGCAGCCAAGTTAGCCCAGTATCGAGTACTTCTGAAAATGCCACCCAAGTTCATGCCTCTAAAAATAAAGTTCAATTCTCCCAAAGCCTACGAATTAGGATTAACATTTACAAGGCTGAACTGTGAGAAAGGAAACCGAACCGGGCTCCAACCCAGAGCGCTCCCCGGGGCTAAACTACATCCCCGCGCTCCCCCGCGGCAGCCGGGTGGAGAGCCAGGAGAAGCCAGTCTCTCCGAAGGCAGATCAGCGACACCTCTGCCCACGCTCTGCGTGATCTGCCGTGTCGCTCCCATGTAGGCTGGCACAGAAACCAGCTCTGCGGCATGCAAAGCATGGCAGATACCCAGTGCAGCTCATGTCTCTCACCCCAACCCACACAACAGGGACTCCATGGTGCAGAAAGCTCTTTTAATTTTTTTTTTTTTTCTTTTTTTTGCCAAGCCTCCATGCCAGGACAAATTCTTGTGGGAACTATAGCAACAAATCCATCAGCGAACCCGATCGGTTAATCCTGTGATGAGGACACTTCTTTATTTAGGCAGCTGCGTGTTTCAAAAAAGCCAGTGCAAATTCCAGGACAACGCCACATTTCTCGTGATAATGTTTACCTTCTTGCATTGATTTCCGCCCCCCCCCGGTCCGGTATTTATCGCAATGCTCTGCACTCTGGAATTAAAATGATTGAAATCTCATCCTTCACAAAACAGTGAAAGCCTGTGAATACAGCACAACCCTCCCATCGCAGGAAGAAGTGCATTAAATCCAGACAGCAATGAGAGCTGCAGACAGATTTAATGGCTACAGGGCAGTATCAGTAAATAATGCAGTGTCAGTGGGTAGCTCAACAGGGCTTAAATGCTAAAGCATCCAAGATGTTTACACAAGCTGGAGTTCAAATTAGTAACTTTGACATAAATGATTAATGGGTAATGGAGAATGTTACCATCATTTCTGTATTTACTGGCAGTTTAAAATCAATTCCCATAGTTCAAATCAAAAGCTTTTGGCATAGCAGCAATTTGGTGGGATATTAAATACCAAAGTCACAGATGTTGGAAATAAATAAGGGCAAACAGAATACATTGTTTTCCCTTGCATCAATACTCTCTATCAGTCATGTCGTTAACAGAACCGGTTCATTAGGCTCTAGTTGCAGAAAACAATTTCTGTTCCTGCTCATGAGGAATTTAGGAAGACCCAACGGGTCGGCCACAGGGTCTCAGCTGTGGACAGACCGTGGGTGTTCAGCAAGCCCTGGGAAGGTGAAGTACCAGGCAAAGGGCAGTTTTGCTTAGTCAGACAACAGCAGTTTCCCATTCCACTGTTTTGACTGTAGAACTGAACCTTCTTTCTTCATCCAGAAAACATCTTTTTGCCCTCTAGAAAGGTACTTCTGAGTTTACGAAGCAACTTATCAAGTGCTCCCACCTCTCACTCTTTTGAACAGGGCTGAAATATCCGCTATTCTGGCCTCCTGTCTTCACTCAGAAGGCGTCACTGAAGGATGCCATCAAAAGCAACACATTTTTTTTTAAACAAACTTATTTATAACAAGTTTTACTCGAGAACAAGAACTAGATGTCAAAAGCATCTAGTTAACAAAAATCCTGTATTTACAGCTAAAATAGCAGGCCTTTTACCTGTATTCCTGCAGAAGCACTCCTAAGAATCCCAAGTGAAATCTCTCACACTGTTATATGTTCAATGACATTGCCCAGGGTATTTTTATAAAATAGCAGGACTTTAGGACCTCTTACACTTCAATTGAACTCATGAAAAGCCGAAGTAGTCACATTTCAAGTGGGCAGAAGGACATTCTTTGCACTACATCTACAGAACAGGAGATGACAATCTTCCACAACGGCGCTTACAAACGAAGCACCATTTTTTGCGTGCAGCTTTATACAATTAATTTTAGAGTGGCACTTGTGATAACAGTGGGATCCTCATCTATAGGTACTCCAATAATTTATTATTAGACACTTCAGAGGAATCAAAACATCCTTCCCCCTTGTAAGCCTTGCTCCGTGAGGACTTCTGCTCTTCTAGAACTTAGAAGTTTTAACTCGTTTCTCATTGTACAGGCAGCGATAGCGCTCTCCTCTCCCACTCCTGCGGCTGGACTGAAGGTCGTAGCCACAAGAGCTGTAGCGAGTACTTCCTAGGCCGAGTCCTGGATTCAATTAAAAGTCAGACTGATTTAAAGGCAGGGTGTTTCACATCACGATAATGAAAATACAATGAGAATCTTAGGCAAGAATCTTCTGGTCCTAAAATAATCCCTTTTCCTGAAATTCTGGGATTGTGCCCAGCATTGTAGTCCAATCTCCTCCCTTAAGATATCTCGGTGGTATTCTGTGATTGTCATTTGGGATGACATTTCTGCACAGGAAGTTCTGCACTGTTTCTGTGCATAACGCGTGGTCAGAGCGAGCAGTCCTCGCTTTGAAGGGGATTTGAAGAGGAAAAAGACGATTTTCTTCTTTCTGCTCAAGGGAACTGTACAGAAGTGCGTGCCTCAGGTTGTGGAGACCGGAGTGGCCCAAAAGCGTATTTTATGTATTTACTATAAAGTATTATAAATTCAAAACAAAAAAAGCCCTCCAAGCCAAACCAGATACCTTTTCCTACAAAAGTCCCCCCCAAATATGCCAGTGCCACTACATTTAAAACTGAAAACCTACCAGAAAACTTCTGAGATTTTCATCTACAAAGACTGCTCTTTTTTGGTGTATAGTGTGAGGCTATTTTCAAGAAGGTACCCTGGGTGAGATCTACTCAGATCTGAGATGATCCTGTTTTGCACTTTAAGAGATTTACTGAAGTGTTGCCTTAGATGCAATGATCAGAGGTAAGCCAAGTACAAATTATACCTCATTAGAAGAGGAAAGATCACGAATGTGAGCCCACGGTAGCAAGTTCCTGAGAATCAATTGCTTGTAACTGTGGAGTAAATAACCAGGTGATTGGCAGACACTTCCCTCCCACCAAAAGAAAGGAGCAACACATCTCTCAGTTGCACGACAGGGGCTCCAGTAGCAAGGGATACCTGGGGACTTGATTCCTACGTCCCTACTCCTCAACTGCCAGTTTGACAGAGGGCAGGGAAGGGCAGCAATCGCTTCTCTCATCCAGCGATTCCCAAACTAACCATGAGAATTTGTGGGGTCTTGAGATTCACGGTCATCTTGACTCCAATGAATGCAGCAAGTGCTAGCGACCACCAAGCACCTGCACCCGTAGTAGCTGTGCAGGAATTGCAATATTCCCTGCATGCCCAAACCTCCTCTGAGGGCCTGTTCGGATAAAGACAGTCCTGCATGCTGGCAGTACAGAGCTTACCAAAAATCTGTTATTACCACGCCAGGTGGGACTATGTGAGTTTTGATGGCTGGCTACAAGTGTTCTCCACAAAGTGAGATGTTTCTCAACCTGTTTTCAAATCAGAACTAAGCACAAAAGAATGATTAATACTAAAAAATACATGCTGCTAAGACTTAGGAGTCATCCTGAAACACTTGCTTTTTAAATCTCCCCAACTTTAAATGAGGCATCCAAGCCATCTTAGAAAGTAAAATTTGGGCTTTAAGCCAATATAGTCTCATGAAAGTATTAGAAATGTCAGTGGCAAAACCAAATAGTGTTAAGAAAATATTATAAAGCCACTTAAACTCACCTCGGTAATGGCCCAGGCTCACTACCAGAAAGCACAGCTCTCAATATAGTGCTGCAATGAAGCTAAACCTCTGTACAGCTGTACACGGATCAGAAAGACAAAACCACTTTGCAAATTCTTAACTGTATAGATAGCGTATTGAAAACAACAGTTTTCCTTCTCCTTAAGAAATCTATAAACCACCAATTACAGAACAGGACTGAAATAAAACCTTATGTACCTACATACAACAATTTCTAAGATAACAGCAATATTTTTTTAATAAATGTACAAAATAAGAAAAAGGCAAATGCAATGTAGCATCGGAAAAACAAGTGGGAACAATAATGAACTTAAAAATACTAAAATAGAGTATTTTTATAAGGTACCTGCAAGGTGAATGAACACAAATTTTCTCCAAACCTATCTGGAGAGCAGAAACCATCTCTTCTGCAAAGCGGTGGTTGAGTTGTTCAGAGCTGAACAAATTCAAGGATACAATGCCATGGCCACCAAACCCAGACTACCTGCTCACTGCTGCCTTCCTACTTTCCTGCCTGGTGCGATGAAAGAGCTGCCTGGGCACATTAAACTGACAAAAAAACCTTCCCCCCCACCCAAGCGAGAGTACAGAAACTGTTCTGCAAAGGGGAAAATGCATTTCTGGTGCCAGAGAGAGGACAGAGCAACAGTTAATCCAGTTGAGGACGCCCTGGAATGACAGTCCTACCCATTCAACCATCTCCCAGTGCAGGTCTTAACACCTGAATTTCTAGATTTTCTAAAAACTCCAGAACTACAGTAATATTCAAATTGCAGCAATCAAATACACCTGCTAAGAAATACTATCCTTAAAAGCATTTCCACTGTTCATAAATTACATCTCTTTACTCCTAAATGCCAGCTTTCACGCAAATACACTTGCATACATTTATATGCACACTGAGTTACAAGCTTGCTTCAGTGACTAAAGTACTAAATTTAGTATTTTTTACCTTGACCCTGAAAAGTCAAAATAAGACTGCAAACTGCAATCTCTTGTTTCTTTTGAAACAACAGCAGAATTGCTTCTAACTTGTAATTACAAAAGCATTTTAACTTACACACACCTGATAGATTTGCAGAGCTACAGGTGAGGACACACGTTTCCACACACCACCCTTATAACACGCTCTTGTGTCGGAAGGAAGTGCAGTGAAAACGGGGGATGAGGAGGGCAGAATAAACTCGCTCTCACAAATATAGACAAACAAACAACTTCTTATTGGGTCTATCCTCTGGGTTAATAACAGGTTACACGTGGTATCTGTATATATCAGACAACACACCCAGGAGAGCAGGAGCTTTACTGAATGCGTGTACTACTGCAGTCTTCTACACTTGAATGTGCTAGTAACTCCAGCGTGCCTAGGGGAAACCCCACGTTACGTAGGAACCGCACAGTAACCACTCGCCAACTCGTTACAAATGCCGGGGTAAGGCCCACAAGTGTCCTAGAAGTCCAGAACACACATCCTCTGGGTGACTGGGTACAAATCAGGAATGAGGAGCCACTGTTAAATATCAGGTATCTGCAGCCAAGCCTCGCCTCCAAGGGCACAGGAGAGGCTGAGGTGCAGGGGTTGCAGGGACACATTTAAGAATTCAGGGACTGGGGATTCTTTGCTGTGGGCCGCGAAGAGGCAGTGTGGGGGCTGGCACTGCCGAGCACAGTCCTGCAAAGCCACCCTTTCTGCAGAGACAAGCTAGCACCCATTCCCTTCTCAAGCAGCAGCTGACTGTCACGCAGCCCAGGACTCAGGGGAAATGCTGAACTCCAATTATGTGTCAAACAGAGAAAACACAAACTATTTGAATATTAAACCCATGAGACTTGAAATAGAGATCATTAAGATAACTAGTTCTGTACAGATGCAATGTGACTTGCAATTTTTTTTAATTTTTTTTTTTTTGAGAAAGAGGACTGCTCTTTGCATTTCTGATAAATTATTTCAGCTTCAACACCAGAATGGAATACTTTTATCTAGGAATTTAAAGGTGGGGATTTTTTTTTTTTTGAAGGACAGATAAAAGTTTTCTGTTTGAATTCCCTCACTCTGATGGCCCTGTGAGGGGAGAAGATATCCAGTTGCATGTGGCACCCCAAGGAACAATAAGCAGGGGCAGGCATGGCGTGCAGATTCTGTTTCCTTAAGTGGCCTCTGTCAGAGTCACCTTTCTCTCCTCCAATTTCTGTAGCTAGACCTCTCTTTGCACAAGATCTGCCGCAAGCCTTCTTGGCTTCACTAACACTGTACTCCAAATATTACACACCATCCAAGCGAGTTCCTGGGATGCTGTCAAACAAAATGTTCCCAAGCCAGGCACCATTTCAGTTCTCGCTGCTATTTCAAGACTTTCTTACGCTTTATTTACCTAATTGAGATGACAAGGGACAGCACTTCTAGCAGGATGGCGACGATGAACACCACGACTGCTGCAGGTGGTGGAGGGGATGCGACCATCCCGTGTTTCAGGAAACACGTGATAGAGAGTATGAGGAAGACTGTGGTGGAGAGGAACACATCCAGGAGTGAGCTGAAGGTAGCGCTGGCAAATGTCTTCACTGGAGCATTCTTTATAACCTGTGTGGAATACAGGGATTGAGAGAAGGGATGAAAATGAATAAATGCTGTTTTGCTGAATTCAACTGTACCATAAACAGCAGCTCACAAAAAACAAATAAAGGAATACAGAACTTTTTGCCACTTCATTAATCCAGCATAAGTACTGTTTTGAAACAAGAAACAGAAGCGGTAGTTCAATGGCTACCACAGTTCCCTGAGAATAAGTCTGTGTTGAAAAAAGCACTGGCAGCACAGCCCCTGGGTCTGGGGTGATTTTTACCAAATATTCTGATACAGAAATAAACCATATGAAAATTGCCTAGTCTATGCAAAGTAACATAAAAACCATAATTACTAGCAGATAAAGCTATAAGAAGTTTTCTTCGAGGATTTTCATCTAAAATAATAATAGATTTTACAATAAACCTTTTAGCTCCAATGGTTCCTTAAGAAAACCCTCCCAACACCGCTGTACAGAAACAGTTACTTGCCTGTGGAAGAGTTCACATCCTCCTTTCAGACCAGAGTAAAAGCAGCAATCGGGACGCTGTGTAATCTGAATTGATCAGAGCCCAGGACACCAAGTTCTGTTCTTCTGTAACCCCTTACCCCACATTCCCACCCCGTCTTGTCCTGGCCCCGGTGCTTGTGCAGCTGTGCTGTGTGCTACTTTGGCCAGTCCAGCTGAAAACTAGATTATGAGCTCCACATCCTGGCTTACTCGGATAAGCCCAGTCTTATGAGTGTTTATATCTGCCCAAGGGACCACAGAAAGCAAGTTCCGAAGAAAAACAAAAAGTATGGTATCAATACCACCATGAAGTAGCCCAGTTTGAGTACTCCGGTTTAATTTGGAAATTTCTTTTGCTCCTCAGAACACTATCTGCAACTCAGCAATATTGGGAAATGAACTCGTTCCTCATTTGTACCCCTCTGCAACCTAATAAATTCAGCTAGCATCATTTCAGTGCCCAAATTACCTTTTAATCTGAACTGTAGCAGAATCCTGTCAGTCCACACAGAAAGTCACATAAATTGAATTAAGGAAAGCAGCACTGTATCCTAAAGTGACAGCGTTAAGGATGCCCTAACAGTGTTAAGTAGTGCCTTAATTTCCAAACAAGAACAGGCTAAGCAAGCTCTTGGGAAGCGGAGCCGCTCACAGAGAACGATCACAAACTGGGCATGCAGCTGGCACTGTGTAATTAGAGGTGAATTCAGTGGTGTTGGAAGTTACTTTCAGCAACAGTTTACTGCAAGGCAATTAAAGAAGCAGCAGTGCTGACAAATCATTTCACCCTCCAAGAGAAGATTTTGTTGTTGTTGTTGTTTTGGATCAGTACCATGCTAATACTAAGGCTTTAACAGGTTTTTGCCCCAATGCTGCAGACTTACTATTAGAGAGTGAAGATTCCCATTTCTAGGGAGGTTTACATAATAATTTTCAAATTAATAGCT
>NW_008824900.1:73872-105159 GCF_000699105.1 Pygoscelis adeliae | reverse complement strand
TTCCTACATATCCACATTAATAGGTCAACCTCTATATGCTTGACGGTCACTGCTTCGCTTCTCTTTCCAATCTTTCCATTGGAAAGAACTTGATTTACTATTTTCTGTACAGTTTGTGCAAATTTTGCAGGCTGTATCCCACAGGAAGTTTCTCCCTGTTGTTGCTACGTAAGCTTTATTCAGAGAGATACCACCAGAATACAGTGCTGCAGAATGAGTATGGAGCTCCTGAACAAAGCGAACAAACAACCGCAACACAACCACGTTTCCCTTTGTTTAAAAAAAAAAAGTTAGGTCTCATTTGTAAACATTGGAAAACAAGCAAATAGGGGCTATTGCTAAGGACGACGTGACAACGCTGCCCAGAACAGAGAGCAGCCCATGAACAGAAAGCAACAAGCAGCAGAAGCAGAAATGCCCTCAGATGTAGGGCATACCGGGAAGAAAAGAAATCAACGCCTACATCTATCACGATGCAATTCGGCCAGATGGATGACCCAAACTAATAGCTCAACGCTACTGGAAGGGAAGGGCCCACGGCCCTTCCTGCTGCTGGACACTTATCTTGCACTGGGTCTGGCACTTGCCAACCTCTCTGTGAGCTGCTGGTTCAATACAGCAGGAAACAGACCCAGGCGGGAAAAGAAAAAGCCCCAAACAGAAAAACAAACCATGAATATTTTATGCTAGGTTAGTAAAATGAATGGCTCTGATAAGCACCAGAGCCATTAGAAGGAGCAGGGAGGAGTAGGAACAAGGAGGGGAGAGCAATTGCCCTCTTTTGGCAGCAACTTTTCAGCTACTCGTGGAAATGCAGCCTCAGTTATTACAGACACCTAATGTCACTATATGTAAACTTAAAACATCTTGCTAGTTCATATCAACCAGGCAGGAATATCGACTGACATGGAAAGCCTGCAATACTATTAGCCCCCAAGGGGATTAAGGACTTTTTACACTCAGTGCAGAATCCTGAAGAAGGCACCAAATTACTCGCAGTTTACTCGCCCGCCCTTACAATTGCAGAGTGTTTTGAACTGCCTGTTTCTGAATGCAGCACACTTACAGAACTTATGACATCTGAGCTCAGAGCAGGTTTGGGTTCCACAGGGATAACCATGAGGCTGTGACATGAACAAGAATCAAACTCAAGGTTATCTTTCCCAAAGTTAGGATATTTCATGAGAAGACAAGTAGCATTTGGTCCTTTACTTTCATCTTAGCATGGTTCTCTGGCCTGCCTAAAGCCTTAAAACATTAACCTGAAAATGGAGAAAAGGCAGGTGAGAAGTAATTAGTGTATCTTGGTGGACTGTGAAAATGTATTTCCAGCCTAAACATTGGACTAGACTCAAGGCATGGCACAAGACAGGTAAACTGAAAGGAGACTGTTTTCAGAGGCAGCAATACCAAGTAGTAAATCACATGTGACATTTCATGACCCTTGTCATCAACTGCAATGAAAGGTGTTAAAAACAACAACAGACAGTTGCTTAGACAGATTACAGAAGGAAATTAATGCCAGGAGAAACACACCTCTTCCTGATAGCTCGTCCTGTAGGCCATCTCCAAATCCTGATCCAAGAAGTTCAGGCTCAGCTTGTTAATAGGCGGTTTAAAGAAGTAGTCTTTCATGAGGCTAAAGAAAAAAGACGATACCAACATCAGTTTACTCAGCTGCAACTCTTTTGGAGCCCCCTGTTCTGTGGTTTCTGTTTCTAGGGACGCTGGCGCTTGGCTTTGAAGTTGCTGCTGTTTTTCTTCGCTCTCGGTCACCGAGGTACCCCCTGATCCACATTACTCGCTCAGTCAGAGGAAGTATTTTACCAAAAAAAAAAAAAAAAGAAAGAAAGAGCAAACTTTCATATTTTTAGGAAAAGACTAACAAGTCCTTCCAGAAACTTAACAGCTATAACCAGAGATGACTACAGATAACTGTAATAAAAGCCAGCAAATAGTAAAGGTTAATTGCTGCTACAGAGGCACAACCTTAGGAGACGTGTGGCTGCAGGGTATTTGTGTCTTAGGTGGCATTCTGTCGTACAAAGCAAGCCAAGGATGACAAAGCTGACAAATTGTTAGAAAAAAAAGTTGTCCATTTTAGAAAACAGCCCTTTCTTGTTATTTCAAAGACACTAAAATAACTCCATAAAACTCAACTGGGAACATTCCCTTAACGATCCGGGACACAAAGAAACGGAACCTGAGGAGACAGATTGCTTAAATTTACTTCTGAAACAGAAGATTTGAAATCACCAGAATCATCAAAGGCACTGACAAATAATGAAACTAGCTCACTGGGACTAATGAACCAGGAGGCAGCATCTACCAGAGGGTGTTTACGCACTCCTTCACCTTATCTTCCAGTGTCAGGTGCAGAAAAAAAACCAACCCCAAACCCAAACATAAAAGAGGCCTCAATCATTAAGAAGTTGTTTCTATTCTATGTTGCACCCTCTGGAGCAAAAATAGAACATTTTTTGAGTTTTACATCAGTTGTAAGAGGTTTATAAAGAAGTTTTCTAACGACATCCATGGCACTTGATCTGCAAACCTTTTCTTTCTCCAGTAGGTGTCAAAGAGCTGAAGGGACTTACAGAGCACCGAGTGCCTTGTGCCCGATGGTGGCAGAGTAAGGTCACGCCTGCTTATGCCATTTATTGCTGGGATAGCCCGTCACCCTCTCTTCTGTGCAGTCCTCATCCGAGACTTCAGAACACACGCTCTTGCTATGAACCTCCTTTCATTTTCAAGCAAACAATTCAACTTGTTATTTGCAGTGAACTAACTGTTTTTAAAATTGCTGTAGAATGTGAAATGGGGCAGCTTCTTTCCAAGTGCTATTCCTACCTTGAAAACTGCAGCACTGAAACAACAATCAGACTGTTTGTTGCAGTTCATAACTCTTAAGCAAAAACCACAGAGATGCACATGAGATCAAATTCCAAGCAGATGAAGAACTGAAAGGTCCTACAGAGCTCAGCTGTGCCTGAATCCATTTTGTTTGTTTGTTTTTGCTTTGTGTTGGTGGTGGGTTTTTTTGGACCCCTGGCAAAGCGGTTTTTTGGAAGCACAAGCTCCCCAGCACAAGATGGCATGTGGGAAGCATTTTTTTCTTGAGGTGCAAGACCAACCAAACACACATTCCTACGCCGAAGCTTGAGAAGGCGAAAGACTTCAACCATGAACACGGCAGATACTTTATAACCTTTAAACATTCTGGCCTTGGCCAATATATTAAAGACATCAGGGTACTCTGAAGGAATGAGCGGAGTCCCTCCGCTCTCTTTCATTCTTCCTTGTCTTCTGTCCCTCACCTCTCTTAGATGTTTCTAAGAACATCTTATAATACGAATTTTGCAAGCTTCCCCCCCCCCCCCCATTTTTTATTCCTCTAGGGAAGCTCAACAGAGTAAGGTGATGTCGTGCTGGAGCTGCGATGGTCTAAGGATGTAGGAAGAACAATCCAGTTTGCCAGCGCAGCACGAAACAGAAGGTATAACACGATGAAACCAGGGCGAAGGCAGCATTTCTGATGTCAGCCAGCCGTACCGCGCCAGTCCAGCTCCACGTCAATACTCGTCTGTCTCAAAGAGGAAGATCCCAGTTTAGTTGACTAAACACAGTCAAGTACACAATCTGCTTCCCAGGAGGCGCTGTGCCTCCCCAGCACAAGGGATTTCTGTTTTCCCTGAATCAAGCAAGACTGGGAAGTGGGAGATGAAAGAAACAAACACATTTTAGGAGTATTTACGCACTCAACTGACCCAAGGCGGGGATGAAGGGCTGCACAGAACCCAGTTTCTGTGGGGAGCTTCGTATTTCCCTGGGACTCTGCTCTGTAAGTCTGAAGAGATGATTTCTAAGTACTGTCCTGATTAGCGCATGAGTACTTGTTTCTTGTACTTCAAAACGTTTACAACCTAAGGAATATGTAATTTTTCTTGGAAACAAAAATCTAAAAAGTGAGAATCCTTTGGGTATTCCCAATGAAACTAAGTTGAAACACTGTACTCGTACACTATAGTTTTCTTTTAAAATACAGAGTAACATGCAGATTACAATGAACAAAGCATGGTATTTTTACAGTGGTTGCAGTAAAGCCAGACTCAAAGCTTGAGCTATACACTGTTTGCCAAATATATCTAATCAAGTTGTAAGAAGATGCAAACTGATAACTTCTATGAAAAGGATTCTCGTATAATGCAGTAATACAAACATGCCGCACTAACACTGGCTTTGTTGTTATTTTTAAAGACAACTGGAACTATGCTGAGATATCAGCTCCAAGGTGAAATCTCGGTATGCAAAGGGGCCAATGGCCGCTCATGAAACTCTCAGCCGCTAACCTAAGCTCTGCAAAGAGGCTGGGAAATGAAAAATATTGCCAGTGTCCAGCATTTCCCCCAGGCTAGCCCTAGGCAGCTTCCTAACGCAGCGTACAGGGTGCCGAATCCTCCCTAGGATATGTTTAACTCTTCCCAGCTGTACACGAAGCCTGCGTGATCAATTTGTGCACCTTATCACCGTATCTGGGTTAGGTACTTTCTGTTAATACAAATTTGTATCACAGATCAGACCGCCAGCATCACACACTGCCCGGTGCTAGGGGAAGCTCATGGTTTGCTGCTGCTGGGGTTGCAGTAACATCAAACCAAAGCAACAAAACTCCAGCATCATTCTTGCGAATGGGGTTTCACGTAAGATGACCGAGGGGAAGTTTGGACTTCACCCTCCTCCCTGAGAAAACTCAAATTTCCCATTCAAACATCCTCCCAGATACTAGATTTGTTGAGACCAACAATATATTATGTTTTACAGTACGGGATCAAGCATGTTTTTAAATGACTTATTACATATAACTTCACATTGAGAAATGTTAAAAAGGATTAATGTAAAACGGTAGGCTTAAACCATTTTGCATAGACCTAATTAATCAGAAGATTATTTTTGGGAAGTTATGTTTACATGAACTGAAGTCAGCAGAGAAGTTTCCCTGGCAACAAGAAATGGCCCACTTAATATGGTAATGATGATATTTAATTGAGACCAAAAAAAGCTAGGCCTTGACTGATATCAACTCACGGTCCTACTTTTTCCTTTTTCCGAATCAGAAAGAATTATCCATTTTGTAAGTGGAGGAGGAAAGCACCAGGAACACAAGAGCTTGAGCTAGGTATCTTCAGCAAACCAACAGCGTAAGTTAAGCTATTTCTATAACTTAAAATTTGCAGCATGCTAGTTACATTTTAAACAAAAATCCAATTTGTTCTTGCTGACTCCTGCCAACATTTGGACTTTCCCAATCCTTCGCTCTTCTAATATTTGAAAATATCAGCTAAACACCTGTTCCCAGCCACTAATGACAGAACACACACAGAAGGGAAAAAAAGGAACCTAAAGTTTACTTGAAGTTGGCCACAGGAGAAAAGTAATCTGAAAAAAATCTAGAGAAGAGACTGGAGAGGGACTGGTGTCCCTTCCTCTCACCTCTCCCTGCTTTAGTCATGTTTTCAGTTAAGACAACAGTGTCCCTGTTCCAAGCAGCCTGGAGTCTATACGAGCATACAGTTTCAAGGATATTTAGATAAAATACCCCTAATCTGAGTGGAGGCAGTGAAGCAAAAATAAGAATAGCCATAAATAATAACAAACTCAAGTTATCTGTTTAGTTGATCCAGTCAAGTCACTGCCATAATAAGAGAGATATGGTTGTGTGTTTACAAAAATCTCACACTACTGAATTTTAGAGAACATATTTTCCTCTGCCCAAAATAAGGTTTTTTTGTTTGAAACGGAGAATTTAACTCTACAAAATGCTGTAGGTAGGTAGTAGGTCCATGAGAATTCACTCCTATTAATTCTGCTTCCAAGCCCAGTATGATTTCTAGGCATTAGTTAGTCACACAATGTTATCAGATGATGTTCTTTTGCTATACAAAAATGTGAGTTTTGTGGTTCAGATTTTAGGTTACACATAATTGCAGAGGAAGGTACATACTATGTGCATAAGAGGACTTTTGAATGTAAAGATAAGAGTTCAACTTCATGACAAGTCATTTAAAGAGCATTTTTCCTTTTTGAAGACTCGACTGAAGAATGACTGTTCACCACGGAAATGATGAAAAACCTGGCTTTACACAGTCCTGAGCAGAATGTTTCTGACATCAAGTTCCTACTGTAGTTTAAACAGAATATAGACTAAGACCAGAAAGCAAACGACAAGTTATATGTTAAAAATAATTATTGACATTAGACAAAAAGCACACAAATAAAGATTAAACGTATGGGACCCCTGTTACTGCCTTCTCTCCTTTATACAATTTTACACTGTACAGCTGAATTTTCCTTACCTGTCTTCTTTAATCACATCCACAAAATGAGCATCTGTCTTTTCTCTGATGTTTTTGAACCTCAAAGGAAGGAGAGCTGATTGATCCAGACTCACTCCGCCCCATCTTCCTTTCTCTTGCAACATTTCATAAAGCGAGGTTTGACTATTGCTGAGCTTTTCTTCCTGTGGAGGACTCAAAAGTCCGTTTTGAGTCTTTGGACTGTGTCCTCCTGGAGCCTGAATGACAGAAAGCAAAACATAACATGGGGAACATTAGCGGTTGAGAAAGTAGACAGAAGAGGTTTCATGGACCAAAAGTTGAAAGAAGTTCTTCCCTCAGCACCCTGAGCTTTTACCTGAGCGCGTCAAAGACCTAACTCCACCTGCCTTGAAGTCGTTCACGTCTTCTGTAAGTGCACGCCTAGTCAGGTGTCGTCTTTTTGCTTTTTATGTACCAAGTTTCCAAGGAGCAGAAAACAAAGCACAATTTTTACACTCGCAGTGAAGACCAACCACAAGCCCAAATTTCATTCACTCATCTTAAGGTCAAGATTCTTCTAAAAAGCTTTTTAAATACCTACTTAAACCGTGCTATCTTTCCACAGGTCATGAGACAAATTACTCTGCCAGCCCTTGCTGATCCTTCCACCGACCACTACAGCCCTGCTGCTCTCCGCAACAGAGCCTCCTTCTTTCTCCTACCTGTGGGAACAGCCCTTTTGTATGTCTCATCACCCTACAAAAAAAAAAATTATCCTGCAAATTAAACTATATTTTCTTCACTGACTAAGATACACTTCTTTCTGGTTTTCTTTTGTCTTTGTATTAATTAATACTGCATTTTTAAATTTTGACACCAGCTTGCAACACAGCTTAGGTACACAGTATTATCAATTCTGCTTTCATTCATTTGAGAGCACAAATTACTTTCAACCAAAAATTATTCTATTTTCATGGAATCTGAAGTTCCTTCTTTCACATTTTCTTTGACCTAGACCAATATGGACTGAAGCAATTCCAAAAAATGAGCCAACTAAATATGGCTACAATGAAAATGAACTGCAGTTAGTCAGGATAATTTTCAAATGCAAACATATATCAAACTTAGCATATTTGAATGCTCATCTCCCCCCTCCATGTCTTATCATTTATCATGTATCATTTATCCCCATCCTGAAACCCACTCATGACAGAAGTTTCTTCATTTCTGCCTGTAACGCAGTCAGCACAGCAGTGACAAGCTCCTCCAGAAGACTATTCTTGGATGCCACCGCAGTGACCATAAATAAATACCGTAAATATCATCATCACACCAACCATGCTCTGAAATATGTTACTTAGATTGGAAAATCAACTTAGTTGAAGTTAAGAAATATCTGGTTTCTGGCTGCCCATGCAAAATTAATTCAACCTCCTTGTGTATCTATCCCGTAAAGCAAATGAGGCACATGAATATAGGCAGGTATAATTAAAGGTGCAGACATAACCAGTGAAGA
The DNA here is from genome assembly GCF_000699105.1 of Pygoscelis adeliae. Taxonomy (NCBI): domain Eukaryota; kingdom Metazoa; phylum Chordata; class Aves; order Sphenisciformes; family Spheniscidae; genus Pygoscelis; species Pygoscelis adeliae. Next base: position 97,329 of record NW_008824900.1, on the reverse strand, counting down.
TGCAAGACTAACAGAGCAGCAGGAGAACGTCACCTTGTGCAGGGAAGAGTCAGAAAGCACTCAGGCTTGGCTCCCTATCACTGCCAAGACCTCAAGAGCTAAAGTCATAACAAGGTGTGTTGGAATGGTTCCCTAGAGCTACAGGAAAAGGAGGAGGACGGTGGGCTGTGCTTCCCCTTCCTCCTGCCCGGGAGGTATGCAGGATCCCCATCCTGCGGGCTGCCCCGATGGAGGTGTGAGCCCCTTGAGCCACGTGCTGGGAGCCAGGAGATGAAAGGATTCCCAGTCTAGTCCCTTCTACCACTCACAACAGTTGTTTTGGCAGCTTGCAGGTGTTCACAGCCCAGTGACAGCAGCTGACGAAGTAGAATAGGAAATTTAGTAGTTACCTTGGTATGCTGCCAATGTTTTGCTAAAGAACATAATCAACAGAAGAAAAAGGTGATTTCAGCAGCACGTATCTCAGCAAAAGCAGAGCAAAAACCCTTGGACCAGATATGTGCTTGCATATGACAGACGGGTACTCTCCTGGTAAGCCAGAGGCACAAGAATTTCTCACATAAAAGGTCACTGGTTTCTTTTCTAAGGGAGAACATTCAGCAGCTTCAGAGCAAGTCCTGCAACCGTAACAGGTCACCTAGCCTACCGAGAGGGAACACCGCTATGGAGCACAAGACGTACTGCAGTGCCAGGGTAACCTCTCTGTTTTTGAGATGAGGAGTACTAACAAAAGCAAACCAAAGAGAACTGCCCAACAAGTTGCTAGAAGTGAAGGGTCTTCATTATTTGGGTTTTTTTTTTAATTTATTTTATGCTAAAGATTGTATTTGCTCAGAGCACTTCCCAGAACACCTTGAGGACTAAAAAAAAAAGTCATAGTTATCACCTGTTTTTTTCCTGGTAAAGAATCTTTCTCCTTTTCCTCACCCCTGCAGATGTCATTACTTGAAAAGCAGTAACGGAGAGAACACAATTTTTGCTATGAGTGGCTCAAATAAAAGATATGGACTCTGTGCACTGTTTGCTTTCCCTGTCTGTTCTTCAAGTTCATCTGAAGAATGCAGTGAAAATTTCTGCTCTTTCAGAGAAGGTCAGCATGGACTTCTCTTGGCCTTTTCTCTTTAGCTCCTTGGCAAAGGCTCAAATCCGTAAGAAAATTCTTCCCTTCAGTCAGCTCAAGGTTTTCCTGTGCTGTCTCCACTCTGTTAATCTTAACAGGAGGGGATTAGAGTGTGAAACTGCTTGTAAGGAGAAAATCCCTATTTATTAAATGTTGTTAGCTCCAACGTTACTGTGGTTTCTGATGGCAACAGGCTGTACAGGTTTTTTTGAGCACTCGGAGATTTGATGTACCATGCGACGGTTTCCTCCTGTCAAGAGACAGGGAGGCTCCAGAGGCTGTTGGGACTCACGAAGGTCCAAGGACACGGTTAACATCATTAACATTCCCTAAAGACAGGGGACATGAGTGCTGCAGGGCCAGGCACAGCGACATGGCATGGAACGGGTACAGACTCCAGAGATGGGTAGAGGGACCTTATGGTGGTTCTTCCCAAGAAAGCTGAGACTGCAGCGATATGGAAATCAAATGCCATGGCAACTTTGTGCGTTAGCTATTCTTTAAGCTTTCAGTTAAACAGGCATGCCAGAGTTACTGGTAGCCACTTAACTGGTCGAATTTTTGACTTAGCAATAACTAAATGAAATCAAAGAAGGACATGCGATTTGGTCTCCACTAGCATGTTTCTTCCAGTGAAATTACGGACATTTTATTCAGCACTATACGGACCTCTTCTAAGCAAGGTTAGATGACTTGCTGATTAACACATGTGAAGCTAATACAGCTGTAGCAGGAAGAAACTTAAAGGATAATTCTGATGAAGACAACATATGAAATGAGGCAGTTGGTACCTAAGGAAAATCTCTGTTTGCACTCAGTTCCTGGAGATCCCTGGCACGTGGGCAGAGGCAGCCTGGGGAAGAAGCATCTCACGCATACCACCTTGGCAGCCTGGGCACATCTCCCACAGTGTTTTCTGTCTTAAAGATCTCATGCTGTTCCAAGACCAGTACCTGCTGGCCACTCTGCTCTACATCCCTCAGAGCTGAAGGGATTATTATTTTATTTATTTCTTAGGCTGTTTCCTAGGAACCCTGGCACAGAACATGGTCTACTGTCTTACAAACCATTTCAGTCCAGTACAGTAAGGCAGCCCCTGCTTCTGAGCTTACAATTTAAGCATAGGAGACAACAGGTCAAATACAGGCAGAGAGCAGAGGGACAAACACAGATTAATGTAGTAGCTCATCAGTAGAATAAATGCTGGCAAGTTTTTCCATTAGCTCTATATGCGAGATGAGTTGTAAAGACATGCGAAGAAAAAAAACAAGATAGCTATCTCTGAATGTGTTTATAAAATGATTCTCCCCAACAAGGGAAAGCATTAAACTTATTTGAAAATATAACAATCAGGTGCCGAGCACTGGGATCCAGTCTGCATTTAGGCAGGAGCTTAATATTCAGGAAGGAGCGAGAGGCAACAGGCAGAGCAGAGAGGCTACAAAGGCCACGAACAAGACGACAAATAGGCACCACCGGGTACTGTAGAGGAAGTAGGTGGCTTCAGCGAGGATATCTAAGCAACAGGCAAGGAAAGCAGTCTTGGCAGCAGCATGCTGAATATGTAAGATGTTGCATTTATCGGTCAGAAAAAGGATGCGAACTGACTTAGATGCTGTGAATTTCAGCTGTGTGTGTGAACAGGAATGACACTGTCTTAGCTTAGAGCTACGATGCAGAAGACACTGGCAAGACATAGGTGTAACTTGTGGCTAGGTGACACACAGCCAACTGGCGTAAGGGATGGAGAACGTGGTAGTGGTGTTTGTGCCTCTTTCTTTGGGTAGCCTCAACATAACTTAAAGAGTCCAAATTTTAGGTCCTTCTCGGTATCAAACTGGGCCCATAAAATTAGTAATAATTTTGAAAATGGGGGGGGGGTCTCGACTAAATTTTAAAATACAACTGCTCAAAATCAAAACTGGTTCTGCTGCTTAAGAGCTTGAATAAAGGAATAGCAATACAAAAATGAGAAAGCTGACTGAAGCAGAGAAATAAGGGGAAAGAAGGGATAATATGATAAATACTTAAATTACCTTCGTACTGTTTTTATGTTCATCCTGACAACCATTTTGGATAGCTCCTTCATCTATGCTGACATCACAGTGGGGAGCAAGGGTGGTACTACATGAAGGGCAAGGCTGCAACGAGACAAAAAAATTTAGCCAGGAACATTCTGGTGTCCTCGTAGTATTATGCAATTTATAATTCGGTCCACGTGTATACTTGTGGCATGGTTAAAAGATAAACAAAGCTACAGAATGGGAAGCAGGGAGCAAAATTTGACTGGAACAGAATGCACTATTTCAAAAATAAATCACAGATTTTCTGTTTACTGAAGCTAAATCCAATCCAGGAAAGCTTTACTAGTGTAAGAGCACAGATATACTGTAATCACTGCATACTAGCAAAGGACCTCCCCAAGAAGAACAAAATACTCTTTAGTGAGAGAAGTGCAATTTTCTTGTTTAAAAACTGCTTGCGAAAGGATCTGAATGGCATTATGAGTGAAGACTTAGCACAAAATGCAGCAAAATTCAAAAAAAAGCATGGAACACCATGATGCATTATGAACAGTACAGGGAAACGGAAAGCAACAAATCTGAAACTAATAAAGGGAAATACTTTTTCATATAGTGCTCTAAGACAGTAGAGCGGAGCTCAGGCTACCGTACATTGTTGAAGCCAAACACCTGGCAAATGTCACAGGAAACAAGGAAAGCAAAAACATCAGGACTTGTAACAGTTGCAGGTTATGCATTTTTGGAAGCAACCTAAAATGTCGCACTTTGGCTTTTAAAACAAGGTAACCCCTTGAAGTGTGATCTTCTTAAGGGGAATTAACCCCGTATCTGTATCTTGCATGTTCTTCATACTTTTCTCCAGTCCTGGCCATGTACAGGCAGGCTGCTGCATCAGAGGGACTGTGTCTGATCCCCACTGGCGACTCCTCTGCTCTGGAGGCGGCCAGGCTTGCCAGAAGTCTGCTAACGGATACAGAGACACCCGTCACCGGGAGCAGCGTGCTAAATTCGGCGCACTATACTCAACGGTGGTAGGTGATCCACTAAACATCTTCATGAATTTTCCAGCAAGCTACTTGAGCCTTTTGTCCCAAGCTCAACACCCCACATCCATTTTATCTGTTTATTCTGGACTCAGGAGGGACTGGTTCAGACCTCTGTAGTTTATCATTCTCCTGGTCCAAAAACACGACACCTTCAGGTTCACTCCCTATTTCAGAGACCAGTGTTTATGTCTTTTCAAAACTGACTTTTCCATCTCTGGTGTCACACCCGAAATTGAATAATGCGGCATCTTCAACTTTCAGGTTGTTACGGCGTGGCATTTCATTCAAAAAATCAGCTGCTATTATAGATTTACTTATAGTTTTTAGCCTCTATCTTCACCATTTTAATTACATACATGCATTTTATCGATATCCATACTGCAACAAGGTTTGCAATTAAAAGAACTACAGATACACTGGAGGAGAGGAAGAAATACAATTCCTTTCATGGATCAATTACTGTTGCATTCTCCTTCCTGACTTTCCTTAACAGATCTTGTCTGCTAGAACATCCGTTCAAGCCCAAAATGTGAAAGTCATCCTTTGCATCCAATATGGCCACTTATTCCCTTTAAAACAAAAATATTTCAACTTGCCTGTAATTTTGCCCCTCCTACTTTTGCAGAGCTGGAGTCATCTCCTCCTACACTGACACTGTTTACAGCTTTGTATTTAAAACAGTTGGCATGTAAGTCATGATTCTTTTGCAAATTATTATCTCCAGACCCTACCAGCAAGCTGCAGGCTTTAAAAAGAAAAAAACCAAACCACTGTAAAAAAGAAACCCACTCCTTTTCAAAAATTGTGCATGATCTGTGATTAAATTGCACAGTTGTTCTTTGTGGGGACTTTTTAATATACATATATATTTATTTACTTATTTAACACTGTAAGACCTACTCTAGCACGGCTGGCAAATTAAGCATTCCTCGAAAGCTTGACCCAGGCTTCTCGGTCCGCAATCACTCTGATAACAGACTACCCAGCATAGAGACGGCTGGTGCATATCTACACTCGAAAGCATGCTTTGGAGTTTGGAATACCTGTACCTAGCCACGCTGTGAGAAGCAAATACGCTTTGCACTCCCCATGCTGCAACTACAGTTGCAGAACGCGTTTTTAAGTAAGTGCTCAGCATTCACACGATTGCTTCATCACTATGCTATACGCATTCTGACACGGTTTGTGGCATGCATTATACAGATGCTTATCAGACCGCAGGGAAAGCTGACTTTGGGGTCATTCAAAATTCACTCCGGCATCAGTGTATTTTGGGGAAGACAGGCACGCTATTTTCAGAGTTGTGAGGCTGCTTAGGAAATTACTGGCCAGACCTGTAGCGCTCATGGTGATGAACAAAAACAGGTACCTATAAACATAAACTTGACGCAGCAGCTTTAGCACAACGGTAGATAGGGTATCCAAGGCGGCTGAAACTGAGCTGGCACTTGTCCTAGATGCTCTTCTGAAGCAGCTTCTTTTAGCTTCTCCTTCACTTATTTGCATAGCCACGTTTGCACTTTTGCACTGTGCAGACCATCATTCAGCATTTAAACAGCAATTAGCACCCAGCCAAGACGGTTCCAGAGCAGGGACTAGGCAGTAAACAAAACGTGGTGGGCCAGCAGCATGCTTCCACATCGCATACTAGCTGTTTAGGAATAGTGGTGCATCTGGATCTACCCTTCTGCAGAGTAAGTCACCCCATGTTTTAGAAAACACATACTATAGCTGAGCCTTAACAACAGATTTCATCTTGGACTTGAGTCGTTTTAACAGCATGTACCACGAGTTAATACATAACAAATTTTATCAAATCCTGGCTGCAGTCAGGTCAGTCCTGTAGTTTGCCGTAGTTTCACGGTCCTCCAGTTACAACTTACTTTGCTGTCTGACATTAACAAGGCATCCTCGCTTTCTCTCAGAACAGCACCCTTAGTTTTACTGCTTTAATCCCTCCTCTCTCTCCCCTCTGCTCCACGGACAGGCAGCTCAGTAATACTGCTCCACTTGGTACGCTCTTCTTCCTTCACTACTTGAAATAAAGGAGTTTCTACCCCTTACTGTCACATCTGTACCTCTGCATGGCCAGGCACCGGGCAGCACAGACAGGCTTATTTGTACAGACACCCACTGGCTGCTCCGAGATGTATTTTCCTACCTTATTTGCTAGTACCTTCACTGAAAGACAAGAGAGCTGGAAAGCTGGTGCCTGAGGGGTGTCAAATATATTCTTTCTTACATGGGAGAAGGAACAGAAAATTTTCACCAGCAACTTGGATACAGTCAAACCACACACAGTGCATATTTTGGGGAGGGATAAAGATGGCTACAGCTACCTTCTATAGTTAAACAGTCCTGGCTTGCTCTGTAAGGACCTCACTTTGGACTGTATCTTTGGGCCAGCCTTTCAGCTGATCTCACTTGCAATCCAGTGTTTTTACTCCAAAACTTAAAACGTGGCACGGAAGCAGGGCAAAGGTGCCCGACCCATGCTCTCCTAATCCAGACAACAAACATACAAGCAGCAAAAATGGAGCAGCATGAAAGCCACCCCCCATCAACTCTGTCAGCTAAGTCTCAAACCTGCGTTGACGAGATCCTCTCAGGACTAAACACACTGAAGTCTAAGGACAGTGACCCGCAGATGACCACCCGTGGTTCTGACATTTGTGCCCAGCTCAGGCAACCCAGGACGAGGAACTCTTAGCACAAATTAAAATAGAGAATAGACATCTGTTGTTTGGGAAATCTGTTCTGAGCTGGAAGATGGAGAGTAACAGCAAAGCTTTGAAGCAATACACATTGTTTCACAGATTTCCTTGTCAAGAGATCTTGCGAGAGGTGTGAACATAACAAAATGCCATCATTTCTCTAAGCTGAATCCATACAAATCATTGCCCTCGGTTCTAGAAATAGGTTTCTAGAGCAAGCAGATAAAACACAATCTCATAGCTTACCAGAGCATTTTCTCCCACCACACAAACAATCCTGTTATCTTTTTGAGGGGGTGTCTGTTATATACTCATGTGAAAAAGTTCACAGGTACATGACCTGTATGATAGAGGAACGGCAGAAGCAGGGTGCACCAAAAGCAGAAAATCATAGAAATTAAAGAATGTGCTTTAAGCAGTTACTGTATTCTCCCATAAAATCAAGACCATTGAAAAAGCAGCACTGATCTCTCAGTCCTGAAATATTAAAAAAATAAAATTATTTGAAATCACCTTTAAGAAGTGTTCACCTTACTTTGGGGATTCCTTGTCAATTGGCAAGGCTTTTCACTTTGTAAATTTTTTCATCCCTCAAACTACGTGTTGGCACTGTATGTGTATACACACAGGTATACATACATACATATACAAATACATAAAGCAGGGCATCAACGAACCTGTAAGGTTTCCCCATCCACACATCTCTCCCTGGTTTGCACAGTTTGAGATCTGTGCTGCCTGGGTTTGAAACAAGAACTCACCTTAGGTTTTTCCGCATGTTTGAGAGTCTTTGTCAAGTCACTGGTGTTCTCGGCTGACGATGCTCCCTGTATCCTGGCTCCATCTCCGGATTCCAAGCCAGGCAGCAACGCTTGTGAACAGCTGCAGTGGGGCTCCTTCACCTTCTGACCAGAGATCAGATAGGTCTTCAAACCTACAGAAAAAAGAAGTGAACAGTCAGAACCGCAGAAAGACAAAAATAACACTCCTTTGGACTCCTCAGATATGAAATATAGTAACTATCAAAGCACTATCGAGGCTCGGCAATACGGCACACGAAAAAAGACAGTGGCTGGGAACAACCACCAGGAATATAAAGATACTCTGTGTAAAGTGGTGGCAATTAGGATTGCCCAACATCTGCTCTCCCAGACACAAGAGACTACTCTAACACACAGCAACAGCCAGGGCTGACACGTACTTTCTTTATTCCATTTTCACTCAAGTACTTCTGAAAAATAGAGCTAAGACCTTATGTATTTGCTTCCAAGTTGTAATTTGAGCTCTTGCATTAACTCTTTACTTCTGGAAAGGATTTGCAGCCTGTTTTTCAGTGATATCTGTGTTAATATTCTACTTCTGAAAAATCAGCATGTGTTCCTCCACTCGCACTCTCCATTTGTCAGGGAGATGTCATGAAGATTGCTTAATGCTGGTAGCACACTGAGAAAGGAAATGGCATTTAAGTGCTAGAAATTCTGATGGGTTTTCATAGTTAGTGCAGACTTCACATTTTTAAAGAACAAAATCGATCTCTCTCGCACGTACGCCCACACACGCTCTCTGCAACTGTTGTATGAATTGAAGCATAATTGGAAAGCGGATCCAATATTAAAGGCCAGGCTGGTAAATACCACGCTGTATCAAGCTGAGCTGTATCAAAAACCTGTTCAAAAAAATAAAAGATCTGAATTTTGTTTAGAATATCACTTATTTTACTTCCTTGAAACTTTGCGTTATGAAGTTCTGGGTTATTTCTAGGCACAAAGACTAAGAAGGAGCTATGAATCACACTGCTTTCTGAATCCAAATGAGTTAATTTTATTGCCACTGTATGGGAAATCTCCCACTCAGCAAGGAAGGGCACCAATGTGCTCCGAAAAGCGTGGAGGTCATCAGCTCGCAGAACTGGAAAGCGCTCGTCATTTTGTGGTACCAGAGGCTGTTGTCCCGTGTGATTCTGCAGCCAGCCTCTCGCTCACGGGATGGCTGCTGGTTTTGTATTTGGGTCAGCTGTGCATCACCCCCCTCCCTTTTTCTGATACTTGTCACCCAGTTGCAGCCAGACACATGACTGTCACAGCCATCGACTGCACTCAATTGCCTCCATCCGTAGGACAAAAGCTGGAAATAACTTTGTCAAGTTGCAGCCCCTGGAAGAGGGCAGGTTTCTCTCATAACCTTCTTTACAGACAGAAAATCATATTCTATAAGCCTTTTTTTTGTCTGTAGTATGTAACACAGACAGTACTTTGTCTATAACCTTTCCAATAAAAATAAGTTAGACATACTAATAGCAATTTTGCAGTTTCTCTGTTTATTCCACTAGTAACTTGAGCTCCTGAACACTTCTACAACCAATGCAGAAACCCGCATCTGTATCGACCATTTCAACCTCAGGCTCAAAAGCTGCTGGGAAAGCTACGGTGTTCTCACAGCCTCTCCAAGCTCCGGAGCACTCACTCTCCTATTTGAGATGTTAGACTATAAGCCAATCTTTATTTTTATATCGCTTATAGTAGCGCTTGGATTTTATTTGGCAGTGCCGCTTAATAAAAACCTGAGCTGCTGCTGGCTTCCAGATGTAGGGCTGTCTCTTTAAAACTTATATTGATGGGGGTTGTCATTTAAGGAATTCACCACAATCAGCTTACAATTATATGTTTATTGTGGTAAAAAGCTAGAGCACTAAGCTTACGACTCCTATTTTTAAAAGCTACCTTAAAGCAACAGGATTCTTTTACCACTCCTATTATTCCCCTATTTTTTTTTCTAAACAAACATATTTTCTTTGTTTTTCGTATTTTTGAAAAGGCACTTTTTATGTCTTACTGTGCTGCGTAGCCTAATTATTTCGTCAATCTGTTGAATACAGTAAAATTATCTCCAGTTTGAGCTCCACACCGAGGAAAAAGGGAAAAGGCTACGGAACGCCAGTAATTGAAAACGCGTTTGGGAAAGCAGAATCCACCCTCGCCCCAACCTTAAACCGCAGCGTGCTGCGGCTCCTCGGCCCCGCTCCACCCCTCGTGGCAAACCCACCAGCCCTCCGCTGCTATCGCCACGTTTTGCATCGACAGCCGCTCGCTCCCGCTTTGTCCCACAGGCTTTAGCTGCAGGGTTTAAAGTTGGCTAAAACGGCCGGTCGTTGGCACCGAGAACTGACTCAAAATCTCTTTATTACCTCCCCGTGCTCCCCAGCCCCACCACGTCCGCTGAACAAGGAGCGTTACTCAAAATGGGTGGTTTGAAATCAGACAAAGAAAAGCCAGTATCCTGCAGAACCACAGCACACGTTCAGTAAGAAGCCAGCAGGGCTACTCCTAGCGCTGAATGCAAGGTCAGGGTCTCAGGAGAGCAAGTAAGGAAAAAAGGTTATTTTTGGAAAGTTTTGGAAAATTAGGAGGTGTAAACATCTTTCAGCTTACCGAACTTTACTAACATTGCCTATCTAATACTTCGTTAATTATTAAATCCTTCTCATGATAGGAAAATTTGATTGGCTTTAGTATTCCTTGCAACTCTGTCACACTTCACAAAGCAACTCCCACGTTCAGTCTGAAATATTTTGGTATAAAAAAAAGGGGTAATTAATTCAGTAGAACTGTATCGATGTAACTAAAATGTACTATACAAGAACAGTGTTCTCCCTCCTTCTACATCTCCAGTGAATTAGTACAGTCAACACTCTGTCATTTCCCATACAAACGGTGTAGGGAGTGAAAAACATCCACACCACCAGGCAGCACGTTTAAATCAATTAGGTAACGCGACAGTATTAAATGAATAAGCCAACAACTCAGGAGCTGCTATTTCATGTGAAAACCAGCAAACACGGTGCAATTTTTGGGGTGTGTTGCTGCGCAACGATGTAACTCAAGACACGGCAATGAAGAAAGTGTTATGAGATGCTTATGCTGCCGTTTATAAAGGCAAAGCTCATCCTTTCTTCCCCTCCTGTATTCTCAATCTTATACTCATTCCCTTCCCCCAAATTTATTCAAAATAAATGCCGAAAAATAAGACAACCTCAAACTGCCTGATAGCAAATCTGTCCTCTGGCAGGCTTTATCCTGCAGCGCATTTCTGCTTTTTCCAGAGATGGCTCTTGGAAGCAAAGGCGGGGAACAGGCTACAACAACCCACCCCGACACACTAATCTGATGTATACAGTATTTTCTGCCCTGGGGAAAAAATGAGCTACATGGTTTATTTTTGAGAAACACAAGCCATTTCCTTCACTTGTCTTCAAGTTCTGAAAATCTGTAAGCGTTATAAAGAGTAACAGCTCCTGCACGCTGAGCCAAAACACTCATTTCTTGAATTCAACCATTTTGAATATTGACATGGCAGTGTTTTTGACAAAATAGTTAACAGGTAAGATCTCCATAGAACTACAGTGGGTTCATTAGTCCCACTAGCACTGAATTTTAGAAGCATTAGGAAATTTCTATACTTGGCTCCTTTCTTCAGTTAGCTTTTCTTTTTATCAGTAGCATTTCTCTGAACTTAGAAAAACAGAAAACCACCCCAAACACTAAAAAAATACTCTTAGCAATAATTAAAAAAAAATCACATGCATGCACTCACACACAAATTATTTTCTGTATGCACAAAAATAAACAAAAGTATAAATAAGGCTGTGTATAAACATCCCAGTTTTCAACCTGGTTTTGGTAGCGTGAGAAAAGCCGCTCGCTGCGGAGCGCCTGGGAAGTTCGTAACACGGGCTCAGGCAGGGGCAGGCAGAGAGCAGTGCTCCCTGCCCACGCGCTGCCTCCCTGCCAGCCCCCGGGTTATACCCAGGTGGGTCAGGCTGGAGCGACCCCCCCATCCTCGACTGTAGCCGTGTTTGCAGAACAAAACCGTCTCAGGTAACTGGTGGGAAGTCGCTTGCTGGGAAGGAACGGGGAAAGGGAGGGAAAAGATGTTCTGGTCCTTCAAGTCCTTAATGAAGTCATTTATGTCCTTTCTTTCAGCTCATTCATCCTCATGACTTCAGGACAGAAGCTGCTGTTACGCCAATCTAATCCCCATAAGTAGAGGGCATCCCCCATGCACCTTTTAAAGATGGGATGTCTTCTCCTACAGGAGATCTCAAGAGATGAGGGGTTAATACAAATACTGATAAGCAATTGCTTGGTAAGACAAGAGTCAAGTTTCAATTTTTGATGCTTCACCTGCATGGAATTGAAACTTTTCAGCCCTGTATTGATAGCAGACAGGGATATTACTCTCTCTCTGGCAAAGGAACGTGTCATACTTCTCACATCTCTAACGAACTTCAAATGCTTTTGAAACCTTTTTCAGCACTGCTTCTGAGACACACCAAAAAACGATGGCAATATTTCAGTCAGGGTCTTACTGATTCATTTAATAAAAATGTAATCCCACTCTTATTATATATCCCTGTTCCTCCCTCCATGAATCGCTTCACCTTTTTAGTTGCAGTATGGGGAAACAGCATTTAACTAACAGGCGACCTTCCTTTTCAGAATAACTGCTTCCCAGTACACAGCCCTCTGTTCTGGAAGACTAGTACTATTCCTTGTATTGATGTAATAAAATCCAAATTGTATTGATTATGCCCCCTTTTACCAAATAGCTTTATATTAATGCTTCTCCTTCACTGTTTATCTTTCCATCATTTCCCTTAGAGTCTACGTACTTTAATCATATCTTTTTCCAAGTAATTAATTGTAAATTTACAAAACTAATTGAGCTCTAGTTTTGCACCCCTCTACTTTTGCAGTATCTTACCTCACAAAATTAGAATTTGCATGAAAATGGTTTCATGGTGAGAACCACAGTGACTGTCACTCCCACGTGAGGGCAAGAATTACCTTCCAGCTAGAAAGTAATTTTAATCACCTGCTGCAGTCAGCTGTGATGAACAATGTTAGCTATTATCTTTCAATAATTCAACATCTCATTTTATATAATTCTGATACAAGTAACTAGTAGTGGTACAGCAAGGTCATTAAAAAAAGCTTTGCAGTTCAGGACTGGCTTTTGCTCCTTTCTTTCTCAACTGATGGGTGGTAACTCACTTTTGGGTTATGCTTCTCTGCTATCAACCAGCTCTTGCTTTCTCTTTTTAGAAATACAATAAAAAGTTTTCTCCACGCCTTTTAAAGACATCATCTTTGCACTTTGCCAAAAATCTGGGAGTGAAAATACTGGTATTCAGCCACTGCCACTCCAGGGAAAGGAAACAGAGACCTGCAGTTAGGTTTCCTCATACAATAAAATATGCTGCTATACAATTTCATTAGACTCTGACTTGCTCTGTAAAATAAATTATTAACTGCAATTTCTGGAATGTAACATGACAGGCAAACAACAATTTAAAAAACCCAAAAAACAACAAAACAAACCAAAGACCAGAAAAGTATTTACTTCTTCTAATTGCAGTTTCTTTCTGGCATCTCTAACTTTTCCATGGTGGTTTTTTTTTCTTGTCAAAGCTTAAATAATTTTTCAGGTACTAACCTAGCCTAATGTTTATGCAAGAAATAATACAGTGTATACCATCATTCCAGGAGCTTTAGTATCCTTTGGGTCCAAGTTGTTGCTGAATCTAAAGATGATTTTCAGTAGCAAATATTCTCCCTCATTCTTAAAATTCAATAGTTGCCAAATCTGTATTTATGGGGACTATTTTCTCACTTTATTAGACCCCCCTCTTGCACAGAGAGTTCATGCAAACTTCTTCCTCCCCCCCAGCACAATGTTCTCATCTGTTGAGCCGGGAACTGGTAGTTTACATCACAACAAGAAACCTCAGAACCAGCAAAAGCAAAGCAAGGCCACTGACCCCCGAGAGCCCGGCGGCGCTGTACAGCAATACTGACATGCACTGGAAATACGGGTAACTACCCAAAGGATCAACTGCCCACAACGTACAACCAGAACATGAAATGCTGCTCAAAATACATGAACATTAGAAACCCAAGGACAGGAACTTTCACTTTGTATTTCACTAGAGAGCAAATCTGAAAAACGGATGAATTGGAAATTTAAAATTCTTTTCCCGGATAGACTCCGTAGCTAACATAATACAGATCAACTGAGGCATCTTCAAAGAGGTACCCAGTAACTAAGCCGAACGTAGTGCCAAGAAATGTGCAACTTTATATGTAAATAGGGGTCATTACTCATATAAGAATAATTTTTTTCCCCTATTCTGCAACTTTTATTTGTCAAAAGATTGTTACACTTAAGAAATAACTTCAGAAAGTTTTCCCCCTTGAAGCTTCTAATCATTTCATGATTGAAGTACTTGTGTATGCAGAAATGAAGAGAGAAGCAAAAGCTCAGAGGAACGTCCTTACCTGGGCAACAGCACCTGGTAAATACAAACTGGGTAATCAAAGGGGTTGCGATATCCCTGCAAAACATTCTTCAGTCAATTGAACCGCTGTAGTTGTGAGAGCGGAAACGCTGTGCTCTAGTAGTTATTCTACATCACAACTCGATGAAGTCGCTCTGACGTTGAAGCTCAAAAGCTTTAGGCTTTTGCTTTTCAGAAATACAGGCATGTAAAGGCCTATAGGTACATTTTTAATTTCAAGGAAGCGACTGCATTGTAATTAGACTGCCTGGAGAGAAAATTGCAGTCGAGCATGTCAGCAACTGGGGGGGAAAAAAAAAAATAAATAATAATAATAAAAATTAATCAATTTCTGCTCGAACCTCTGAAGCAGCCCAGAAGTTGTGGGACTGCGCAGCGCCAAAGGCCATGCTAAGAGGCCACTTACAGGACAAGCGCTCGCAACACCTTCCTCCCCGAAGAGGCACGGGCAGACGATCAAACATCTGCTTGCCCATGTTGAACAGAGGAGAGTACAGAGCTTCCACCGCAGAACCTTACAGGTTCCCTCCAAGGCATCAAGCCCAGGCTGTGGCGTTGTTAGCCTGACCTTTAACTGCAAGAGGAGCGGCTCTTCCAGCAAGTTTACAAGATGCTCTAAGAGTGGAGCTAACTCTTGCCTAACCCAGCCTGCCAGCTGTGCCCAACAGCCTGGGCCAAACAGGGTTTATCTGATTTCCCGAAGGAGCTACCAGCTGCTGTGGTTAAACAACACTAGACACAGCACCTAAAAAAGTGCTGTTCATCTTCACACCTGAAAGCAACCTGGTCCTGCAGAGCCAAAGCCAGCAGACTTCTTCACACACAATTAAGGAAGACTTTTATGTTAATTCTAATAAACCCTATACAAAATGCTTGCAAATTTCTGCTGCTTCTGCGTGATGTATGGTTTGTGTGCAACATTACACACCACAGCGGTTTACCGAACACTTCAATATTATTAAATAAAATCTAAACCCCCCCACGTTATGATATCCATCTTTCTTGAAAAATAGTAGTGGAAGTGCCAGGAAAGTCAGACACAACGCATCCTACCGGTCTGGTAAATGACTATGTAGAATGACATTTAAAAAATTTCATGAGGTTGGTTTTTTTTTTTTTTTTTTTAAAAAGCCCTAAAAATACTTTAAGAACTGTCCTGCTGTAGTCCTGAATTTCAGCTTTTTATCTCCAGCTATTTCAGCAATATAGCTGGAAACCAAAAGCACATCACTGTCTTTTATATCAATAGGCATTTTCTGTCACTCACACTGCAGGACTGCTCAAGATGACATTGGATGACTTTACAGAAAATAAAAGTAATTTTCTCCAACCTGCAAAGTTGCATTTCCGATGAAGCAAGTCCCACCCTCTAACCCATAGAAACCACTTCCAGCTCAGTGCAAACAAAAGCATGTAACCCAAAACGCCTGGATTCTAACAAACCAGCCTACCTGGAAAAGCCACTCTGAATGTATGGAGCAACATTTCCTGTGGCTAAAATTAGAACGGCAATTTATGAGCCAACTCGTTATCTTAGGTCTCTGGAAAGCAGAAACAATGATAATAAGAAACAGAACTTTATAGACTGGAAACACAAAAGAAACTCCAAAAAACAAACCCCCAAACCTATCTTCATAATCTCCAAAGAAGAATTGCAAAGAGCCAGAGAAACCAGAGGCACCTCCTGCATTATGGAAAACCACTGTTTTTCTTATGCCTCTTTTGTTTAGCAAAAGGCTTACTTTTGATCAGCTAACAGACAACAGTGGGTTTGGAAAATGCTGATCAACAACATATGTGTAATTTTGGTATTCAACATCTGCCAGTTTTAAGTGGGGAACCCTGTACCCAAACCCACAATCTACATTTATAGAAATAAAGTTGCAGGCTGCTGGTCCATCCCCCTTCACTCTCTTTTATCTTCTTCTCACCTGTGTGCGTGTGGGGGGAAACCCCAAACAAAAAACACGGGGGAGAAAAAGGCCTAGGCACAGACACGCAGCTCAAACACAAAGGTCTAGCTACCACTGTTGGCTCAGGAATATATGTACATATGTATTTTTAAATTCTACTGGCAAAATGAAAGATGGGATGATGAGCGAGACTGATCCCTATCCTGGGGTTTCCAACTGCCCTTATTTACTTTCTGCTCCGCCAGCTTTGCCGGTGCCAGCGTGCCACCGATCCGGCCCAAAAAACAAACAGCAGATGAGCCCATTCCCTGGAATGACTCTTGGTATTGAACTCATTTTTTACTCAGTACAGCTTGATGCCTTAATAGGAAAGAAAAGTAGGTTTGAGTCAAAAGGTAAGCCTGGGATTTTTCAGTCAGAAATAGCGTGCTCCACAGGAGAACCTTGAAGTCCAGCAAATTTAGTAACGTGTTGCAGATGAAAGATGATCTCTGTCCTAAGGATTCCTCACAAAACCTAAGAGATATATGATGTTCCTACATTTAAAGCAAAAAGAGGGCCTAACTCCAGCTCTAGGATATTTGGGATTAACTGGTGAAGATACTGTCTGGCTTTCAATCGCGCTGCTCAATCCTGCAAACTCTCCTGCAGTCTTGGTCTCTGTAACACCTTTGTGAAAACAAGCTCCATGATGCAATTACATGCGTGGAAATCACCTGCTATTATCTTATTGGCATTATTTTTCACATTTATTGAC
Organism: Pygoscelis adeliae; assembly: GCF_000699105.1. Classification (NCBI taxonomy): domain Eukaryota; kingdom Metazoa; phylum Chordata; class Aves; order Sphenisciformes; family Spheniscidae; genus Pygoscelis; species Pygoscelis adeliae. Next base: position 80,401 of record NW_008824900.1, on the reverse strand, counting down.
TAGCCCTTTGTGCTCTGTGTTAATTTTAACAGCTGGGAAGGAATGAGCATGATGAGAGAAAATGAAATTTTTGCACCATGCAGCTGCCAAAACAAGAATCAACCAAGCGCACAGGGGCACAGCTTTTCAGGGGGTCCAAGCTTCTTCAAAGATTGTAATATTCCTACCACAGAATACATTTTCTGAAAATATACCTGAAGAACAGATTAGAAATTGAATCTAACTATGAATACAGCCCGTTTAGAAATTCAACATTTGCTTCACTGGATTGTGAATGAGGCGCCGGCACTGAAGAAACCGCGGAGGCAGAGGAGCAAAAGGGATGCTTTGCAGCAGGGATGAAAACTGAGCAATCTCAGCCCCAGTAAAGCCACTCTCTAGCACTGCCCTGCTCACTACTACACCCACTGTAAATTGTGAGCTGTGGTATGGAAACATACAGCCTGCTTTGCGCGGCTGAAGTGATGTAAAGCAGATGTAAATACATTTTAGATAGACAACATGCCTGTTTTGGCATGCTAGGGACTCTGCTCTTTAAGAAAACTGATAAGGTCGCAACACCGTAAAGTCTTCTAAAGACGTTAAAGAGAGATGTTTTCTTCCAGTTTCTTGTTTAGGGTGCAAATGTGGGTTTGGTCCCCCCCACGCCTTCATAATTGACAAGAAAGTAAGTTGAAGTTCAAAAACAGATGGCTAAGGCAATAACCAGCCTTAACTTCTGTCTAGCCTTCCATTTTAACAAACACCGGAGCGCCTATCGAGACCCAGGAGTTCTCCCGTAACGCACTTGCATTATGTGCATCCCTGTACTTATGTTAAATTACTGCTAGTGGCCAGGCCACGATAACGTTAGGGAAGTCAGCAAGATGATGGAGGAGGCCTTTGGGAGTACTTCCCGTACAGTCTCTTCAATTCAAGCTTTCGGTCAGGCATCTGTCAACGTTTCCCTGGTGAATTTGCACACGTGGGAAGTTCCGACATTCCAGATCGCTCAAAGAGTGCAACGATCCTTTGGGGATATGTAGCATATACTTCCAAAACTTCCTTTTATTATAAACAAAAAAGTGCTTCCAACTTAAAACTACATTTTACTGTGGGAGGGAAACAAGCGATCAGAAAACTGCACGGAGGGTATCTCCAAGGCAAGGCAGCATTATAAAACCAAGATCTATAGCTAGATGAGGATTTTTCAAGACAAATTCCACTCCTCTAGACGGGACAATTATACAAAGCCACAAGCATTCCAGAAAGACATCCTATATATTAAATTTCCTTCTGCCCACATACTGGCTGGCATACCTCAGGAACTACAGATGGCCGTACCAGCCTCTGCTAAACACAGGCGGAATTTAGTAAGTTGAAGAGAGAGAGGCTCCAAGTGAAAGTTTGCTCAGCTCCAGGCTCTCGGGAATGGGAATTTATTCATTTTAAACTAAAAGGCATGGGCAGATTGAAAGCTGTTAGAAGTTTATTAGAAATCCCACCCAGGAAAATTTCACTCGAGACCAGAAGATGCCACCTCTCTTTTTGATTGAGGTTTTGGAAATGATGAATAGCAAGTGTGCAGGATGCACGAAAGGATTCCAATAAAAAAACAATAGTCTGATGCAACTGGAGCCTGCTCCGGCCCTTGGTAACAGAGTGAGCTATTGTGGCTCTCGGTACTAACATTTTTTTAATAGAATCCAGACAAGAGCACGCACCAATTTAAACAAGACTTTAGAAGTCTATTTTGTTATACTGGTGCAATCTCTTTGTGTTGACAGGACTACAATCAGGCAAATTCTTTTCCTCTTGCATAATACAGGTAGTCTGGATTTGACATGCTAAATCAGCATTTTATTTAAGCCAGGGCAATCCTACAGGCTAATTATGCTCTCGCGCCGAGCCGTGCAACTGCACCGCTCTCTACGGACTTGCAGGCAAGTAAACCTAAATCAATTAAGAAGCACATGCAAAGCTGCTACGAGCTGGTGGGCTCTGCACGTGGAACTTTTTTTGGTTGGTCATTGTTAAAAATTCACAGTCTGACATTTAAAAGGTAAAGTAAAAACCAGACACCATACTGTCACCTGCAGTTTTCAGATTTTTTCTTCTGTGCAACTTGATCAAACAATATTGAAAACACACAGCAAGCACCCACATTTTCACTTAAGTCAAAATGAAAATGTATCATCTCAGACATCTTTGTGACCGCATATAAGAAAACTGACTCATACGTTTCTAAATATCCACCACATACTGGTAGGAATGACCCTTCTCATGTAACCTTTCCTCAGCATTGGATATCCACGTGCATTCCTTGTCACCTCTTCCTATTACAGAAAGCAGTAGCTAAATAAAAGCAATTATTTGAGGAGGTATGGCAGGGCTTTAGGAAATGCATACCACTGGTTCTGCTACCCCATCAAACTTCACTACAGACTTTGGCCAGCTTTTCTCCACACCTGTTTATTTGCACTGGGGCATCTTTATAAAGACCACCCTGCACTCTGCAAGTAACCCTAAATACTTAATTGAAAAGAATGAGACAGAAGTATTCTCCAGACAATGAGAATGTTTTGTGACATTTTACCGAAGTACATTTGCTGACATTACCTTGAATAACACTTCATTATCTTGATTAGCCTAAGTCATACTCAGAGAAAATAAAAGATTTGTCCTCAAGGGACCAAATCAAAAGAAATAAATTTGCATATCATAGATAATTCCTGCATTAAAAATAAGAGGTTATTAATTTTTTTAATTGCATCTCTGTAGCAGTTTTCAAAGTAAAGAAAAAGATAATCATTTTTTCACCTGTCATCAGAGCCTACCAGCACAGTTTGAAGAATTAATGTTTGGATCAAGTGTTTGTTAAATACATTTTATTATTGTTAAATCAGTTAATAATGATTCCCCCCCCCATCCAAGCTCTGTTGCTCTTTGGTCAGAACTGAAGAGCCACGTAGTGAGCAAGCACAGCTTCTACAGAGCCTGCAAAAATTTTGCTCATCACGTGGTCGACGGACTGGAGCGGAGCCAGCATATTTCAACAACATGGCAATCCAGCAATCCCCCTACCAGGATCGCTGGCTGGGGGAATCGTGCGAGCATCAAGATATTTATTCAAATGGGCTACAAGAAACCAGATAAATAGAAATGATGTTGCACTACCGAATTCAGTCATTTCACCATTCCCCCAACATTGTGCCCAGCACAATACAAACAGGCAGTTGTAATTCAAGGTAAGTTGTTATTCATAACTTATCCACCACTTGTTTACACGTAGTTGACAGTTTTAAATGGTTACTAATTCAGTATTGAAAAATAAAACTAATGCAAATAAAACTGCCGCAGGAGGCACTTCAGAATAACAATATGTAGTAGTAGTAGTATAAACACTGGTAAGGCGGTGAAGAAGAAATCCAAGTGCAGCCACCACGTAAGTATGCATCACTATATAGCTATATTTTTAATTTAATTGGCAAACTTCAACACAGAGTATTTGCAGCGTTTCTAGCACAAAAGAAAGATTAATTTGAGAGCCACTGCTGAGAACAGCTACTGAGTGTTGTGTCTCCCCCAAGCAGAGTATCATCTTTTCAGACAGTAGATTTCCCCTCCTTAAGTAACATATATAAACAATCCCACCCCAAAATAAAAAGAAAGTTGCAAAACAAAGCTAAAAAGGAAATATTTCCAGAACTATGTTTATTCACACAGTCAAAACGTTTCTGAAATTCCTTCCATTTCCTCCATGTATAACATTCAGACAACCTCTAGTCCTGACACAACACATTAACCGTCCCCTTCCTCTTCACATGGCAGCCGCGGTTTCAGACTCCAGGTCAGATCCCCAACAGGGATCCCTTTTACTCAGGACACAGCACCAAACCCACCATGGAGACCGACCATGTGTTGCTACGCATGAAGCAGACCCTCAAGGACACGATGGCTCCTGCGATGGCTGGTTGCAAGATGGCACTCGCCACCTCACGTGAAGGGTGCCGTGTTCTCGGCTAGTTACGCTGATGAGAAAGACACAGCCAACCTCTCCACTGGAAGAGTCTTATCCAACAGCTGATTCAACCTTCAGTTGTTTTCAGCCTGTGATCCTTAGACTCTGAATTTATGGAGTATTTGTTAGGTGGTCTGTGAACGAAAACCAAGGAAAACGAGCCTGCTGAGAGCCGGCTTCGAGTCTCTAAGCGTGCCAGAGCGCCCACAAGGAGTCTGCAAACCAGAACAGGTTGAAAACCACCATAACAGGATCTTCTAGGATATCTGCTGCTGCTCTCTCCTATTATATCACTGTCCAATGGAGTACGCTGCATCTCTTACTATTAGAAGATGACATGACGGGCAAGAAGGGTGATGACACCCCCCCCCCAACTACAAGGACAGAGAAGAAACTTTGTCACATGAGTAGCTGTTGAGGGTCTTCATCCCATCACTCAAAGCTCCCAGCATGCAGGAGCCAAACACCTGGGTCAGGAAACATTAGAGCAGACAGGTATCTCGTGCCAAGACTTAAACCATGCTACCTCTGGTCCTGTGCATTCACTTCAAATGCTGTATCACTATCCAGTTTAGCAACTTGTACTTCACCAAATAATGTAACATGATAGATTAATCACGACTTAGATGAAATATGCCCATAAAATTTAGAACATATGTAATTAATTCTTTCATGTATCGAAATAGTAAACTGTCTGATGAAATGAATATTGAGATTTGTCAACCTGTTACTCAACAGATTTGCTTGATCATCATTACATCATGTCACTAATCTACCTAGTGTGAATGACATTAAATAACATACTGTTAAATAAACATTCTCCAATGCAAGTCCATTGACATGTTCCTTTGGCTTGTTACTGTGTTTGAAATGAGTTCATCCCCATACTAAGACCAACAAGTCTTTACCCAGTACTGATAGTCAGACCTAGTTTTAAGGCGGAAGGAGATACTAACACCAGTGGCTGACAAGCAAGTAGAAGTACTTCAAGTCACATAAAACAGTCGTGGGTAAAAATCAGCATTTCTGTTGTTCCAAGGTTTGAATATTCCATAAGTCATCTATTATTATTCTCCACATTTGGACCAAACCCAGCAGCCTGCTTCATACCAAAGCGAGCCCCCAACACCCAGCTCCTCCGTCAGCTCACGTCCCATATTTGATTTCTTCATCCTTTGCAAAAACATTCTCAGACTTCGTGCTAATAACTAGCTGATTACATTTCAAACGTCCCTCAGGGTAAAAGTTATTACTGGGGAGTACAGGAATGTGTCTGGAATGCAAAAACAACCGGGGTGAAAAATCAGTGGGCTCTGAGCTGGTATAAATAGATAGGTCACTACGGAAACTCATCTCCTCTCAAAAAATCAAAACCACAAGACAGTGGCCCACTATCTCCTCTAGTTAATCTACTGGTGAACTGATTCAGCCAGTCTCCTAGTTCTTAGGAAGAGGCACCTCATACCTACACAAAATACAATATAAATAATGTTTCAGTTATGCTTGCATGCTAGATAGCTAACTACCCTGAGTAATCTGTTGATAAACTGGTGTAAGAGACCGTAGTTTCGGGATATGCCAAATACTTCACATTTTGGATAGAAATGGGGAAAAAGTTCTTTTTGTGGAAGTTTTCTTTATGGTTAAATGATACCACATAACAGGTTTATTGACAGAAAGCTTTGGTTATGAAAACTTACTTTAGTCCATACAAATTCCTGCATCACCCTCCACCTCGGAGTGCCCAGGCATCTTCAAGCAGAGTATTAAACCATGAGATCAGCACACATAGCATGAAAGGCTGTTATCTTTTTCCAGCCTCTCTGCAGAGGGTGTTATAGCACATAGCAAGAAAGTAGGCCTGCAAGGTACCTATATAAATAGGCCCAGGTATTTATGGAAATTAGGGGATCAGGCCCCCCAGCTTGATTTCTGGGGCTTTGGGCTGGTGTTGTGCTGTACCTGCATAACTTAAACCCCTTCTCATTTAGACGTGGACTTATGAGAAGCCGCTTAATCGTTTTGAAGTAAGGTGTAAAGGACACTAGGAAAAGTAAAGATCACATTTCAGGTCTCCAGAAGATCCTCATGAAAGCTACATATTTAATTGTAACCACACCTGTGGGGAAAAAAGCTAAAGAGAGACCCTGAAAAACTAAAAATCAGGTAAAAGCACAGAAACAAAAGAAATACCCCCTCCCCTACCAAACCCTGAAAAAGGGCTCTTGGCTATATTAAGCAAAATTGAAAGAAATCTAAAGGCTAAATATTTCCCCGACCCCTGAATTTGCTTCTGTGCTGCTGTTGCCGTTTGCTGTCAGAACTCTCTTAGAACTGGAAGGGGCAGATTTCTTCCCTTTCCTTTCCCTTCCCTTTCTTCTCTCCGGTCTGATTTCTTTGTAATTCTACGGAATCACTTGCCTAATGAAGTCTTCCATGATTTATTTGAAGATCCAAGCTCTCCTTTCTTAACCAGCAATACCAAAATTCCTCAATGAAGAATGAAGTATTTTGTGTGTTTACTCTTTC
>NW_008824900.1:46927-73861 GCF_000699105.1 Pygoscelis adeliae | reverse complement strand
TTCCCTGAGGGTCAGGGATCAAGATTTCTGAGAAACATGATGAATCACAGTGCTTTTAGCTTACTCATCTTAAAAAGTGGGGTTTTTTTTAAACTGATAACAAGCAATTCTTTTTTCAAAAATATCTAAGAAGCACTATGAGCTTGTTTGAATGAGAAAGAGAATAGGCTTTTTGTTACCCTCACATTTGTATATATTATTTTATGTAAAGGGAGCATTTTATAACCAATTGCTGATACTTTTTAATATCACCCTGAGATAACCAGCATTATCTCTCGCTGGTCTAGAAGCAACGGCATATCCAGAGCAGAGCAAGGCAGCTGCAAAACCCAGAGGTGCATAGGAAGTTTCAAAACAGAAAAATTGACAGTGTTAAAATTGTCCTTCAATTGGCAATGCCTTCCTTCAAGGAAACTGAAATTAAACAACCAATGTAATGAAATTAAATACACTGATATCATGAAATGGTTTTAAACAGAGTGCATGACTTCCAGGTGAGTTCGCAGGTTACTCAGTACATATATTCCCTGTCACTAACATCAAAACTTCAGTCACAAAAGTCTACATCTCAGTTTTCACATCATTTTTGTGTGCAGCGAGATCTCTACTCTTTATGGGCATTTTGCCCTCCTCCTGGATGGACTTCTGACTGCACTTCACTCCTTCTGGTGCTCTTGCGCTTTCCTTTCTTAACCAGCAATACCAAAATTATAGAAGAATTTTATGTCAAAATAAAGAGTACCCTCCCAAGTGATTAAATCTAAAAAGCTTTGTTAACAAACTTGTTTAATGAAAGCTTGCTTATTAAAAACAGTTAAACAAATACTTTGTGAAAATATTTTAAATATAAAATATTAAATATATGTAATAATTAATAGAAATTAAATATTCCATTCATACTCATTAAATATATCCATTCATATCTCCTAGGAAAATGAAACTTCAAAATGAACAGCATTATCCTCCTGCAGAGCACAAAATCCAACCTAAAACTAACTTTTTGCGCTAAACCCATAATTCAATGTCTTTTTTTCCAATTAGCTGCCGAATCCAAGAAAGGATGTTTTAATTTCTCATTGATCCAGGCCACTGGAATTTCATGCAAGAGTTCACTTGGGAAACTGGAACAGGAGTCTATAAACTTACAACTGAGAAAGGAAATACTTTTCTAACAGTTACTGGAGGGCTCCACTGAGTCACAGCCATCTACCAACGGTATTGCACAACAGCTGGGTGTCCTCTTTGTAGAATACGAAGAATATATAGAATATGGAAATCATAGAGTATTTCTTAAAAAGAATTTCTCATACGAAGCATATACAATTATTATTATTATTAATTTATGAAGCTGCCACAATCTTAAGGAGCGAGCTCTGGTTTTAAAAGGAGGTGTGCTTTTCATCTTTTATGTCAGAAGCATAAATGTTGTTTACTTTAGAGGAAAACTGATTATTTTAAGTCTGCTCTCCCATTAGCACCGAAGCACAAGCAAAGCATTTGTCTTTTCAGCTGGGGCGGCCTGGTGCACACATCCAGCTGCGCTGTCTCTCCAAGGCAAACCAGCACGCAAGGTTAAAAAAAAAAAAAAAAAAAAAGGTAGCTGTGCTCAGTGAAGCCTGAATCTGATCTTTTGGTGTGAAGCCTGTGTTGCTTTTAGATTGCCACTTTATCTACTGGAGGGTACAGCAAGTTCAGGAAAAGATTTGCCAACTCAAACAGGGAACTGTTGTGAGGACTATCACAACAGCTACGCTTTGTTCAAGATAACAAGGTGGTTTCAGGAGTTCAACTGAGGGGCCCATAACAACATCAGAAACCAAATAAGATCTCACAGAAAAAAAACAGTATTTCAGGAAGACACAGAATAGCTACTGCTCTCAAAAGCAAATAAATAAAAACACTGGGTACTGAAGTAAGGCTAAGCCCATTTTTGCCTGATGCACTAAAAATGCTGGGCAAAGATACCGGAGCCTGCTGATCCCAAAAGAGAGGAGCATGCAATACAGAACCTGCTCTGAGAAACCAACCCTTGTAAAATGCTTCCCTTTATATGCTCTCCTCTGGGAAAAGAAACTTAGAGGACATCTTCTTCTAGTCCAAAGCAAAGAATCCACTGACCTCCCCAAAGGCTCTTGGTCGTCTTTATTATCCGTGCCAGAACGTGTAACAAGAATGGCACCCCCGGACCATGCCCCCGGAGCAACACCTCACACTCCCGCAGCTCTTGCAAGCACCTGCAGCGCTGCTGCTGCAACTGAGACCCTCTTGACAGCCGGTGTCTCCTCAGGCACTCCACAGACGTATGCAGTTGAGGAACACAGATTCATGCTGCGCTTGCAGCATCGCCTCCAGAGGAACCCCTTTGTTGCACTCTTCTGAAAGTGAAAAGATGCTCCTTTCCCTCCCTCTACTTTTGTTTGTAACCAGATGGATCTGCACATCTCTATCTGCACGTTTTTATCCCCTCTGTTTCTCTCATTCTAATGAGAAGAGAAGGAGTCAATCTTGTAATTACATTTGTAATTACGAGATTACAATCTTGTAATTCCCCCTGGAAAAAAAGGGGGATAAAACCATGGATTTGTGTTAAACTGAGCGCAGAGTGGAACTTCCAAGTCTTATGCTGCACTCAAGAGACAACACAAGGCAGGTCCCACGAGAGAGGAGTCAGAATCAGGCTCTAAGCCTGGCAGTCCAATGGGAACTTCTGGCCAGCTTCTTCCCCAGGAGACAGAGCTGAACCACAGACAGGACAGACAGACATCGGGACATGCTTCACAACCAAGAGTGGCAATGGCCTCCGAGAATTGCTTATCAAGTTGCATGTCGCCTTCTCTAGATCCCTTCTGCAAACTCCTCTGCTGCCAGCAGTACTACAAAGAAAGCTCCTTGCTGGTCAGAAATTAAACATGTCAGACTGGCTCTGGCAAACAGGTGGAAAAGTTCCCTACTTTACTGAGTAGGCTCAACCCACCCTTCTACTGTAGAGAAGAGCCACCGACTGCATCAAGTGCAAGAGGTTTTGTGATGAAGTTCTCCAGCTGCATTCTGGAATCTGTCCTACGTGAGGAACCAGGTCTTACCAAAACATATACTAAGGAAGAGCCCAAGTCCTTGCAAAACAGATAAAATCCTCCATACAATTTGCAGGAGGCAGGCAGGAGACTGATTTTTCCTCTCTCAGCCTCTTCTACTATGCTTGCCTCCACACGAGTCGCAGTGGTTATGGAGAAAGGAGTCCTCTCTGCTCATAGCTGTCTCAACATGAAAGCAAGGTTTGGCACTTCCCCTTCCCATTCTGCTGTGCTTTAGAAGTTGTCTGTTTTCTTGAAGCTGAAGATGTCAAACACTGGAGATCTCTCACGTGGAGTTACTTGTCATCTAGTGCTGGTACACAGGTTTGGTCTGCCTCCTCTCTACAAAGAGCAGGAGCTCCTCAATTTGCAGATCTCATTTTGAGTAAGAAAAAAACTCTACGTTACCAATGAGTTCATGGCCAATACCAAACTGGGGGGACGGGACATGATGACATGCTGGGAGCAGCCAGTAGACTGGTAGACCAGCCTGCTATTCACTGAGAGCTCAGCAATGAGAGCATACCAGTGAGCGCTTGAGATGGCACTTGGAGAACCATGTCTAGTTTTGGGCTCCCCAGATCAGAGAGACACCTGACACAGTAGAACGACACCAGGGAGGGCCACCACGATAATTAGGGGGGGCCGAAGCACACGATGTGCAAGGACAGAGCTGGGTTTCGGCAGCTTTGAGAGAAGCTGCAACTACCTAACAGGAGGGTAGGCTCTTCTCAGAGGTGCAGAGCAACAGGGCAAGATAGGACGAGTACAAGTTACAGCTGGGGAGATTCCTAACAACCAGCTCTAACTAAACCTCTTTTGAGCACGAGTTTGGACAAGACACCTTCAGAGGTCCCTGAACAACCGATGGTATACTGTGAAGCCAAATGGCTGCCACATAGAAAGCTATAGGAAAGGCTTGCTTTGTCTCAAAGATCTGCTATGTCCCTGTTTGGTTTAAATTTTCATTGATCCAGCAGGAGAATAGAGAGTGATGAGGAAGTTTTCCAAGTTTTTGCCGTATTTGATTTAAAAATTCCTCTTCATGCCCTAATCTTCACAAAGAAAGGTCATACTAGATGAATTTTATCAACTCAGGTAAATCTGAATTCATCATGAGTTTTGTCAGATTGACAAAACACCGTGGGCAAACACCGCTCAGTAACCACCACCACTGTTCAGAACAGCAGCCCTATAAACATACCTGCAATCTTACACGAAACTCTGCGTGCTGCAATAAACGTGATAAGCCTGTACATTATTAAAAAAAAAAAGAATATGTGTATCTTTTTCAGTTGAGATTTCAACATGTTTCCTTCAACATTTTTATTGCTATTTCTTCAGAAACAATACTGTTTAACACCAAGTGTATTGGAAATTCCCACTCTGTTCTCTGACTGAGAAATTGCCACCATAACCACACATGGCCTTGGAAAATGCTGACCACATATATTGGAATTGTATTTATGCACTGAAAGCTTCATGAAACGCCTTCAGTGAGATGCCTATATGGGGGAAGACCTTCTAAATCACTCCTGATGTGCAGTGATAAACCAAATTTCAAGTCCTGCCATTGAAAGAAGACAGACTCAAGAGATGAACTGGTTCACCTGACTCAAAGCATGAAGGTTACATCTGAAAAGTACCAATTTTAAATGCTAAAGTAGTTATTTTTATCATTTCCGCTCATTTAAATTTAAAGCAGGACAGCACTACTGATATTGTTAGGTGCTAATGTTGCTGAAATGCAATGGGAATCAACAAGTTTTTTCAGGAAGAGAGCACGCGGAAAGGAGATGAGCAGTTTCAAGTCTCCTTCACCTCTGCCAGCAGCAGCTTCAACCACATCCTGGATACTCAAAACCCAAATTATCTCCAACACCTTACTTCTGCCAAATACACTAATTTTTCTCTCATCATCTAACAAGTCCCTAGCTCTCACATTCTCAACAGCTCTTCCAATACGAGCTAACACGATGAATAAAAAGTATGCGGCATATTGAATTAAAAAATCTGGGAACAGCTCGAACAGCTCTAAATATGCCATACAGATTTTATTACTCTCTTGCACAGTGAGGCAGAGCGTACTTGCAGCAGCCGCCTACTTTCCAGTTCAAAAGAACATGAAGCTCTTATCAAGCACCACACTACACATTTCCAGGTTGAAGGAGAGTCCAGACCACAATTTAATGAAACATGATTCAGATTCTCACTCTTCATATGTACCTCCATAAACTTCCCACTAAGGCCATACATCACAGCAATATTCTTTTGGTAAACAATTTAGTTCTTGTATTTAAATTGGTTTCCTTTAGAAACTTGCAAAATTCTTGGGCACTGGAAAAAAAAATAGGTTAAAAAAACAGGGAACGAGAAAATTGCAAACAGTGAAGTCATGTAAAACCTTCATGGTAAAATCATTTTGAATTCAAATTTAATTGGAATATAGCAGCCTAGGAAATTATGGTTCTAAACCACAAACAAGCGAGGGAGTGTTTAGTAACCCCAAGCAAAAATCCCCTGGCCTCTCTAGCAGCACAGTTCAAGCTTGAAGCTTTACATCTATTTATAGACCTCGGGCACATATCACTACAATAGTTGATTGTGCTTTGCAGCTGTTTTGTATATCTAGAAGGGCAGGAAAGAACAGACTGCACTTTGATCTTTCCCTTTTCTGGAGTATTAAAACAACAACAACAAAAATGCCATTAGAAAGGACTCAATATTTTTGAATCACAAGGGTACATGTTCCAAAAGCCACAGCTTACAATAAACATGTAGGACTTAGAGCTAACATGCTCCATTGTTTACCATTATCATAAATACAGGCGGCAGAAAATATTTATTCTAGAAGCATGCAAACTATTTCACCTATCATGAAAACATATGCCAAATCTAATTACAGGAGTCTTTACTCCCCAAAGCATCTGTTGTTAAGTGACACACACATAAAATTAAGATTCAACCTGAATGCAACTGCATCATAAATTAGCACTTAGCATTTCTCAGGCAATAAAAGAAATTAAGCATTTGCTCAAGATATCATTGTGGGAGAAGAATTAACTACATACAACCTGTAAAACCTGCTGGTATTAAAGCTTTATAAATTACACAAAGGTATCGGAGCTAACACTACTAAAGGCAGAAGTATATATTATTCATGAAAGTCAAATCAGTGATTCCTACCTTATGAAGCGTGCTGGCCCTTTCTGAGCTCAGAAGTTAGGGAATGATCTATCGGCCACTCTTACATTCTTACTACGCTATCACTCTAGATTCAAACAGCTGGACGATGGTCAGTACTATGGTGAGAAAAATCTAATTTTTTTAGCAATAGAAAGGAGATAAGCATAAAGCAAGCACCTTCAGAGACCTGACTGTACCATATCTACCCTCCCTGAAGAACATTTCTAATCAATGACTGATAGGATTTACAAATTGCAATAAAATGTAAAATGGGATATAAACGTACAGCGTACAATTAATATCTAAATGAGTTTGGATAGCTCGTTTCCAAACAGCCACGTGGACTGAAGTACATGAATATGTTTAAAACATAGCAAATGAGCAGTCTGTAGAAGTGGTTAAAAAAAAAAAAGCACCATTAGAGAAAAATAGACGGTAAAAAGAGCTTGTGGTGAGCCCTGTAGTACCACAACCAGACCTTATCGACTACGCAGTGTGCCTGGGGATCTTCCTGCTGTACAGCAGGCTGCAGGGCAACCTTACTCTTCCACGCTTTCCACATGTTGATTCAGGTATGTCAGAGAGAGCAAATAAACAAATTATAGAATTAGTGAGATGGAAAAGTAGCAGTAGGCTGCATGAAATGCAGCAGACCAAATAGAGGAGAGAACAAATCTGTAAGAGGAAAGTCGGCAAGATCAGACTTTTGTTAAGTGTTAAACGGCCTCAGAGTTATCTGTATCGCACGATCAGCACAGCACATTTGGTGATTATGAACAAAGCTTTTAAGATGTTTAAATATATAACATAGGACATTAGATAGTACTTTTTAAAACCTCATTTTAAAAGAAAATATTTAAGTATATTCATCTCCTGAATACAGATTTATTTCTGCTGTGGCCTATATCTCTCTGTTGCATCTATCTTGTTTATTTAAACCAGAGTTCACACAGATAGAGATTTGGTTTTTTGTTTCTAGAGCACTTAAGAGAATGTTCTTGATTTTCATTAGCATTACTATATAATTATATATTAGACTAGAAACTAGTATATAAAATAACAATTTACTAAATAAATTATTTATGTTAGGGTAATCATAAAAATGCCACTACATCACCCTGATCCCAGGTATGGGAGTGGTAGAGCAAGTATTTATTGTTAAATATATAACCATATTTCACTGTACGTATTTGAACAACTACCAAAAAAAATTTGGGGACTTTTCTTTCTTGGCCACAAAAGCTTTTACTAACCACTTATTTTTTCAATGAATAAAAATTACTCATATAATTCAGACAACAAATAACACAACTACGAACATTAGTTGGGGACATGTTTGTGTTGTTCACAGTTGCCTTTCCCAATGCTGTGACAACCAGCCAACTTAGTTTAGAAGGAAGCAGTTGCCCTTAATCCTCCATCTCCTCTTGCTGGCCCCACCTAGTGACATGAAAACACCCTTGCCAGGAATATTATAATCCCATCACGAGGACAGCCAGGTAGAAACAGGAGTTGTCCGGCCGCTGTCCCTGTGCTGCTATGCAAAACTAATTGTGTATTGAGCTACTTTGAACAGTGAGCAAAAATTGCACTCTGCCGTGAAGACTGCAGGTGGTTCAGGAGGAGAACAAGGGACTATGAGTTACCACCAAAAGAAGCTGCTACCAGAGAAAGTAATGCGATATAGCGCTTTGCCGGCAGAGAGCTCGTGGTCCTGGACAGGCAGCTCCAAACCACAACTTCAAAATATGACTCAGTGTTAGCAGGCAGTTTTAAAGATAGAATAAACAAAAGAAAGCATGAGCTGACAAAGATAGCAGCAGCATCTATGGAGACCATGATAATTTAAATTTATAACTGTGCATATCACTGACAAATTTATTAATCTGGTCCGAGCAAACTACATTTCAGAAAGGTAAGAAAACACTCTGAAAGGCTCCGGTGTATTCACATTCTACAGTGCAATCCAAGACTGAATTTTTGCATTTTAAACTCAGTATTTTAAGAGCTGGAAAAGCTGAAATTTAGAAAGATCTCTCACACTATTCTCTTTTATAAAACTTGTAGTAAAAACATGTTTTACATACAAAATATAAACTTTCCAAAGAGGATTTAGCTATAATTATCAATCGAATGCCAGATGAGTGTTACCTGTTATCATAACAACTCTTTTCAATTACTCCCTGTACTATTATTTCTAAAGTAAAACACGTTAAACATTAAGTTCAAATGTCAGGTTGCCTCAGTCTGAGCTAAACTTTAGCTTTAAGTAGCGTACAGCTGTTGTGCAATGTCAAAGCACGCTAAAAGCTTCCATCTCACTGGTTTCGTGCCCGCGTGGAAGCCAGCCAGTCTTGATGACACAGATAGGATACAGTAAAGCTTGTATAATTACTGCTAAACACAAGAACTGTGCTAAAACAACACTTACAATCTTCATTAAATCCGCAAGAACGGGAAATCCAGAGGAGAGTCCCTCAACCGAGGCCATGGGACAAGGTACTTCAAGACACAAGGTACGATAAATACCCTATTCTTGCAAAACACAAGTGCTAAAGATCAAGTTCCAAAGAAAGGGAGCAAAACCAAGCTCCGCTTGCCTGGTGAGACGCCCGAGATAAGAAAAGTTAATTAACAGTATCTAGAAGGGGCAACGCAAGCATCCCCCAAAGAAGCTTCCCCAGGGAGTGCTGCACACGCCGGCAGCCAGGCAGAAGCCCCGGACTTTGAGTCGACCCAACACTGGCATTTGATGAAGCCAGCTCCCACCGCCCGACCGTCCTCCTCCTTTCTGGATTAGACAGACAGCTCCAAATCCAGCCTGGAATATGGATAAACCTCTGAGAATGATAAACTTGGCTGCCCGTTAATTTGTGTTTGCTGACAAGCAGATCAGACCTTCTCAGGAGACGAGTGACAAATGCGTAAGAGATCTGAGGCACCACAGCTGTCAAAGACGTATTTGTGACCAACTTTAGATATACCTTCCAAAACATAAATGCAACTTTTAAAAAACACTAGCATTTTAACAAGCAATGATGCATACTAACAGACCTCGAGAAATATTTTTACAATTGAAATGTTACACACAGTAACCACTATTTATACTTCAATGTCAGCCTTAAATATTTACTTTTCCGCTCACTTAGTTTACATTATATGCCAACAGAACACTTTCTTGCATCATTTAAAGAGCCTATAGAAATTTAAAATTCTCTGAGCAATAAGGGAAGAGTGTTCTAAAATAATTCAAATTAAATGATGAGAAAAACATAAATCTTTGCTACGTTTTATTCAAAATTGAATTTACTTCAAAGATGCATGATTTTTGCAAATAATGAGTTTGTTTGCTATATTCCTCCTGATAAGTTTTTTTTTTTAAAAGCAAACTGTTTTGAACTTTAAACCTCTATCTAGGCTTTACATCGCTACATGGCGACCATTCATCAGTCAGCAGCGTTACGTTCCCCTGCCCTATGGGTTCTGAAAAGCCAGTGATTCTAGTTAAGAGTAAGTAAATGTTTATACTTTTAATCTGCACATCACAAGGCTGTATCAGCAGAGTTACTGGACATTTTTCCCAGAAAGCGAACAGGCTGGGCAGCTGTATTTTGACAAGAAATGTTGTTTCCTTTTATGGCCCACAGAGTCGGTGGCTGTGGTCCGCAGGGGGGGAAGGCGGTGAGCACCCTCTGCTTCATCCTAAGGCGCTGTTATCCCTGGGCAAGCTGTTCTTCCCATAGTCATCCTGATTCTTCCCTTCCTAGTACTCATTTTCAAGTACAAAAGAGGTGCTCCAGATAGGATATTGTATTATTTACTTTCCGTTTTGCTCTATTGCAAACCACATAAATCCAGAGTTAAAACAAACTACTTGGACTGAAAAAGGTTTATGGGCGCTTCTTAGCCCACCAGAGATGGGCTCCTTTCCTGCAAAGGAACCAACAAGGGGCTCGGCTACTCTGCCACTTATTCTGCCATTTGCATCTTTAAATTTTCATGTTATTAAAAACAACTAAAACGGGTTTTGAAGAATGAATGGCCTGGAGATTCACTGCCAATTCATCAACACTGAGATCGCATAATGTCCCAGATCACGGCCCACGTGAAATTAAACGGATGACTATGACCCTTTCCAATCAAGTTTTTGGCTTTCTTCGGGAATCCCGTCCTGATGGGCACATTAACTGGACAACTGCAAGGAAGAAAACAAGTGACCAGAGGAAGTAGGAAACCCCTGTCGCGGATCTGCTGCAGACCGATGAGGAACGCCTGTCCGTCAGCAGATCTGCTGCGCAAGTTTCCAACCATCCTACCCCAGCTGCTTACTCCCATTACTTCATTTACTCCCTTTGCTTCAGCTTTTCACTCCTTCAGTTGTACCAAACTCTAAACCAACCCTTTCTTGTGGCTTCAATCTCAAGAGTGGAAACCTGGAAGGAAGGACTGGAAGGAAGGGAAGGCGCACAGGGAAAAGTAAGAAGCTGGAGGGGGGGAAGGAAAACATTTCTAAGATTTTATTAAAGAAGGTAAAACAAATTCTCCAAATGGCAATCGGAAATTCAACAATTCTAACCTACATGGAGGAGGGAAGGACAAGAAACCACGCAGCCACATGAACACTGTCTGCATCACATTACAAGCAGCAAAGCCTCATTACCTCCCCTACTTAAAAACCCTTCTCTTGCTTCTGCCCCTTCCCTAAAACAAAGCAAAAGCTGAAATTTTGTGTGAAGGCAAACTCCAGGCAGCACTTAACAACAAACACCGCACTAGCAGAGAAGAACCAGCCTCTTAAAATGTATGCATTTTCCCTTGTGTTTCCCTAATTTGAATAAAATTTACATTAATGAGAGGAGAGGGGGAGACTGGCAAAGGAGGGAAGGAAAAAGAGTGCCAGTGAGCAGCAGCAACTGAGGGATACAGCCCAAGGAGCATCAACGCCAAGCCAGGAGGTCGATTTGTAGGGATGTAGCTTTGCTGGTTAGTTATTTGCACAAGCTTATGGACATGGGAAAACTGCAGAACACTGAAAGGAAACACGTAACCTCCTCTAATGGAAAATCCTGCCGAGAGAAACGCATCGTGGCCACCGCCAGCACAGGCTGTGCACCAGCCTGGTAGGCATTCCCTTGTCCTCCAGCAAACAACGTCCAACTCCAGCAATCCTGAAAAAAAAACGTGTGTTTGGCAAGCAGATGGAGAAATTAAAAGGCCTGTTTCCTTTCTGTCAAAAGACAGGATTTAGTTTATTGGACTAAATCTCAGGTCTATCCCAACTGCATCAATCCCAAACGAGTGGGAGACTGGAGAAACAGGCCACCAGTTCTCCCTGGTGCTTCTTGGGAACGCGCTGTACCACATAAGACTTCAAATTGCTCGACATAGCTTGCTTTCTAGTAAAACAGCCCCAGTGAGGCGAGCAAAATATATTTATACTTGGATTTTTTCCCCCAATCTGAGTTTAAAACTTGGTTTCCAAAACCTGTCCAAGTGAGTTAGAGACACAGCTCCCACTGTGATTTCAAATTGCAAATTAAATGCAATTGCATTTATGAAATGAAATTGCAAATGCAATAGCCTGGATAAGTTAAGACTTGTGAAAGTTCAATGTAGTAGAAAATGTTCAAATTGTAAGGAAGTTTAAAATGGGGAAATTTAAATAATTAGATCTGACACTGTTACATCAGACTTGAACAAAACCAAATAAAAGACTCAAGTTGCAAACTCAAAGAGAGAACAAATTACTGAGGAAACTGGATACAAACATACACTGGCAGTATTTCAGTATTAAACACGGCCCTGTGCAATCTAACAAGAAAATTAAAGACAAATAAAAACTAATAAAGATGCAAAGTAATCCTTAGGTAAGAGCCCTGGCATGAATTGATTAATATAAACAACACAACTCCCTAAAACTTCCTGAGACCCTTAAAAATATACTACTTCAAGGCAACAATTTTCCTGATTATGAAAATAAACAGAATTGATTTAAAAAAACAAAAAAACCCCAACCAAAACCCAATACAAAACCAAACTGGGGGGGGGGGCAGGGAGAAGACGGTCTCAAGTTTTAGGTACCTAAAAACAGCCCTTGAAGTGATCCTCCCCTAAGGATATTTTGATCTTAGTCACATGGTTTTTCTAAGGTATTTTTATTTAGTCTCCCTGTAGATAACTGCAAGGAGAGAACTGTTAACATGGTATTAAATTAATTATTTGATGTCACCTCTCATAGCTGAGAGAACCATTAAGTCTGAAATATTACCAATAAAGTCATTAGGCTCACCGACCTCAGATTACGTTCTCTCACACATGTACTGTTTCCATCGTTTGCCAACTTTGTCAAAATAAAAAAATCAAGTTTATTTTCTTAATCTTTGATACGAGTACTTTGATACTTACCTGCTTATCAATAAGCAAGCCTATACAATTGTAGTAGTAGATAAGAAAAAAAAAATAAGAAAATATTTGAGACTGTTTCACGATACACCTGTGCTCTTGTTTACACAAAGCCAATGAGGAAATGGATCTTTTACTATTCATGGCTCATACTTTCACCCAAATCACCTATTTTTTCACTTTCATCTTACTGTTTGCAATATAAATTTGGAAAATATACAGAAAGAACAGCTCACACAACCACCTTTCCAAATAGTTATGTCTGGTTTGGTTTTGCAAATTTAGACAGCATGAGCGAAGTTTCCAGTTAAACAGACCTGGGAATGTTACGGCAAGGCTCGCAGACCAGAACGGAATAAATTCCAACAACAAATACATTTCTAATCACAAAAACTTATCATACAAGCATACCCACAACAAAAACACCTTCAGACCAGGGATCACCGGCGCTGCAAACCGAGGCCTGGCTAACTGAAGTGGAATTGGGTTCGGCTGGCCGAGGCAAACATAGATAAGCACAGAAAGAGGAGACATAACGGCCAGATTCGGTCACGCGCAGGCAACGCTGACCTGGACTGTCACATCTACCTGCCAGGGACACAGGCTGCCTCTGCAGCCGAGGCACCACTTCACTGACAGCTAGAACGTTAACAGACATCCAGCTTCTATCCTGGCGTTTTATACGGCTGCAGCATCCAAAGGCTTTCACATTAAAAGCAAAACAAACCCCCAAAGCATTAGTTTGCAATATTTTTTTTTTTCCGTTCTGAACTAACAGATCAATGCATTTATTTACATACCTACACGTGTGCATATAAAGATAAAAATGAATACCACTGCATGTTGAATTTCTACCAATAGGAAAAACTTTGCTAATGAGAAGCAGACACTGATTAAGTATTTAAAAAAGAAAAGAAAAAAAAGGAACACTAACTCTATGAAGCACCTTGCTCTGTTCAGCAGCTGTCACTGGGAGGTGGGCAAGCGTACAATTACCTGTTCAACACCACACTTTCATTCCAGAAACGGGCACCACGATACCAACACACATCTGGGTCACCATCTTGCAACCTGCATGGGCAAACCTGCACCCGTGTGCACCCCCGGGCTCCTCTGGGAACACGCTATTGGGCTGGGCTACCAAGACTGCCGGGCACTAAACTTTCATAGAAAGGAAAGGCATAGCTTTAGCATTACATTATTACTCCATCTAGCTTTTGTTGACAGCAAAGATCACCTCTATCCATTTCAAGCAGAGCAATTCTCTTTCATTCTGTGTCCTGGACAAGCCAGACAGTTCACGACACAAAAAAACCAAAACAACAATCTCCCCCCCCCCAGTAAATCAGCAACAGTTTTATGCCAAATTATTCAAAAAGAGGATTAAAATTCTTTTAATGCCATTTTGCTGAAATACTGCATCTTTATTTACAGCAGCACGGCTGAGCTGTTACAGCAGCAATCAATCACTATTCACAGCTTTCTGATCCTTTCTAGGTGGCGGTAAGTTATTTTCACAGGAGTAATAAATGGTAAGGCTTGAAGGACTGCTGACCAGGCCAGGCACTCACCTGCCCCAAGCCCAGACATCCAAAACAGTCCCTACAGATAGTTCCTCAACTTCTCCTTAAGCTGTGGCTGCTCCCCAGCACAGCAAGTGCTTTTGCACCAATTTAAGCACAGGGCTTCTTGCTCTGCCTCCTTTCCTCTCCACAGGCAGCCTTCCCCACACCTGAAGACCGTGGTGCTCTCTCCCATCCAGCTTTTTGCTCCAGACTAACACAACTGCAATTCCTTTACTCTTCTCTAGACATCCATCTATCTCAGCTGCTCTCTTACGCACTCTCTCCATTTGGCTCACATCTTTTTTGTTTTTATTTCTTCTATTACTAAAACAAAATTTATGAGATTTAAGGACTAAAGAAGCAACACCCCACAAAAAGCGATCCAGGTTAGTTTTCTACAGATTTCAACTTCTTACCATCTCTCCCCTCTCACTGTCACCCAACATCCCTTTGATTGCCACTTCCCCACTGCCTCCCAGTTTTTCCAAATACCATCACAAAATTCCTCTCTAATTTACTTCTCAGAAGATACAATCTAATGGGTAATTAAAAATACAAAAGAAAATTTAGGAAAAACTATTTTCCCTTAACAGCTTCCATCCCATTAAAATATTTTGCTGCTATAATGCCTACAAGGGCTTATCTTCAGTTGCAAGAGAACAAAGAAAACAAACACTGAAAATTTATCTAAATAAGCCACAATATTTTGAGAAAAGCTGCCATGGTGCTATGGGACCTTGGAAACTTGCAGCAAAATATGTGAGATATTGCTCAGAAGTGAGTTTTGCTCTTCAGTTTGATGGCTAGAAACCATAATACCAGTATCTGTAAATCCTACCTTTCCCATTTCACAACATATTTCACATCAGCAAATTGCATTACGACCATTACAACTCCCACCACGAAGTCCACCACTACCTCCAGTTGTTTATGCTTTTGAATTATTAGCAAACAAACATTAAAGAACATTAAAGTAAATAAAAAGGGAGAAATAAACTACAGCATTAACACATGATCAACTACATTAAATTGTAAATAAAAGTACAGAGTCATTTTTAAGGGGGACGGGACAGGGACAGGGGGACAGGACAGGACACTGCGAAGTTTGTTTATAAAGGAGTCTGGTTTTCTTCCAAGTTTCACGTTCCAGCCTGAAAATAACTTCTTAAAACAGCTGTCAGGGCTTTTTTGGGGGGAGGGAGAATGATCCACCAGCAAATATGATCTTTCTTTAGAAGTGCACGAGTTACCATGGGTAGTAGCTTGTGCTTCACTCAGAAAATTCAACTCCTAGGAGGCCCTTAAAATCTGCAGTCAAGAATGTAAAAGAGCATCCAAAAAGAAAAACTAACCTCCACGGAGAGACCCCAGCATCTGAGCTCACGAAAGAGAGAAGCACCATCATCTCCGTGCTCAGAAGACCATGGGAACTAATCATCTCCCACTGGACCAAAAATCAGCCATTAATCTTCCTTTCACTTCAGGTTCTTTTAAAACATTTTTTTCCCACAACTAACTTCTTCGTTAAGTAGATTTTTTTAAAAATCTAAAATGAAAAACTGCAATATATTTAAAAATTAAGTAATTAAAGCTCCACATCTCATGATAGTATATTTTAAAGGCAAACATGAAGGAACTCGGCAACCTACTGACTGTGCTGTAAACATTCACATTAGCCCTTACCTTGCAGATTTTCATGTATTATATACACTTGGTCTCTCTGCTGTCTTGGCTGATAAAACTGCAACTAAAAATACATAATTTTTTTTGTACAATGTATACTGACAGTTCAAAAGCTCCAATTTCTCCACATATGGAGATGCGTTCACAACAGAAGAAGCATTCACATAAATGGTCATGCTAAGTAGTCTCTGCATTCAAAACAGTCAAATGTTAGCTGGATACATTTACTGAATCAATCACTTCTACACATGGGACAAGTAGAGGCTCCTCCATGTTTTAAAGGTCTTGGAATTTACTTTGGGGAGAGCTTATTACAAATGAACAACAAAAAACATCTTGGATATACTATTGCTGCTGCAGTATGCTCTTTCCGTCTCCAACATCCAAAAAGCTAAATTCTGTTTCAGGAAACAGCATGAATTGCCCCAAACGCTAGGCAGCATCAGAAAACTTTAGACCATTAAAGGACCACTTCCTTCCTCCCAAATAAATGTCACTTAAAAATCCTCTCTTCTAGAACTACCGTAACATTGCAGTAAGAAAGAAAAATCATTATCTGTTTTGTATTAAAGAAAAAAAAAAAACCTACTGAAAAACATAGTTCATGACAACTTCTCCTCTCTAAGTCTCGAGGCACAACACTCTGCTCCAACCACGAGTGCAGGAACTGAAAACCAAACAAGAAGATGCAGGCGAGCAACTGGGAAAACATCGCTAATGAGTATCTGCCACCCAAGCACCGGGGAGCAAAACAAACACCGGACTGCAGGATGAGAACTTACTGAGGAGACAGAGCGGACATTCCTCCTCGCAAATACTGCACCTACCCGTATCGGTGAAGGGATTTCAAATGCTGCTGTGCTGAACCTGCAATTCTTCATCCTGTTTCTGAAGCAACGATACCCGGTATCTCCACAGTCCCCCTGTCTGTTCTCATTCTAATGTCCGAATACAGATTCACCTTTTTAAGACCTCAAATTATTTTACAAATTATTTATACCGCCATACTAAAAAGGGAAAGTACAATTCTCCCCTATATTCCCCTTACTTCAACATGGGGGAAAAAAATACTATGGGTAGAAACTGTGGGACCGTGATGGGATATGGGAAAATATTCCCATCTCAGCAGAAAAAGAATATTTGCAGACAAACAGTGTCCAAGACAGCATTATCAAGCAATATGCCCTGTGTCCCATGGAACAATAATACTAATTTTAACTACTCACTATTTAGTCTGTTTAGCTCAGCTGCAGTAGCAAGCACCTGGATGTCTGGACAAACCTCAAATACAGCATTTCAGGAATCGCCGTCGTCAAAGCATTAGCACAGCTTCTTATCAATAAATGAGCTCATTACCCAATCTCAGCACATACCAGAACTTCGTGTCGCTCATTCTACCACAAATACATTTTAGAAGTGGACACATGTATGACTGCTAGGGATTTAAACCTTAAATTTTTTAGCAGTCACATAGAAGAATGTACAGTGGAAATCTCAGTTACAGCAAGCCAACGCTTCACTGTCACATTTTCAGGATGCGTCTGGTGAGCGTCATATAAAAAACCCGTACATTAGCAATAGTTAAACTTTGCAGAACAGGAAACTGAAGTAAACTATTCCAGAAGCTTTATTAGAGCAAGCAGGAACACCAGAAAACATGAAACACCAAGACACCTGACAACAGCTATAATCGGAGTTGGATTAGGGATGACTTACCTCCTCTGGCAGATTACTGAACGGGCACGTCAGAAAAACAATACATTCAGACAGTTAAATGTCTAGACAGCACTTTTTCAGGAACAGGATACACAGCTACAGGTGAGGAATTTATTCATTAAGAAACTAAAGATAGGGACTCTAGACAGAGTTTTCAAACCAATCACTCAGCTCACTCTTACTACAGCATCCATGTACAAGTAACATACATTTAATCCACACTAGTTATTCAAATACCCAGTGATCTTTCACGTCTGTGTCCTGTGCCTATGTGGTAGATTTTTATCCCCTGACAAGGGAAAGGAAAGAGTAAATACTGGGGAGTAAAATTTCATGCTCCATTTGTTATGGTTCAACTATGTATTAGTGTAAAAATATCCAAATGTATATAAATCAAGACATTTATTTTGAACTTTCTTGAAATAAAGGCATTTGGAAGGGAGTTTTCTTCAATTTACGAGACATGGCAAAGTCACATCACAAAAAAAAAGCTAACTATGCTCAAAAAATGAAAACCATTTCTTTATCCTACAAGGCTCTAACAGAGCCATCACCAACTCAAGCGTAGGAGTGGGATCCTTGCTAGTTTTGCTAGATTACAGCCCAACACTGAATTCAAGCTGCCATCCCCTTCTTTCCTTGCTTCCATAACGCAAACCCTTCTGCCGTGTGGAGCTGAACAGCACATCTGGAATAAGTTATCGGTGTTACCAGCTCACTGCTTTCTGCCTTCACTGTGCAAGAGTGCACCTCGCTGGGGCTCAGCGCCACTGGCTCCTCATCAACTGAGAAGCCCAGGTAGCAGCACAGACTTCTTAATTAATTCAATACCACTTCTCGTCTGAGAAGTGCCTCATTCTATAAATAAAGACCAAAGGATAAACCCTTTCAATGACCATCTAATATCAGCTACACTTCACTGGCTAATTTTCCGCAGGATTGTCTTCTAATAGTCATTGCAGCAGAGTTTTAATTTTACATATGCATTGAAAGGGCAATAAAAACTCTCATAAGTAGTCCCAGCCATCCTTCTTCTGATCCCAAAGTCTGTGTTTATAGCTTTGACTCTTGTTCTTTGTGTTCATTTTACACTGGATCACCTAAACACAGCAGCAATGACTTTTAGAACACCATTTTGCTTTACTTACATTTTTGAAAGTGATTTGCCACATTTAAAGTTTTCTTATTTAGATAAACTATAGACGTACTCAACTTATATTAAATGCAGTTCCTCTACTGAATATTATGTATTTCCCCCCCCCAGACTGTTGTGTTACCGTAACGTCCTGAAGATCACATTTAACACACACACAA
Organism: Pygoscelis adeliae; assembly: GCF_000699105.1. Classification (NCBI taxonomy): domain Eukaryota; kingdom Metazoa; phylum Chordata; class Aves; order Sphenisciformes; family Spheniscidae; genus Pygoscelis; species Pygoscelis adeliae. The sequence goes on along the minus strand of NW_008824900.1, from coordinate 54,921 downwards.
TCACGTTATTTCCACAAATCGATAGTTCTGCTATTAAAAACAACTGGCTCTTCTTTGAAATGAAACAATTACAACTGTAAACTTTAACAAAGAGTGCTATTTGAATTAGGAGGATTTAGTGTTTAAAAAGCTGCACCAAACATTGGTGGGGCATGGTCCAACTCCTGGGCTTACTAAGCAGTGCAAGAATTAACAAATCCTTTACTCCAAACGGGTTACACAAATAATGCACTGTCAGCACAATCTAATGCCACAAAGCTTTCTCCATTGCAGCAGAACAACTCACACAAATTTATGACCATATTTGCTGCACGCTTGTCTATGGCTGATACTAGGCTCATACAAGTCAAATACTAATCTAAGTCCCAAAATAAGTATGTAATGCAGTTCGTCTAAGTGTTTATCAAATATACTACTTCAATGAAGTCCTGGTAAGTGCGGAAGCCTAGCAGGCAAATATCCTAACTTGGAAAAAAATCTTCATCTAAATTTTAAGACAATTTCCAACTTTGTCACCTCCTGAAATCTTGGAAAGAATTAAATGCTTAACAGATGTACTACATTTTAAATATAGCCACATCACGCACGCATTTTTTTTTATAACACTTAGAAAACACTGTGCCTGATCAAAAATGTCTCCTGTATGGCCTGATTCACTTTCAGTACCTGATTACGGACACAAAATCATTACCAACTCCTGAACAGCAAACAGCCATCACCAAACTGCCTCTATCTCTGAGCAGGGGTAAGCAACAAAGCACAACAGTCGTCCCAGTGCTCCATCAGGGCTCAGAAACCAGCACCTTCCTCTCGGTAGCCTTCGCCTGCACATTTTTAAAAAAATGGTATCCTTTATCTCTTTTTTTTCCATCCCCTACATCAGACAAAGCAAGAGGTCACAGGCTCAGTTACCACGAGCATGCAGATCGTATTCAAACACACCTCCGCTACAGCAGCAACCACCTTCCTTTTCCAGAGCTGGTCTCCTGCGAGCAGTGCTGCAGAGCTGGGCAGACCCCACGCCGTACTGAAGCAATCACGGCTGAAGATAAGCGCACTCTGAAAACCTCTCTCAGATGCAGCTCCCACCTTCTATTGTCAACAGGTAGGTTTTATGATGCTCCCTATTAAATATAGGTAGCTAAGCAAAACTTCTATTAAAAAATGCCACCCATTTGATGAACATCCAGTCATTCATGCTACAAGAATTAAGCACTTTCCAAGTCGATTAAACATGAGTCAAGCATCTGATTATTCAGAAATAACAGACTGCAAAGACAACTCAGAGTATTTCCATGTAAGAAACAGCCTAAGGATGCACATACTTACTGAAATGCTATATATACACATATATATGTAGGCATAAAAAGCAAATAACAGCTTTATGTAATTAAGATTTTTGGACTTATTTGTGGAGAACTATCATCAAATACCAAATTAAAGTATCCGACACAGGTAAGAAAACGTGACTTCAGTGAAGACTAGCAGACCTTTTGTTTACCTCTGTATCCACAGCAAATTCCAGCAGCAGCAATGTTTCATAACTTAAGACGTATATGTTATTTTAACATCCTCAGCAGAAAAATTCAGTTACTGATCATTACGGATTCCAGAACCTGGGGTGAGGCGTGGGGTGTGTGTGTTTCTCTTAAATGGTTTACGGGGATTATGAAATAACTTATAATAAATTTTCTCATCCTCACGTGGTATTTTTAAGAATGCTCTCCGCTTCTAGTTGATGCCACATTGCCAAGCAGCAAGTAAAACATTAAGTATTATTCATGTTGTCTCATTAGTAACTTACATGTACATATGAGATAGAATCTCTTTCATAACCTTTATCTTAGTAGCAAGGTCAGTCCCAAACAGGGAGTCAGACAGAGCCAAACAAGTAAAATCCTTTTGCTTTCCTACATACTGTTATCAAATCAGAACCAAGTTTTAAAAACTGGAAATAGATGGGAAAGGTTCCAAAAGCCTCGAATCAAAGTCTGATTATCAGCTGGTGTAACTTCACTGTGGGCGTATATGACACTGCAAAGTCTCCATCTTTCTTCTGGAAGCCTCTGGCCATTTCTTCTCTTAGTGCCGTCCAAACGCAGACCTCCTAGAAACACAGACAGCTCTTACTAAGCATCACGCCGTCTAAACAAAGGAAACTTGGAGCTAACGTTGTACCTGGTCTCTTTGTAAATAATGCCCTTACAGGAACATTTCCTCATTACATCCTGTCTTTAACACCGGTCCTGTCGAGCCCTGAGCACTTCCAAAAGATTTCTCTGTTGTACTTTCGTCCAAGTCGGTCAGAGGTTAAAGACACTTAGAACCTTACAGGACGGACTTCACGTGTCCATTAAACAAGAGTTAAAGAATGCAAGAACTTGATTCCAAGAACTACTGGGAACAGCTATGCAAAAGCTTACCAGGGAGGTCTTTTGAAAATAGCATACCCAATGTAAAACCCTGTAAAGAAAAAAAAAATGAACTTCTATTCCATGTATTAGGCATGTGCATCTAAGTCAAACATCAAAGCTACACGTTTAAAAAATAACAAGATTCCATTTCTGACTCAAATATCCTTGTTTATCTAATGAATGTAGAGAATTAAGCATCCAGAAGTTTTCCTATGTTTCCTGTAGGCTGAGTCAATATTTAATAGCATGTTTGATTTCAATTACAGACTTTTTTTTGCTTATTGTGCAGTTAAGCACAGTCAACCAAACCACCACTATTTTGGCTCTTAAAACATATGAGCAGCTGTTAATATTGTTGTTACTGATTATTGATCAGCTTTGCTTTCCACTTTCTCCTCCTCCCTCTCTTTTCAGGAGGAAAAAAAAAGGAATTTTTCTATTAAGGCCTATAAATAAACAAAACTGGAAGGAAACTAAGTCTTTATAGACTTATAGACAGCTGGATTTGGATGCTTTTCGGCTCCCTTTCCCTGCGGCCCCTCTCCTCCCCTTGCGATGGGAGGACCTCTGGTTTAAGGAATCACGTGGCCAGCAGGAGCCTTCCAGCCCACGATGACATCCGCACAAGTGAATTTGAGTTAACTTCAGCTGACAGCTGAAGGAAAGGAAAAAAAAAAAAGCAAAAGGAAAGCAAATTGCTCTGTGACTAGTAAATACTCAAGATGTTACACGGATAGCAAGAGACATATTCCTTTGTTTGCATGTTTCTGCATACGTTAAGCAGCAGACAGAAGGAAAGGTCCATTAGCTAGCTAGTGGACTTTATTCCACTGGTTCCTCTGCACTGTTCCAGTTTTGGAGATTTTATAGGAAATAATGCTATTTTATGACAATAACACGATTTCTAAATTTATCAAGTCAAGTTGAAGACAACAGCTTTAGAAGTGCAACAGAGGAACAGTAAGTGCTATCAGTGAAATAAAGACTTGCAATATAATCACTGTTACTTGTATGTTTTGCTAAGAATTCCCACATTAAGTTACGGTAGCAAATACAAACCAAAAAAGTTTTCAGGCAATTGTAAGGGGCATTTTGATCCCGAGGGGTGCTAGCTGAAAAAAATATATCTAGAATGTTTTGTTCCTTGAGAAAGTAATTTCAGAACCATGAAAAAAATCTATCCCTAAAGCCATATATCTAGTAGGCCTGTTGCTCTAGGTTAAAACATTCGGGGAAAATAAAATGAAAGAGAATATTCATTTGATAAAAACAATTTGGCTCGGAAGGGCAGTGCCGATTTCTGGTACAGTCCAATACTGACAAATGCCTAGCAAGATAAGCCTAACCAGCCAAATCTGCCCTACTGCCTAAGACAGTACCAGTGCCCCAACGTGGCGTTTGGGTGAAGAAAAAGCTGGAACACTACGGTACAATCTCCAGTCTGTACTTCTCTTCCAACTGCCGCTTTACATTTTCACAAATTATTACTTGGGAGCAAGCAGCTACACTTTCAAAACCTGCATGGCTTTGTTTTAAATCGAGCTCCAACAATTTCCTGCAAACCTACGAAACAGCCATCACGATAATACAAACTTATATAACAGAACCTGTTAAAATGTGTTAATGAGACTCTATTGACTAGCTGGCTTCTTTGCAATAGCAACTCCCACTGGAAGTTAAAAATTTAAAGGCTAGGAATTTTTCCTTTTTCGTTCTTTTCAAAGGACAGAAATGAGATTGAAAACCATCTAAAGATAGCAGAGAATTTTCAAGTGTCAGCTGTAACGGAAAGAGGAATGGCTGTCTCTCCTTACACAGCCAGGATGGATGGAGTGAGCTTCTGATTCAGGATCGAGAGAGAGAGAGCTTACACACAAACCGTAGATGGTAGAAAATAATTTTAATTTACTAATTTTAGTAGTATTCCAGGACGATCTACAGCAACTTGAAATCCAATGAAACTGTACTTTGTTTGAAAGTGGTGAATGTAAATTCTTAGGTACCTTGCCTGCCAGAAGTGAAGTACATATTGTGAAATAACTGCAAAAAGAGTTTTAAACAACCCAATCAAATCATGCATCCTCCTCATGACAGAAGATGAATATAAATTATGCGTCTTTGGCTTCGTTTTGTCTTTCCCATCAATCTTTTTCCACTAAAAGCCACAGTGTAAAGGCTTTTATTTAAAGAAGTTCCCTTGCATTTAAATAGTCCCTCACCTACCTCTGAAGATTTACTGATGTAAACGGGAAGAAGGAAGAAGAGAGCTCAGATTTGTTATTTGTAGGGTACCTGTTTACATTGCAGCACCTATATTTTGGGTAGCCAAAGAAAGAAACATAAACGAAAGACTCTGCAGATGACGATCATCGAATGCAGCAGAAGCCATGGCATCCCTCCAATATTACAGGACCTCAGATTTCAGCGCTCATCTTTCCCATGTTCTAGAATAAAGCTCCACTCCTGCCATGCTCACTTCAACTCTCATAGGATGTAAATGTCTTAAGGTCTGTTGAAACCATTACTTCACTCTACAGGGCTTATATAGGGCTTAAACAGGCAGAGCTGCAACACTTTACCACCAGACTGTCAGTACTGCCTTGACGTATTTGTTAATTAGTGTCAGGACACACAATAAATTGAAACTGGAGCCCATGCCGTTAAACAAAGTATACGGTTAGAGTCAGTCTCCTTCCCGTACAAAGCGGAGAATCTTACATAGATACTAACTACGCTTATAAATTATTTTCCACTGTGTGCAATCACATTAGCCCTTAAGTATGTTATCAAAGCCCAAAGCCTCAAAAGCCAACATCCAAGTTTCCCTTAAATAATAAAAACAGCTTGAGTGTGAATATTCCTTAATTGAGATATTTTTCTACTCGGTCTTGCACAAATAAAGCCAAGAGCAACTCAACAAATCTTCCTCAAAATTTGGAGAAGTTGTGACCTTCCTGCAGAGGTCACAAAACCTACCTGGCAGTAAAGCTGATCAGTACTAATGCACAAACCCACAGGTTTACTTTCAGGAAAAGTCACGTCATTGTATCATGTAAAATATTTGGAAAGTTCAGTAATCACTAGGTTTTCATACAAATTTCTTTCTTTTGTTTATAGCTATGAAACACATCTTCACCAAGTGAAGACTTGACAAGAACCAGGTTGAGCAACTATATTCACTATTTACCTCCTTTTCTTTTTGCTATTACATGGTAAAATTACAGATCACGTCAAAATGTTAAATCAATGTAGCATTTACTTCTTCCTGGCAATATGCCTTCATGCAAATTACTTCTAATCATGATTCTTTATCTGTCACTGAATACTTTTCATTTTTTAAATACAGGAGTGCAGTCAACCTGTGTATGATATTTTATTTTCAGTCTCGCACTTGAAAATAAGATCATGAACCACTACCTCAATAACAACAGTTAATAGGTCAGATGATGTAAAATTGATAAACTGACTATTCACTAAAATCTTCTGCCTCAGTCAGCACTCAGGACTTTGTTTTGTGGGAAAGTGGAAATACATACACATGCTTACTTCATTACCACCCTAAAAAAACCTGACATTTGTTCTACCTATCAATTGTTGCCTGACCGTCAGATTAGTATCGGAACACATGAAATCCAGACTCATTTGTCTGTCACAAACGAGTTCAATAAATATAAAAAGCCAGTATCTAAAGATTTACATTTACTGAACATGATGAAACTAGAGGTTGAACGGGAAGACCTGCACAGCAGCTGGCAAGACACAAAACAAGCACCCTAGCCTCCTGCACTCACCCCGAAAACACTCACCAGTTAGAGACTAAAGCTGCTCTTAGCCAAGCCACAGAGCAAAGCTGAATCTGTGCAGAGCTCTCTGCAGAGCTGCCGGCTGGCACAAGCACAAGCCTTCTAGATTTACACTACGCCCAGCAAGCCGGGCTCAAAAAGCTAAGGAAAACTTTCATCTTATCTTTCGTCTACCTATGAACTTCCAGAAGCCTATGACAGCTATGGGTCCTCCAAGTGCAGGTCTGGTAAAAGACAGAAAGATGGGGCAGGCAGGGAAGACTTCAGGATTACACCCTGACGGCAGTGGTCTCCCCCTGATGGGCCGCAGAGGGGAGGAAGGGAAGAAAAGTTCAATGACTTATCTCTTCATAACCTTACCCGAGACTTTTGTCTTTCAGGAGCACCCGCACTGTGTTCCCTGTAACCCAAACCTGAAGAAGCAGCAGAGTATCAAGTCACCAGGCAGAGCTGTATCCCGTGGTCTGCCAAGGGAAAAGCATCCCATCGGTCGCTGGTTGCCACCATGTAAAGAGCTAGGCTATTTATCAAGAAATAATAACCTTAAATTACATTAAAAGGTTTCAATATCAAGCAAAATGGTGACTTTTATAACTGATTTGCTTTATTTAAAAAATGTTTAAAAGTAAAGCAGCTATTAAAAGAAACATGGACAACAGTGAAGGACAATACAGTAAGCTGCAAATCTTTGATATGCTTTATCAGAAACGGCCACCAGTTGCCACAGTTGAACTGGTGGATTTTCACGCAGTAAGCGCGGTGAAGGCTGACCTTCCCTCGGAAGCCATCAACAACTCAGCTGGGTTAGCCAGGTGACAGAGTGCACAAGATCCACTTACATTTTTTCCATGACGAAGCAAACGACAAAATCGGAGAGAAAAGCGTGTGTCTCTCTTCAAGGGCTTCTAACAGAAATTCAGCAATAAAGCCATTCCTGAGGCAAACTGAACAAGGACGTCTCTTGCTGCAGAAAGTTTGGGAATGATTTTAACAGGAACTTCAATAACAACAACTCTTACTGGAGTATCAGCATACACACAAATGCCCCAAATGAAATCATGGTTCCGCTGTGCTATGCTCTATAAACACAGAGAAAGCATTCTTGCCCCAACACGCTTACGTATTTTGAGCACTCAAAAAAAGATGCCGGTGACCCTGGTATTTCTGGAAGAGTTACTGGCTGGCAAATAGCAATATTGTGACCTCCTAAGTAACAAGAAAGAGAAATGCAAACAACCAAGAAGAACAGAGCAAAACAAAAATATTTCCATAAGCAGAACTTTTTATATCGTGAGAAGAGATCTCTGACTCCAGAGTTCAGAAGGGACACATTCACGTGTATTATGTGCCTCTCAGTATCTCATAGTCTTCAATAAATTTATTTGCTAGGAAGCTCAGCAAGAAAACAGAAAAAGGGAATTGTCTCAAATCCTACGGCAAAATTATTATGGAAGATATCATTGAACTGATGTCTAGGGTTTATGTGCAGACCTCAAAAAATCACCGCAACATTGCTCTCCTGCGCTCCTCTCACATCCTGAAAACAGATGGCCTAAGCAATCTTAAAACAAACAGCAGTCAGAAACAGGCAAAAACCTTGTAAGGTCATCAATGGCTCGCTCTCTTTGTTGGTTTGTTTTAGACACCATCTACTTAATTCAGAAGTCAGAACCAGGAGGGAACATACCAGGGCCCCGCTTCTTGCAATAAGGAGCCAAGGAACCAAAGGAGGAAGAAGAGATATTTCCATCCTAAGATTTCAGTGAACCACAAAACA
>NW_008824900.1:42256-46905 GCF_000699105.1 Pygoscelis adeliae | reverse complement strand
GGAAAGAGAAATTTAGTTTTGCCTCATCTATTCCAAAAAACAAGGAGAGCAGCGCTAGCACAACTCAGGGTACATCTGCATTAGTATTTCAAATGGAATGGGGAGCACGGTTTTGAAGCTGTTTGCCCAGTTCACTCCTGTGTACCTTGCTTTGGTGCACACTGTAGAGTTGTACCTGGATTCCTCTGGGTGAACCGAGCCAAAAGACTTGTTCCAGGAGCATGGCTTGATGTGGTCCAACCAGAGAGGTACTGTTGTTCAAAGACCCAGGCCAGAACCAGTCTTAGGTAGAAGTCCTGAAATATGCTGAGGACTCGGAGTCCTCAGCACCTCCCATTTTGCTCTATAAAGAGTTTACTTGATCATGTTGACTTAGCCTCAGAAAGAGAGCTACAACTACCGTGGCAGCTCAGACAATTAAGAGATAATTTATTAGACATGCAACATAAAAAATAGGATATCATTAAGATACCCAAAGGTTGAAAGGAAGCTGAGAAGTGAAGTACCGGTAGGGAAACAAAGCTTATGTCTGTTATCTACGCAGCACTTTCATGCTTGAAAAGACTACGACGTATGACATAATTAAACAACCACAACAAGCTTCCTCTTCTCTATCGCTACTATCAATGAATTCTCAGGGAAAATAGTAAAGCAAAGCTTCCTAACAGCACCTCCGTTCACAAAACCGAGCAGATGCTTGGCAGAGGACAATTAATTAAGAGGTGAAATCTCAGTTTACTCTATTAAATCTTAGAGCTGCTCCTTAACAAAACCCTCCCCTGCAGCAGGTTCTAGACACCAGCCTGGGCCACTGCTGTTAGATTGCTTTTATCATTGCCTGTTCTGTTTTTTTTTTCCTGATGCCATTTACCTAAAGCACTGAGGAAACAGGAAAAAATGGGCAACTCTGTAGCACCCACCATGTGCCCCGAGGGTCTGGGCACAGGAGGGAAAGGAACTACGTGTGCCACAGGCCTCTGGATAAAGGTGGTCATGGCAGAGGTCTGCTTGGTTTAAAAGTACACACAGACTCTCATTTCTGTAACTATATAAGGCATTGATAAGAAATGGAAGCTAATTACAGTTCCACAACAAAATACAGAAGGGAAAGGGGGGGGAAAACCCAACCCAACCCATACTCCTTGTTAAAGTAATTCTTACCACATGCTCCAGTTGCTTTCATAGCTCGGTTTCAGGGTAAGAAGAGACCATCAAAACGTCAGTCCACAAAGCATACTTCATCTTATCTAGATTGCATTTCAGTTTGTTCATCCTAGTGCCCTGGCTAAGGCAGGACCTGTGAAAGGCATTCAAAGCTGCAAAATCCGAACCACTGTACTGATGAGACACAGCAGCCTATGCCCTCTCGCACTAAATGTAACCAAGGACAGAACCTAAGTCTGAGAAAGACCATGAAAAAAAACACTCCTGGCATGGGGTATAATTGCTCTACACAGTGCTCTTGTGATCTCCTAGAAAACATAAATAAAAATATTTAAGAGCAGTGCCATCAGTCTCCACAAGTAAGCTCATGTCATTTTGTGATTTATGGTATCGAGTACAGTTATAAATTTAGCAAAAATACTTGATTTCATTTGTTGCTACAACACGGCCTTCTCACTGCATCTGGCTGTAAAGGTAGACGGAAGAGGGAAATATCGCAGGGTTGTTTCTCAACAACCTGTTCAATTTATTTTCACCAGAACAGCCAGATTCAGCTTAGAGTAACGGAGAGATTATGTCTCATCCTTTTCTTCTTGAAAGCACAATTCCACTGAAATACATCAGTGTCAACAGTTTTCAAAGAAATTAACTGAACTTGTATTTTTAGAAGCTAAACAGAAAAGCCAAAGCCCAGGGACACACATCTGCTTCAGTTCTATGGCTTCCAGCCACCAATGTCACTGTCGATATTTTTCCTCCCCGTAAGCCTCTCATTTCAGCCCTGTTGCCATATGCATGCGGACAGCTAGCTCACCAAAAATAAGTATTTGTGTCACATCAAAATAAGCACCTGCCACAGGCGAGCGGCCTGCCATTACCGCTTCCACCGCTGTTTTGCAATACTCTCCCCCCGTCCTTACTCACTGACCTTTCCACAACCAGCCTGGCCTCGTTTCGTATTTGTTGCAACAAACACCTCCTTCCTCCATCACAACGTTGTCCTGTGACTCCTTCAGTTTCTTCCACTCCATTTTCCACGCTTACTTTATAAAAATGGGTACATTTGTACACAGAACGAATAAACTCACATAGCATAAAAGGGTTTGCAACATATTCCACTCCCATTTTGATTCGTCTGCTCCCCACCTTGGGTTACAGGCACTGCAGACAACCCTACCTCCACGAGACAAAGGCACGGCACTAGAGACACAGCTTTTACTAAAGAGACAATTAGACCCTCAGCAGGTACAATCCTCCTGCACGCGCTTCTAAGCGCTGCTAGAAAGCAGTCAAGGGTTTCATTTCAAAATGAATACTCTGCAGAAAAGTGAAAATCAGACCCTTAGCCAAGCCGTAAGGGGAACCGAAGGATCCCTCATTTTCTTTTCCGAACGGCAAATTTGCAGTTTCATCCCCAAATCCTTAGAGCTGCAGAAACGAGAGCATCTGCCAGCTCACTGAACCACCTGAGTAACTTTTTCCAGCCTAACTTCAAACTGTAACAACTTGCTGTATCAAACTGCCAAATCTACAGTGCTCATTTCTTTCTGTGAATCCAGCTGTCATTTTTCCCAAATGCCTTCGCAGTCCCAACTCTCCCAATGCCAAAAAAAACTTTTCACAGATATACATAATTTTGCAAAACACATATGCTCTATGTATGGCACATGAAGTCAATTAACAAGTTTACTTACTGAATTAAAGGATGACACACAACAGTAAAACAAAAACCTCCTGCAGACAGCAAACACATTAACCTTCTCCTCCCTACGATGTGATACTCTCACAAGGAGCGCCAAGGAGTTTTGAAGTCTAAGTAAATTTTGAGCACCCCAGAAGATCTTTCACGCTTATCTCTGTGGCATCTTTTATTCCGTAATTCCCATGGTGTTTCTGATCACCAGCACACGGAGTTAAATGTAAAACACGTTCAATTTGCAAGTCAGCAAGCACAGAACACGCACTAGGGAAAATATATTCCCTCATAAAAGAAAAAATAAAAAAAGACTGAGCACAAATTAAAAGCACGTACCTTTTAACTGGTCGGCTACCACGCTCTGACCAACTCGCTCAGTCACCTTTCCATCCTCCATCTCATAACGATCATCCAAGTATTTCGCAGTAGCTTCCGAAATGTGGACTTTTCCAGCCACCCCGAGCTGCTCCATCAAATTGGCCAAATTGACATCATTGGACCACACATCGAACTTGAACCTCCTCATTCCCAAAATGCCACACAGGACTGTCCCGGTATGAACACCGACTCTCATGTTCACCATTTCTTTTTTCTCTTGGCAAAACTGCTCAATGGCTTTAATCATACCTAAGCCCATCTCGATGCAGCAGTAAGCGTGATCTGCCCGGGGCTCTGGGCAGCCAGCTACGCAGTAGTAACAGTCTCCCAAAGTGCTTATCTTCTCGCATTTAGTGTCCTCGCACAGACGGTCGAAACGTCCAAAGAGGTCGTTCAGGAGTCCCACCAGAGCGTGGGCAGATTTATTTGCGCTCATTTTCGTGAAGCCAACAATATCTGCGAACAAAATGCTCACTTGCTCTATCTGCTGCATTTTAAAAGGACGGAATATTATGGGGGTTTTCTGTATGGAGGGCTTCTTCTTCCTGTTTTTGGGGCTTGAGGTGGAATGACGTTTGACGGAGTTTTCACTTTCATCATCCCCCTGCTTCATTAAGTCATCGGCTATTATTCTTGGCATAACAGAATGAATCATCCTCTCTTTCAGGGCTTTTTCCACTTCCAAGTCTTTTCCATGCATGATGGATTGCCCCACTTTCAGGAATGTGCTTCTCGATCTGACTTCGGACATGATAAATAAATGAATACCGATGGCGTGGATGCAGATGTGCAGGAAGGCTTTACTCAACAGCTCCCAGTAAACGGCACCGGCTCCGAGAGGCGTAAAACAGTTCTCATCGCGGAAGTGATAACCGAAGGTCTCAAAGAGGACCGAGTACGACAGTCCCAGAAACAAGCTTAAATACAAGGGTAAGTGCATCACCGTGTAAAGCAACAAGAGCACTTCAATACACATAGAAAAACTGCCTACTTGAGAAAGACAAGTGTCTGTGGGATCTGCCGGGGGAGTCTGATTGGACATGTCACCGCTTCCTGAGATAGGTTTCAGAGCCTGGAACTGCGGAGCGAGAGTCAAAGCAAAAACCAGGAGGGTGAGTATCAGCGAAGTCCATACGTAATGGCGGGCGTAAGTCTTAGTGAAAGTGAACACAAAAAACGCTACACATACCAAAAGGAAGCACAGAGCCGGCACCATGAAAACAATCCGTTTCTCTCTCATGTGTACGCCGAAGTAGATGCCCCAGAGAAGGCAGGCCACGCCGATGTAGAAGAGGGCATAGCGAAACCTGCGCTGGGTCTGCGGGAAGCATCTCTCCATGCAAGCCTCCTCCAGGTTGTTGGAGTCGAACTTGGGATTCCACCACTTGGAAGAGGCCCTCTCGAAGAGCTG
>NW_008824900.1:35230-40579 GCF_000699105.1 Pygoscelis adeliae | reverse complement strand
ATGCGCAAACAACATGCACTTCAGCAAACAATTCAACCTTTCCGCATCCCCGCAGCCTGCGGGAAACCCGCTGGCTTGTTTTCCTCCTCCCCTTTTCTTCGCTTGGTTGTAACTGATGCCATCTCGCCTGCACCGCTCCCTCAGTTTTATTATCTCTTCCTCGCAGGCGGCCCGTATCTTTCCCTCCTTCGCAGGGTTTCTCTCTGCGCTCGCTTCATCCTCTTCCCCTCCCCTTCCCAGCTCTCCGTCCCTCGCCCTCCCTCACGGGTGATGTTCCCAAAGGCTCGGTCCCACCGGCTCCCCCTCGTCCCGCTCCCCCTCAGCCCCTCAGCTCCTGCCCTGCTGCTTGTCCGGTTTCTGCCCGCAGCGGCCCGGGCCCTGCTGTGCCTCCTGCCTCCCTGAACCCCGTTTACTGTTTTCCAGGTGAGCCTTTCCCAGCCTCCTGCCCGCAAAGCGCTCGACTCCAGCGGTCCTTCCTCCAGCGGCGCTTCCTACCCAGCAGCGAGTCCCTTCTCCTCTGAAGATGACACCGTTTGGTAAAATGTACTTTTTTTTTTTAAAATAGTAATAGAAAGTATGTGGCCACACAGTTACTGGAACTGAAACCTGTATTTTTTTCCATTTCTTCGTAAAAATGTTACTTATTGTGCAGTAACCGTGCTGTAAAACGTGTTTTTATTATTAATATTTTGAAGAAATGTGTATTCCCTGATGTACTCAAATACCAAAATAATCTATAATAAAAAAAGTCCAATCAATAGCGATAATTGTTTTGGTTTTGGTATGACATAGCCGTCTCTCGAATTCCAACTAATGGCTCGGCTGATCAATATTTTATAGCGAGTGCTGCTTACCGTGCCACTCCTACGTAAACGTTGTTGGGAAGAAAGAAATCCCTTAGCTGACAGAGCAGAACGGAAGGATCGCCTCCTGGGCTTGGCTATTAATTGATAAATTTACTAAGACTTCTTTGCAACCTTTTTATTGATTCATCTAAATGTACTTTAAGTTACATTTTTACTTCATAAAGGATGATGAATTTATTTAATCTGGAGGACTAAATAAGTGTGACAACTTCCAAGGGTTCAGAGATACTGTAGAAATTTGGTGGGAAAAGGAAACAAGTTTTTTACCTCAATGGCAAAGAACTCAAGTTAAAACTACCTGTGTTTTTTAACTTTGTTATGTAAACCTGTAAGATTTATGTGGTCACAGAGGTTGGGTGATTTGAACTTTGAGATATAAGAGGTACTGAAATTCCAGCACGGGTTTTTTTTAGCCTTGCTTAATGGTAGTATTGGCTTATTATTATTGCTTATGACATCCTTACTCAACTGCCAGTCCGGGTCAGCTGCATTTCCTTAACACCCCTCCAAAAAGGGTAGAAACTACAAAGAGATAAAGTAGGGGGGGGGAAACAGGAAATATTTTAAGCCCGTATTATTTCTAAGTAAATCAGGATGTCGTTGAAAAGAACACCAGGGTACATTTTCCTCCAGCTGAAGATGTGAGTTTTCCCTCTGGTATCAACAAAGTCGTGATTTCATTCAGTTCCTTCGGTACAGGGTGATTAAGAGTGCATGAGCGGTAAATAAGTAAAACATTGTTTGCCTGGAGTGTAGTAAAAGTTGAGGCCCTTCAAATGGGTTTTTATTACTGAGACCTGCTCGGGTAGGCTTTAATTCAGTTTTGAAGAGTGTCTAAAATGAACATGCGGGATTGTACCTTCATTCAAAGTAAAACTCTTAGGTTTGTGTGTGTACAGCAGTAGGTGAGCGTGCAGGAAGGAGGTGGTTCACGTGCGTGTGTGCTGCACAGAGAGAGTTCACGTGCGCGAGTGTGCTCGCGCAGTCGGAGGAGGGAGGCCCTTCATATGTATTTTCCCTGTGTGCACACAGAAGAGGCTGACACTTCAGGCATGGAGGTTCGTGTGTGCAGGTGATGGAGGACGAGCAGAAGCAAAGCTCAGACTGAGAAGCAAGAGAAGTGTCTCTTGTTCCCCCGTGCTCAATAGGGAGGGGGCTAGCAGGACTTTGTATGTTCTTAGAATAAACAGAATCACATCAAAGATACCGGCTACATCACAAGTTTTAACTGAGTGACCCACTTCATCCCAAATTTTGTCTGGCTACTAGTCAGAGACTGCTTTTGATCACCGCTAATGAAGTAGTCTCCCCTTTCCCAGCTTTCCATACTGGTTCGAAGGGCAGTGAAATGGGACTGAAGAAGACATCTGACTTGTCAAAACCCTCCTTTGGTAAGCTTCAGATCGTGATTTCGAGATTGTTCAGAATCCTTTCACCCCTGAGGAAGGTCCCGCTACATTTGTTACTCGTAGACTCCCATCCTGCTCCTCCTTTTGATCTTTGGGTGAAACAGTCACCCAACACTCGCCAGCCCGGCCATTCCCCAGCTTCCTCTGTCATTATCAAGTTCTGTGGGAACACGCACTGCGGATGCAGCAGGGAGAACGGTTACCTTGGGTTGACTTTTGTTAGCTCTGCACTGGCTGGGAAAAACCTACGGCTGCCTCCTGAAAGACTGAATTTTTAAAATTGGGTATTATGTCACTTTCACTTTGCTTTTACTGTGAAGGTTTTTCTCCACTGAAGTCAAGAAGCAGATTAAATACACGTAAGCAGTAATCAAAAAATGCCAGTGATGCTTGTATTTATTTCAAGTGTAAAATCTGTCTTAGAGGGCAAGAAGTGGTTTGAAGTTGTATCCGTTCTTTCCCCCCCTGCATTCTGATTTGTTTTTGCCCAGGAGTTTAACCCCACGGAATATAATGCCGTCAGCGTGTCCCTCTAAGGCAGCGCCTGCGTGGGTAGTGTTTGTAGCATCCTTTAAGGAAGATGCTTCCTCTGGGTCACTTTCTTAGCAACCAGTTAGCACATCTTGGTAGAGCCGGGAGCTACCAGGCAGTATTGATTTTGAGTCCCGGTTGATTTTAGCGTCTGGTAGTTCTGGGTTGTGCTGTTTGCCTGCAGAGAGCTCTGACTGCCCTTCCAAAATACTCTGCGACTGTTTTCCGTTCTCAGAGACCAAGTTAGAGGAAATACTTTGCAGTGCAATAGCTGGGCAAATGCGTATCCTACTTGCACGCTTCTTTTAACTTCATGCCGCTAAATATACATATTTAGTCTATAGAATTGAATTTACTTCCCTTCTCAGAGGCACAGCTTTGTCAGCTCTAATGATTAGCTTTTGTTTGACGTTCATAATATTGTACTTCACCGCTTATCTGATGGAGCTGTGTGAAACTATTTAGGGGGGTTCTGAAATGTGACAACCCACGTGATGCTTTTTTAGACTTCACAAACCGCCTTCACGAGGCAGAAGAACATGACATGGGAACTGCTGGCTAGAACAACAGTGTGTATTAATGCCAGTATAGTTGGTGTAGTTGGGGAGGAGGAATGCTATTTAGAAGTTTGTGGCTTTTATTGTATGCTGTCAAAGGAAAAGGTACAGCCTGAAAGAAAAGGCATCGTGGATGCCACGAGTGGAGACTATTGATCCCATCTGGCTCTGGAGGCAGCATAAATATTGGAGGAAAAATGTTAAAACCTGTTTCGTCCATCCACAGACAGAAAGGCTCAAGGGAGACGGCCCAGATGCCCCATTCCCTACTTTCTTACCTTAATAAATAGCAGGATCTCACTTTCTGACAAAAACTTCCGCACCTGCATCCTTGCTGACGGGTGCAGCATTCATTATGAGCTTTGTTTTGAGTCCTGGTAAGCTCTAGGTGAAAGAACTCGTGTTATGGATTTAAAAAAAACAACTTAGTCTGACTTCTGTTCACAGACTAACAGGTAAATATTAGAAAATATTTTGGAGGATTGTTACTCCTCCGTGGTTTTTGAAATTAGAAACGTATCACGATGCTTATTTTACTTTTCCATCAAAGAAGAGCACAAGGATTACCTTTGACATCTTTTCCATATGAAGCCACGGAAGCTGAGTACGTGGTGCATTCTTCTGACTTCCTCGGGGTAGCCAGGTTGGGTTTGTGTTCTCTATTTTCATCCTTCTGAAATTGCAGTTCAAATTGTTCATATTACTGACAGGATTTCGTATCCCAGACGAGATGCACAGCTAAAATAAGCGAGTAAGCAGTAGAACATCTTTTTATGTGACTTGGACCTCAAGGGGGAGGATAAAACTTGGTCCAGGTGAGTGGGAGTCACTGGCTCCCGTAGGACCAGGATTTTACTTTATGGTTGTCTCATTCGAGTGTCCTTCTACGCTGAAAGCAATGCAGACTATACCACTTATCTGGCAAAATGTCTGCCACCAGGAGGTGGCTTCACTCAAATATACGTTTCTGTAAGATGAAGACAAACTTAAAATTTATTGCTCATTCCATTCATAACCAGAAGTTCTCCTGGCTTGCCAAGCTGCTGAATCAGCTTGGGTACCTCGCCCTTGAGTCAGCGAAGCCTGAAATAGAAACTTGCTCCGTTTCCGAAGAGAGGAAGTACCACTGTTGTCTGCAAATACAGCCACATCTAACGTGCTTTTATAACTGCGAACGCTCGGTGGAGGAATTTGCATGACGCTCTGCTTCTTAAAAAAAAAAAAAAAAGGGGGGAGGCATTTTCTTAGTTGAAATAGGAGTGTTAAGTTTGTTATGAATGGGACTGTCTGGGTGTGGAAGCATCAAGGAATAAACCTCAGGAGAAAGACTATACAAGCGACGGTGGCTGATGTCACCTAGACTAGCCCGGCGTCAAGCTCCCACTCCATCTACTTGCAGCTTCTCAGGACATTGAAATTAGGGAGACAAGGGACAGCCTACGACCAGGCTAAAGCAAAGTCTTAAGCCATTAAGAAATGGTGGCAAGAAGACGGGTAGAAGCTGTAAAACGCTGACTGAAGATCAGCTACAGCGGTGCTCAACCAGGATTCCCAAGGTAGAGTTGAGTCGCTCTTGCTGCCATGCCATAAGTCCGCTTTATATCGCAGCGTAAAATAGCAAAAACCAGTGAAAATGACCAACAGTTGCAGTCAAACAGTGGGAAGTGACACTGTAAAGTCATCAGGAGGACTTCCGTGAGTAGGTGGAAGGCAGTGAAAAGGCATGTAAAAATAGTCCCTATGTGATATAAGTTAGGGAGGAGTTTCTGTGGCTCCAAGTCAGGCCAAGAAGTAAAAAAATAATCATAGTGTTAATTCATCCGTTCTCCCCTTCTCAAGCTGCTCAGCTTTTTATCTTGCAGATGTAGCATCGGTAATTTTTAGCATACTACAACAACAGGACACCCAGTAAAAATAAAGTTTCAGGCGGCCGTCGAGCAGACACTTGTTGTGTGCCACCTGCCCGTGAATGCTCCCGGTTTTCCC
>NW_008824900.1:34015-35187 GCF_000699105.1 Pygoscelis adeliae | reverse complement strand
TGAATGCCGCTGGCGCTTCCGTTCAAAGTCTTCTGAGCTGGCTTTACCTTCCATAAAGAGCAGGCCATTCTAACGGGCAAACAAAAAACCGGTAACCCCTTTCGAACCCCGAGCGGGTGAGATATCCGGCCATTACCGGGCTAAGGGAGAAAACCCCTTTGGCTTCGGGAAGGCCTGATGTATTTTACTTCCTCTGGAAACTTTTCCTCCGTCTCCTCCGAAGGAAGGGCTGGATGCCCACATGCTGTTCTCCTGTGCCGCAGTGTGACCTGCTCCCCTCTAGCCGTGAAGATCTTGTATATGCCCCTTCACCTGTATAACATCACAACTTAGTGATCTTGCAAAATAAGGTTTATGAAGTCAACGCTATAGAGAAACAGAAACTAAAACCTTTCTGTTCTCACAGCTCACTTACTTAGTGGACAACCAGTCTCCATAGCACAGTTTCGGTGGGAAGATCCTGATGGATAGGGGAGTTCTCTTTTACGGGAGCAGCAAAAGGACCCTCAGAACTAAACTATTCTAAACTGTTGAGAACTAAACTAGTCCAAACTATTCATATAACCTTGCAGGCAAGTTTCCTCGTAGGATGACACTTGGTGCAGGATTTCCCTGCAGTACTATGGAGGAAACGATAGAGATTTGGAAAAATTGTCATTTCTGCAACGGGTGTGAGTGCTGCATTTTACCATTTTCTGATTTTTGCAGCAGTGCAGTTGCAAATTGCAACAGCGTTTATCTTTAGTGTTTTGGATTATTCAACGGAAAAGAGGTTGGGATGAGAATTTACCGGCACAATTACAGGCTCATGCAATCATCTTGTGCACAGGTGGCGGGTTTGGAAGAAAGACCTGCTGCAAATCCACAGAAAATCCTGGCTATGGGATTGTAAGTGCCGCAAGGAATTACATGACATAAAACTGAGTAAAACATTTGCTTTGCGTGTACCAAGCCCTTTTTAAGTTTAGGTTTCTGGGGAGAAGAGGATTGCTGTGGCATTTTTGTGACTTGGTCCCTTGTCTCGGTTGATCTGCGATAGAAGGGTGACCCCGAGCGCTGCTGAGCTGGGAATGGATGTGGTGAGAGCCATCGCTGTCTGGGCTGAGCGTCCGCTTTGCGAGCAGCAGAGCGTTCCCAACCGCATCCCTGAATAGATTCACCTTCTCTTTCCC
>NW_008824900.1:30395-33985 GCF_000699105.1 Pygoscelis adeliae | reverse complement strand
GCTAACTACAAATCTGTTATTCTGCCCTGTGGGTGCCAGAAGCATTTAAAAAAATAACCCAACTCGGTCATTTTTGGTGACTTTCTTTTTTTGCCCGGAAAGGATAGAGGAGAGCATTCTTCTCAGCTGTACCTGAGATTTCACCTGTGCGGCTGTAACTCCTGTGCTGTCTAGGGATATAGATGGCCCCCACTACCCCAACCGGAGCAGATATATCTGAGCAATTTAGCAATGATGTGACAAGCATGAAGTGGAAGGCGTTGAGAAAGTATTGTATCACTTTTTAGTTTAAGATGGTTTCTACACGCTTGTGTTCTATAAGCTCGGAAGGAGTACACTTCCCCTGTCTCCAAACACAGGAACCAGTCATTATTTCAATTTATTGCTGTGGTGGTAGGATTAAGCCTTTGATGAAACAAGAAGAAATTATACAGGGCGATTTGACCCCTGCGATGTTAGTGTGGTGACTGAAATTGGGGTGACCCAATGCAGTCCACTGATTCTACTGCTAGGTGATATCTTTTGCATTTGTGTTGATTAAAAACTGATTTCATTCTAAACCGATGGCTGCTGCACTTCACGTTTACGACTTAAACGTTTTATTTACACTGCACAAAGACAAGACTACAGTAAAAGATTATTGGTGGGGCTTCGGAATCGAGTACTTAAAAATTATGAAAAGATTACATTAGTTTTAGCATTTTGACACTCTCAAATAATATCCATGGAGTGCTTGATGCTCTCTGAGTATCCAGGACTTTTGCTGGGCTATCGATGGACCCCGAGTGCAAAAAGAGCAGCCGACACCTTCCAAACAATCATGTTTAAAGCTGAGCGTGAATGCATGTTTCTGCCACGTGCCCAGCTCCGCTTCCAGGGAACGAGATGGGAAGAAAATGCTGCTGAAAACACGAATGCATAACACTTTGGCAGAGATGGTTATCGCATCTCCTAGTCATTTTTACCTATGTTGCTGCCCTGACAACTGCGGTATATTATGGAAACAAAATGTGAAGTCACTCAGGTCTTCTGGGTTCTGCTGTTTGTGGACTAGGCAAATACATTGAATACCTTTTGCTGGAGGTAAGAGAAAATGCGTGCTTCCGCAGCGAGGGAGAAATACCGGTTCTGGGGTACAGCAAACATTGGTTAGAAAGGGGAGTCGGGGGGCAAAACCAAGTGGTATATAGGATGCAATGAAAGATCACGGAGGAAGAAATGGTACAATCAGGCAATTATTGGCTAGATGCAGTCAGGATTTAGGAATGGGGCACCGATCCTTTTATAAACCGGGAATCTCCTTGAATTGGGTAATGGAAGTACCGACAGTCACACTTGATAAGCGAAAATCAAATAACCCTCACGCTTCGTGGCACACGCTAAACCCTTAATGACACAGTCAGGAAAAAACCATAACCCATCACAGGCTTTTCGGTAATTTCCCTCCAGGCTGCAGCTTTCAGAGGCTCTGCATGATTTGTACCTGCGAGAACTGCTCAGAGGTTATGTTTCGGTAGGTTTAGACAGATGAGCGAGTTACCGAAGGATATCTCTGAGAGGGAATTTGGTGCAGACCGAGCTGGCTGCTGTGCTGCTATGTGTGACCCCGTCTTGTCACCGCATGCCTGAAACTGTCCCACATGTTGTCTGTTAATTTGCTAAATTATTTCCTAGAACACTTAGAAAACAAAACAAGGAGCTGAAATTGCCTCTCAGTAGTTCTTCAGTCCAAACAAACAAACAAACAAGCAGACTGTGTCTCTTAGGTGTCTGGTCAAAACATCTCAGTTATTAATATTAAACTCCTGGGTACCTGGAGAACCTGCTCCTGAATAAGCTACAAAGCTGAAGCATGGCTGAAAACATTAAAAAAAATTATTCCACCATCTTCAGCTGATGTTTCTGCAAGGTAGCAAGAACAACCTCGCCTCTCCCCTGTAATGGCAGGGCATGCCGTGCGGCAGCAGGGGTGTGCCGTTGCACTGGTGTGTGGCAAACGTGCGGTGCTAACTGCTGGCTTGCGTGCTCGCGCCTCCCTCGAGGGCTCTTGTGTCTCAAAACCGGACTGCCTGGTCCTCCGCGAGGACCGCTGAAGGATGTTACACGCTCCTGCGAATCCCTGCAGCAGTTTCGGGAGGCCAAGACATGTGGCCGTAGAGAGAGAAAAAGCTCTGGCCATAAAACAGGAAAGTGGAGGCTGAGAAGCAGATTTATTGTGCTAAGTGGTTTTTTCCAGTCTGCTCATTTCTCCTCTTTTACCATCCTCATTTCAGTTCCTTCCTCAGCCTTGGCTCCGTGGAAGACCAGGGAAAATATTCTATTCCCCTTTCACGGCCGTAACACATATTTACTAAATCCCATTTTATTATAACCCAGATAATGATTGCCATGTTTTATTTTTTATCTGGACCATTTAAGCTCTTAATGAAGGATTTGCCCTTAATCTGGATCCCTTGCTTCCTTTTCTTGTCACGTTCGGTTCAAAGTCAAGGCACTTGCCATATTCCTTCAGAGGCACTTTGTCTTGAATGGAGGTGTGTTCATTTTTAACCAGATTTTTCATCCTGCCCTGTCTTACCTTCACAGCCGGGCTGCTTAGACCAGGAGGCACCAAGCTCATCGCTTTGCTACAGCCTCAAACTTCTTCTTACAAGCCAGAAACGCGGGCAGGGCTCTCGGAGAGATTATCATCTTCCTAACCTCAGCCAGGCTGCAAAACAGCCCGCAACCCACCTTCTTCCCCTAAATGAGCAGCGTGCTTCACTAACCACAGAAACTTCGGCAGCACCCAGTCACTGCCTTGATTTTTTCCCGGCAAGGCAAGGCAAGGCACGGCAGCGATGATTTAGCACCGTTCATGGGCGGACGTCTCCCTCTTCGAGAGAGAGAACAGAGCTTAAGGCTGGACCCCACCACTTCGGCGCCGCTCAGCATCCTGGAAGAGGAGGAACAGGTAGAGTTTTGGGGCTGAGGTCTTACTTAAATTATATATTAGGTTGAAAAATTAACACCCCATTTATAGGAACAAAGGATGCTCCCGGTGCCTACAGATGCTGCTTTATTTGGCAAAAGCAGCCAAATCTACCGGACTGTGGTATTGGAGGACTTTTAGTGTAGGAAATAATAACTGCCTTTAATTAGCTTTATTTACACAATAGATGTCAGCGTTGAGCTCTCTAAATTTAAAGGGCAGAATGTCCTTAGTCGGAAATGCCATTTTTGAAGCCTGACAACTTAAAACCAGCGGGAAGGTTTTTGCTCAGACTGCCTGGGGAGAAAAATCACCTTTGGCTCAACAAAACAGGAAGAACTTCAAGCCCACAGTCAAAGTTTCTCAAGAAACTAATGAAAATGGAGGATTATAGTTTAAACTGTTTTGCAATCGCTGGCCTCAATCCCGCAGACACTTTTCACACGTGCTTAACTTCATATACGTGGTTAGTTTCGCTGACCTGCATGGGATTATTTACACCTGTAGATAGGAGTACATGCCTGAGTGTTTACAGAGTGGAGTTTAAACTATAGCGTTTGTAACCAAAAAAATGACATTACGTCAAGATCTGCATAATTGGCTCATTGAGCTTCTTTAT
>NW_008824900.1:29995-30351 GCF_000699105.1 Pygoscelis adeliae | reverse complement strand
GATTCCTGAGGCAGTCTCAGATCTGCTCTCCCATGTGACTGGGATCTTTTGTTGTGCCGGATCACAGCATTGGGCCATGAAACTTTTTTAGCAGCTACTAAAAAGTACCCCCACCTTTATATAGTTTGAATCTACTGCTCATGGGAAGATACTGTCTGCATTTCTTTCCGCTCTCTGATGTATATCAAAGCTAAAGAAAGTATGTTTGGCCGCTAGCTGAGACTGAAAGGTTTCCCCTCATCAACGGGAAGCAGCTAATTAAAAAAAATTATTTCTTTATAATTTATTTTTCTACTTCTTAAATTTTTTTTCTTATATCATGGCAGTATATTCTCCCTGCCGTGAAGCGACTTGCT
>NW_008824900.1:27505-29734 GCF_000699105.1 Pygoscelis adeliae | reverse complement strand
GGGCGGGCGCCCGGGCCCGCCAGAGGGCCCGTTGCCGCCGCTCTTTGCTGTCCGGCGCCGAGTGAAGCCGGGGCGTTCCCGCAATCCCCCGCATTTCATCCCAGAGCCATTGCTCAGTCGTCTCCACCTGCCGTGTCCCCAGCCAGCCAGGCTCCGGGGCTGCCAGAGTCCCAGATCTACCCGAATTTAGGCACGCCTGGTGTCCCTCGTCCCTCCCTGTTCATCCTGACCCTCCGATTGACCCTGTGCGATTCTGCCAGCACCCTTCGTGGCTCTGAAAAGCCAACTTTGGCTCTCAGGACACTTTTCACATCATCTTTATCACACTAGGTCCAAAATATTCAACATAGTATTCCTGGCATCGGTGTCTTGCTTGCCACAGGGTTTATTTTCCCTCGCTGCCCCTTTTTAGCTCCAACTCCCTCACCCTAAGTCTTACCTTGGGTTTTTTTGCTTTTCCTCGGGCAATGTCAGGGGTTTAAGGACCTGCTATGGAAGGGACGGGGACGCTGGGCACGCTGTTACTAACCTGCCGTGGCGTGGCATACCTGGCTCTACATTGCTGCCGCTCCCACCCGTCTCTCCTGGCATTCCCTAAATTTTAACTGCGGCTTCTGGCTGTGTCGCAGTCCTGTCGGTCACTGGGGAGAGGCAGAGGAGGGTCCCCCTTCGGCCTGCGCCGGCGCAGCTCCTCTCAGTGTCCTCTGGCAAAGGCTGACCCATCGCCACCAGCCCTGCATCCCACCCTGCGGCATCCTGCCTCGTCCTTCACCAGGGGAGAACCGCAGCCAGGATAAACCAGGCGGACAATGCCGTGGGAAAACCCTGTCCCGGGATGCAACAAACCACCCCCCACCCCGTTCTGCTTTGCCCCATGGCTGCGCTTGTCAGCACGGCTCTGCCGCAGACCTCGGGGCTGCACCGGGCCCGGCGGGAGCGATAGCTGGGGCTGGCTCTTTGGGAGTGTTTGGCTGAGGCCAGTCACCGTTGACTTAAGCAGGAGCAGGTTTCAACTGCTGAAAGTCCCATCCAGATCCACTGCAAGGTGGAAACGAGTTGTTAAACCCTTTATATCGGGGCAGTAGCAACCCTTCATCAAGCAGAAAGCACAGAGCGTTCTGTTTTCTGCCGATGGAGAGGATGGGGGCTCTGCGGGCACCCCCAGAGTTTCTAAACACTTCTTCACGGTTTCTAAAACTCCAGTTTTCTGCTTGAATGAGACAAAAAGATTTGTCGAAGCTGGATGAAATGTTTCATCTGGGGGTGCTGGCAAGCCTGGTGTGCTGTGGCGCTGCCTGTTCCCGGTGTCACCGGGCGATTCGGGGTCCGGCGGCACCTCCCGACTGTGCTGTGCTCCTCCGGCTGATGGAGACGATGGGGCCGAGCCGGAGGGACCGCCTGGCTTCACAGTGCCAGCGGGGAGCCGGCACCTCTCCTGCCTTTCCCCAGGCTCCCAGCATCTCTCGTCACGGCGCAAGCAGGTACCGAGAGCAGCCCTCGCCTGGCAGCCTGGTGGGTTAAGGAGCCTCCCTGCGCTCCACTAACGATTTTACTGGGGCGCACCGTGCTTGTGTATCCGGCTTTGCCGACAAGTCTCCTCCCTGGCAGAGCTTTAGCGTTTACCTCCAACTGGGTATGGCTTGCACCCTGCCTCAGCACCGGCTGCAAAGGAGCAAAGGAGCGACGAGAGCATCGGGGACCAACTAGGTGAAGAAGTACCCGGAGCACAGCCCTGGCTTTGGCCAGAGCTGGGGCTGCAGCTGCAGCTGACACACAATTTCCATCGGTTGCAATGGGTCAGAGGCAGCTGGGGCTCCCTTCCTCCCTGCTCGAGCCCCTGCCGTCAGGAGCTGCGGGCAGGATTAAGGAGAAAAAGCAACGTACAGGTCATGGGAAGAGGGAAGACAGAAGCAGCTTGGCCACCGAAGAGGAAACGGTGGGACACAGATGTCGGTGGAAAGCTGAAGCCACTTACAGAGGATGCATTTACTCTTATTTCCTTCCACTATGGCTTAATTGCAATGTTTTTCAATGACAGATAGGACAGGAGCTGGGCTTCTGCCTAAACACTTCTCCGTCCTGCATAAAAGCGCTGAATTTAATATTAACAACAATTAATCACAGCTACCGGGAAGCACCCGGCAGCGTTCCCTGTCCCTGGGAACACTCGGTTCACATGCTCGGCCCCATTAATTCCCATCTCCAGGCAAATGGCACCAGAGAGTTGCC
>NW_008824900.1:24689-27486 GCF_000699105.1 Pygoscelis adeliae | reverse complement strand
CCGGCTCCCCCCTCCCATCCCCTCTGACAGCCTTTGCTGTGAATAACGGGGTGGTTTCGGACGCCCCTGGATAGGCAACGGCCCCTCGCCATCAGCTCACCCACCCGTGTTGCATTTTCTCTCCCTGTGCCTCGAAAGGCCGCTGGGATAATTCCAGGTCACAGCGGGCTGGCTGAGCTATGGACCTCAGGTTTGCTGGGACGTTACTGTAGTTTTCCTGTTGTTGCTACCACGACTCCCTCTCTCATTAGTAGCACTAATTGCTCATTGCATATTTTGCATACGTATATTAGTATTTCAGAACAGCTCGTTTTTGCGTCCTGTAACTAAGTGACCACTAACGAACGCGTTAGAAAAGGAGCAGCCAAATGAAATAACGTGTGCGGGAGTGCTGGGTGTGTATATAATAGTCGCCTGGGAACTCACTATAAGGTAGCACTGAGCTGCCTCCCGTGCTGCGCAGGCTCCTTGGCCGGGAGAAGGCACGGGTGCGCACCCTTGCAACCCCTCCGGTCTCTCCTCTGCTTTAATGGATCCCCCCCAGGTCCTGGCCCACCACCCGCCTCCCTCTTACCTCTTTCGTTTCCAGCATCCACGTGAGCTTCTCGGTTGAGCCACCAGCCCTCCACCCCCCCATTTTGCAGGGGTTACGTTTGCTGGACGCCCCGTGGGGTGAGAATAACCTTCCCAGGGCTCCGGGCTGCCCTGGCTCCTCTGCCTCTCGCCCTGAAGGTCACCCAGGCATGCTGAAGCAAATGGTGACCTGTTGGAGCCAACATCCAGGCTTTTTCCATCTCTCTCAAGCAGTCGGTCCTTTGGGGCACCACCGGTCGCCAGCCCGAGGCTCACCCCAAGGCAGGCATCCGAGCAGTGGCCTTGCTCCCCATCCTTCGCCCCGTCTCCACCGGGAAGGGCCGATGTCACGTGCAAACCCCAATTCTGGGTCCGAACCCCTTTGCACCCTGCAAATGGGCCATCCTCCTCCCATGGGTATTGACCGAGGGAAGTGTCCCCAAAGCACCTGCACGCTCTTCAGGACAAGGCGTTACTTGCCCTCATGATTCAGTGTCCCGCACATACATGTCTTGGGCAAAATGTACTGATTTTGGGGCTCTCCGCAGATGTAGGGCTCTGGCTTGAGACGGGGGTGTTCGGCCGACGTGACCTGAAGCTGCTCATCAACGCTTTAATGTTGAAACTCTTCTGACTCCGAGCAGCAAAGCGGTGATGAAATCTGAGCCCGGCCCCTGCCGCGGCACCCCAGGGAGGGGACAGCCCGAAGGCTGGGGATGGTGCGAGCCAGGGTGCCCTCCGGGCTGCAGAAAGCTAGAAGGTCCCAAAAAGGAGGAACTTGCATGGAAAGGGTGTTTTGTTTGCTCTGGGGTTCGTAAGCAGCCGCTTGAGCCGATCGGGCAAGCTGCTGCCAGCGGGTTGGGTGCAGCGGGGAGGGCAGCAGCCCCAGCTCCATGGACCACCGGGCTGGCAGATTTTGGGGGCTGCCCGGGAAGGGAGCAAGAGGCTTGGTAAACACGCCATGTCCACAGGGACCTTGTGATTGCAGCACGGGGCATTTCAAGGGCAAGGTTTGGTGGGGTTTTGGCCCCAGCGGGTGCTGGGTGTGGTCCCCCCCACCCATCGGGTGCGTGGGGACAGGCTGGACGGGAACGGTGGCACAGGGAGAGCTCCACCATGCTGCAGGTGGAGCACCTGGGCTTCCCCGCGGTTCCTGGCAGACCTTTCCAAAGGTTTTAGGTTCTTTTCCGATGAAAGGGGCAACGAATCCCCACGTTCCTCGTGTGTGGTCAAAGGCAGGTGCCCTGCCATGGGGTGGTTATGGCTGGAGAGGTGCAGAGTTTGGCTCATTACCGCAAGAAGCTCTGGCCTCGAGCTCACAGCAAGAAAAATCGATCTGCTCAGGCATCCCCTCCTCCTCTCTCCCTGCAACGTCCAATGTGATGCCTATAAACAACCAGAAATCAAATCGACGTCATTGGAAATGAGCCACTGGGATATGGGATATTTTCATCTCTGAAACGCAGAGATGCCGCTGAGGGGTTGAGGTTGTGGAGGGCAACCAAAACAGCAGGGTCCTTAAACCCCTTGGCTTGCGTTTGAATATTGGCAATGCCACCGCCGGGCTTTGGGAGACCTTTGGGAAACCTGCTCGAGGTTCCCCTTGGCGGGAGCGCCCCCAGCGCAGGCAGGATCTGGCCGCCACAGGGCTCTCGGCGGCGCTGGCGGCTCTTCCCCAGCGATGTCTCTAAGATAAATGTTTGTCTTTTCCGTCCAAGAGATACGGCAGAGCCGCTGCCAGCACCACATCTCAGTGGAATCGGTTTTCCTTCTGCCAGGAGCGTTACCGGCTCATGATTCACATCTTTACAGCAGCTTTGGAAGGAAAATGTGCTTCTTGCTAGGCGGACCTTCACGCACGTCGAGATGCCACAGTTTTTCCAGACTTTCCAAAGGAAGCCACGACCGAGTGAGACATTCCTTCTCCTCTTCCAGCTTTCTTGGAACAACCTCTTTTGATTAGCGAGCGAGACAGATAGTTGGAAAGGCAGACAGACAGACAGACAGGCTGGGCAGTAGGTTTATAATAAGCAGTTTGCATGAGCCCCAGCCACCGGTGGGATGGTGCCTCTGTCCGCGTCTCGCTGGGTGGCTGGCGAGAGTCCCTGGTGTTTGCCGTGGTCCCCAACCCCCTGTCCTCCTCCATGGTCCCCAACCCCCTGTCCTCCTCCATGGTCCTCCGTGGCTGCCGGCGCCTTTGCCACCCGGGAGAGGACATGGCGGG
>NW_008824900.1:19553-24371 GCF_000699105.1 Pygoscelis adeliae | reverse complement strand
CTTTGTGCCGGTCCCCGGGGGACCGCGGTCCCCGGGAGGAGGAAGGGTTGGCTTTTCTCTCTGAGCACTCAGCATGGTGGGGCCTCTGCGAGGGGGGGAGGAGGAGGGGGACCACACACAAAAGGGGTTCAAAAGGCATCTCCTGGTGCGGGTGGGAGCAAGGATCTGTCCCACCAGGGAGGATCGCGCTGCCCTGAAGCGCAAAGCAAAGGAGCTGGGGTTCACTTTGCCGGTTTGTGCCTACGGCACGGGAAGCCAGGTTGGAAAAAGCAACCAAATGGCTCAGGTGTGGCTGGGAGGTCCCGCGCGAGGGACGGGTACGAGGCTGGGG
Organism: Pygoscelis adeliae; assembly: GCF_000699105.1. NCBI lineage: Eukaryota > Metazoa > Chordata > Aves > Sphenisciformes > Spheniscidae > Pygoscelis > Pygoscelis adeliae. The sequence continues at coordinate 24,040 of NW_008824900.1, read as the reverse complement.
CGCAGGGACGGAGACAGGAGCTCCTGCCTCCCACCCTGCAGCTGCACCCCCCTGGCCACCCCAGCCCCGGCACTCGCACCGCACCGGCAGGAGAAACAAAACAAGCATCTCCAGGGAGTCTGTTTGGAAAATACCAGGTTTTATTAGACAGGCTGATGTTCAAGCTGACAGTTTTATCCCAATGCACATGATCACGGGCATCTACGTGGGCCTGTGTCCCAGCTCCCTCCCTCCTGCGATGCTCTCGGGCAAGATGCTCACCCCCCCGGCGCCGCAGGGGCTTGGGGTTTCTTGGCAAAATGAAAAGGTCTTCCTGCTCCCCGTTTCCACCCCCAGATTCCCAGAGCTCTCCTAAGAAAGCTCGGAGAGAGCTGGGCTGGGGACTGCAGTCCTCTTGGGACTGACAGCCACTTGGATCCATGGTAGAGAAAATATCTTGGTGTCGGCATCTCCCCGAGCCAGCACAGCACTGAGTCAGTGTGCGTCACGGGCAGCAGAAAACAGCCCCGGCTTCGGACCACCGCTGGCATCACTTTGGAAAGAGAACCCTAACGGATGATATCGGGGGAGGAAAAAAGGTTTTGGCCATCACAGAGGAGCCCCATCCAGGGGCTCCACCCACACCACGGCTTTGCACAGGGTGTGTGGGTGCTGAAGGGGAAGAGAAAGGGAGGAGAGGAGGCAGCGCGTGCTGGAGAATAAAGCAAGAGAAAAGGAAAACAGATGGGGAGAACGATGGGAGCGGCCTGAGAGCAGAGCGACGCTGCCTTCGGGTTCAAGGCCATAAGGGAGAGTCAGAGCTCCTTCCTGGGATGGGGGGGCTTTTCCCTGGGTACCCCAGAGCCCATGGGCTTTGGGGGGACAGGGCAGCAAGGAAAGAGATGGCGCGATACGGTGCTTGCAAATAGGAACGTTTGATGGCCTTTGCTTGCCGTGACAGTGGCACACAGTGCGATGGCAGGAACAGTGACAATATTAGCTCATTTCTGTCGGTGTTTCTATTCCATTAGTTCTTAAGAAAACCATGCGGACTAGCCCGGCGGAGGAGAGTGGGAGACAAGGAGGAGTGGGTGAGACAGAGAGGGACGCCGACAGGCAAGGGGATCACGTACAAGAAAGAAGAAGGAACAGCAGCGGAGCAGGGCAGCAGCTCTGGGGCAGGTTTGAGACCTCGCGGCGCTGACTCACGAGCGCACCACTTCTCTCCGGGCTGTTCTGGCTGATGCTTTCTCTGACACTCTGCTTGCCTTCACTCGTACCACCGGCCCCCTCTGCGCTGTGGGCAAAATCCCTCTGCACGAGCCATGCCCCTTCCCCTGCTTGGATGTAGATTTGGGTCTCGTCTTCATTAGTTCAAAGGCAGAGTCCTACCTCAAAGCAGAGGCAAGGAGCATGGAATTTCCTGGGGCGGCGTCCCCCCAAACTCACCTGGACTCAAGGGGACCTCTTCTTCGCAGCGCCTGGCCTCAGTGCCGGGGGACATGGAGCTCCCACGGACCTTCTGCCTTAGCCCATGTCCCGTTGGGCACATGGAGATGAGGGGCACTGCCCTTCACGCCCTTTTTTTTTCACAACAACCTTCCATTCCCAGCTTTCGCTCTGTTTCTTGCATTCCTTTTGCCTTTTTCTTGCCTCACCTGGCACCTCCACGTCTTCTTGTTCCTGCCAAAGGTAAGTCCCCCTGCTCCAGAGGTTTCCTGGAGAGCAGCCCTAGCTGTGGTCATTTGGCAGGAGGAAGGAGAAAGGACGTTTAGCAGGTCATTGGTGGGCTTGAAGGCACCAGTCTCCATCCAGGGCAACATCTACTTCTTGGTTTGTGCTCGGCTCGGCAGCCTGCCGTGCTGGCCGTGAGGGCCAAGTGACGAGGCCACCCCTAATCCCCCGGCTTTCACTGCCAGGTTTCAAGGTCAGCTGTCCGCGGGGAACCTCACCCTGCTCGGGTGCTTCCGAAGCAATACTCCTTCTCCTCCCAGGACTGAGCGCCGATGCACAGAGATGAGCCAACAAAATCGTGGCTAAAACAGGGGAAGTGTGGCAAACAAGCCAGAGAAACCTGCCTGGGTTGTCCTAGGGAGAACAGATCAGCAGATGGGCAAAAAGGATGCGGCTAGTGCCCCCCCGTTCCTGCCTCCCTCCACAGAGGACAAAAACATGGGGGTCTGACTGAGAAAACAGCAACATGGACTTGAACAAGGTAAAACTGCCAAACCCTTTACCCTCGGACCCCTGCTGATCCTCAGGCTTGACTTGCCAGGATGGGTTCTTGAGGTTGGCGGCACACGCAGGCACCAAGTGCCCTGTCCCTGTGGTGGCCCAGGGCGAGGAAAACCTGCTCACCGCTCCTTGCGGGACTGTGTGATTTGGGGTGCTGGTCCTCCTCCTCCAGCACAGCGCAGCCAGTGCTGGCAGCTCCTTTCCAGCCCAGTTCTTCCTCTGGCGTGGACTTGCAAATCCCATCACGGCTACCTGTCTGGAGCTACAAACGCCCCTGCAAAAGCCCCTTCTTAAGGCGAACACCCAGGTGAAGGCTGCAGAAGTTCAGCTCAGCTGTTATGCGAAAGGAGAACTCACTGGGCGACCTAAAAGTCTCAGAAAGAAAAACAAGATCAATATTTGCAGAGATTTGTAGGATGTTTGTGCCTGAAAACAACAGCTGGGACTTGGCCTTTCTTTCCCTGCCCAGCGCTTTGCCCCCGGGGCTCCCGGTGATGCCCCGGGTTAGTGTGTCACCGCTCTCCCCTGGGCTCTCACATTGTGCCCTCGTTCTCGCTTCCTGCCGGCTTCGGGGATGCAGAGGTTGAAATTCCTGTTCATGCACTCTTGGCACCAGTGAAAAAGCAGCTACAGTTCTAGCTCACCGTGCATTGCTCATACTTACAGCTTAAACATTGCCTTCTACTCGAAAGAACAAAGATAAAATGTCAGGAATTCACAGTTTTTATTCTCTTTCTTATGCCCACCCATCTTCCCCTGCCATCGATGTCAATGACTCAAAGTCCTCATCGTACAGTAGCCTTTGCCAGTGTGGCACTCAAAGGGTTAACAAACCGTGGCTTCTTGGACAGATAAGACATAAGCTCATTCACCGGTAGGAACACGTGGACGGTTATGTTACAGCACACCTTAGGGCTTCCTGTAGCGATTCTTTGGGGTTTCGCCACAGCCAGTGATGTCGCAGGAGAGAACGTTGGGCTTCTTTCCCAAGCCGATGCTTCCCAAGAGGTCGGGAAGCTCGCGAGTGATGGCCTTCTCGATCTTCTCTAGGAAACACCCTCCCATGTAGGAACACTGCTGAGACAGCAGCTTAAAACTGGTGATGGGGTTGATGCCAAAGAAGTCCTTGTAAGCCTCGCGGTTGGGGAGGTCAAATTTGCTGACATTGGTCTTTGCCAGAATGGACTTAAAGATAAAGAACTTGTCAGGATCTTCCACAATGTCCCTGAACACCAGTTCTCCATCGCTAAAGAAGGTCATTTTGTCCTTGTAGGTCTGTAGATAGCGATCGACCAAAAGGGCGTGGATGCGCACCCGGATGGCATGCTGGCGTATGAAGGCGATCTTATTTTCCATCCTGTTCTCAATCACCTGGTTGAGATCTTCCAGGAGCGATATCTCTTCTTTGAGGAACAGGTCTTTGTGGGTATCCGGATGGTAGTCCTGGGGCCAGAAGGAGCTAACGTACACCCTGGGTGGCTCTGTGACATTGATGAGAGGAGCCAGGCTCCAGAATAAGGCACCATAGACTCTCATGAGCTCCTGGGTAGCCAGGCTGTCAGCTTTGTTCAAGATGATTCGGATCTGAGACTCGCGGCCCTTCAGCTGGCGAAACAGCATCTCCAGCTCCAAGCCCACATCCAGCTTCGTAGGGTCAAAGACAACGAAGATGAGATCAGCTCTGTCAATGAACCACTGGCACACGTCGTTGAACGGGTAACCTTAAGGAGAGGAAAGAGAGAAATCCAGCAGAAATGGCCAGCACAAGATGGGTGCCTTCAGGTCAAGGGGTAAATAAACCTTGAGCCTGCCATGCCTCACGCCCTGTCTGGGTTGGACGGGGTGTGAGACACAGCAGACTTCCCATGCAGCCCAGAACCTGTTTCTCATATGCTGAAAACACTTCAGAGTTTCTTGGCATGAAAACCCATCCCTGTGTGTCTGGGCCTGCATGTCTCCCTCAACCTCACCTCCAAACCTTCTTTCTCCCTGCTGCTGGCTACAGACTCCCGCTGCTCCTGTGAGCCGGTATCGGCCACATCGTTGCTCTCCCCAGTGGGCACCGAGTGGGTCAAGAAGCCCTGCTGACCTGTCCTGTCATCCCAGGTGCTGTGGGGATGGTGCTTCTCTGGGCCCTGCTGTAGCACCAGCCATTGCCAAAGCCTGGCTCCAAGGGCGACAAACAGGGCATTAAATGCTGAGCCAAGGCAGACAATCAACAGCCCGAGGAGTCCCCAGGAAACACCTTGCCAAAATGCCTGACTGTAACCCCT
>NW_008824900.1:11120-19530 GCF_000699105.1 Pygoscelis adeliae | reverse complement strand
AAACACCTTGCCAAAATGCCTGCCTGTCACACCTCCGAACAGCAGAAATGGCTGCTCTAGCTGATGACAGTCGGGTGCGTTCCCCAGGCCCCAGCTGCTGCTGCCACAGCCGTGGGCAGACAAACGTCACCATCCCCTCCAATGCAAGACCCCTTTTGTAGCCTGGGGCTCTTCCCCGTTGTGCTTCAGCCATCTTTGTCATCTCACATCGTTATGACATGTTTTCTGGAGTCCCTTAGATGAACCCGGTGAACCCCTACCTCGTTCTTGCTGCTTGCGGTTTTCAATGATGCCCGGTGTGTCCACAAAGGTGACTCGCTCCAGCAGTTTGTGGGGCACCTCGATCCCTATCAGCTTCTCCAAGAAGTTCTGTCCAAACTTCTCCAGGGGCGAGAAGGAGCGGGCGCTGTCAGCAGCCATCACGATGCCCTCGATGGTCTTCAGCTTGGGGCCATGCATGATGACAGTGAATTCGGAGGTGGTGGGTTCTGCCCCTGCCCAGCAACGAGAGGAGCAGCAGAGCTGTGAAATCCATGCTGGGCAATGGACATGACAGGGCTGGCCTGGGACCAGCCAGGGAGCTCAGGAGTATCACTCGCTTGCCAAGAGATGTTGGGGCAAGGCAAGCAGTGGGGCCATGAAATTCTTGCTAAACCTCTTGAGAACATGCTAGCAGGGCTGTTTTCTGTGGAGGCTGGTTATTCTGGAAGTGGCCTGACTGCACAAGGTGCCCTGGAGAACCACCTCCTGCGAGCCCTCACTACCCCGGCGCAGAGCTGACCAGGGACATCTGCCCTCAGCTGTGAGATGACATCCGTGGGAGCAGGGAGGAGGGAAGGGTGATGGCTGTTTTCCTGGGAGGGTGAATTAATTGGCTCCACGTGTGGAGGGAAGGGGAGAGGACAAGGGCGAGTTGCCCTTGCGACGTGACCGCTGCTCTCGCGGTCCGGGTCAGAGGCGGTGAGCCCCGTGCTGCGGGATGGGGATGCTGCCGGAGGAGATGCCCTCCTCCTCCCCAGGGAGGGTGGACAGGCCCTAGGCCGCGGTGGGGAACCTCTCCCTCCATGTGCCACTGCAGCCGCGCGGCATGGACCCCGATCGCAACCTCCCTGCCGTGAGGGGGTGGGGATCACAGAGGTGCAGGCAGGAATCGCTGACCGCGCGGATGCAGAAATGCAGGTGCCAGCGCACCCTCGGCAGAGCAGGGAGGGAGCAGTGAGCGTGGTACCTGTGTAGAGCTGGTAGGGAGTGTCGTCCAGACCGAGGAGGTAGTTTATCATGGAGGATTTGCCAACACTCCACGGTCCCAGGAATAGCACCATTGGCTTGGAAGTGATCTCCCCATCTGCCGAGAGGGGAAATAACAAGAGGAAGTGAAGAAACAATAGCCGTCGCCACCGCGTGATTAACTCCCGGCTGTAACGAGCATCCCATCTGAGCGGTGCGGTGATGCTGCCGGGGAAACAGCCGCTCTTTTGGGGCCGCCAGCCATTTGCGAGCCAAGGCATCGCCCAGTGACGGGCCCTGGTATCTGCAAGAGCGGGACGTCACCATGCTCTGCAGGAGACCCCACCTCGCTGCAGCAAGAGCAAACCTTGTCTGACCTTCCCTGAGGTTTGGTCTTTCTTAGGCTACGGGAGGACTTGAAGGTCTTTTAAACCTTGTCTCAGTTCGGTTCTGGTTTAGCCGAGGTGAGTTTGGGGCTGGCTGCGGGGGGAGTGTTGTTTGAAGGCAGCCGCCACAAAGCACGGGACATGCGAAGGAGGTGGCCATGCTGCAACCAGGCGAATGCCTCGTGCAAAGGGAGCTGGCGTGGTTTAAGGAGCAACACTGTGGCGCGGTGCTTGGTAAGCGCGGTGCGAGCCTTGGGCCGGCTGCCTTCGTTGCATTTCCACCGTACCCTCACAGGGATCTGCCCCCAGGTCGTGGCTCCCAGCCCTCCGGTCGAGCAGAGGGTCCCTGCCTACGTGTGGGCTGGGTGCGAGGCTCCAGCCTGGCACGGGGAGGGCAGGCTGGGCAAACAGCCCCGCTTTGGGCTTGGGGGAAGGCAGGAGGAGAATGAACTACAGTCCCCGTCCCGCACTCTTCAAGTCCTGTGGTTTGCTAAGGGGCTCAAGGAGGCTGGTGATGGACCCGTAAGGACCTGTCCTGACGCCGCGCAATTGGTCTGGGAGCTCAGAGGTCCCTGGACACATGTAGCCACTGTCCCAGCAGCAATCCCTGCTCAAGCGGGACTTGTGCAATCAGCCTGTGCCCACACTGCTTAACCCCACCAGCCCCCAGGCCACTGGGTAGGCAGCCATCAGAGCCAGAGGAGCCCCTGGCCCACGCCAGCCCCCAAGCCGTGCCCAGGACAGCTGGGAGCCTGCTGGTCGGCTCGAGCCCAGGTCAGGCCAGAAATGGAAGTAAAAACTCAATGAGTGCGTTCCTGTTGGTGGGAAGTTTCCCCGTCCCCGTTCGTGTACCAGCACTGATGCAGCCAGACGAAGCTGGGCAGGAAACGGTGCCGGGAGAGCCGTGGTGGCAGATGGCTGAGAGCAGAGCAAGCTGCAGCCACCCTGCCACGGCATCAACCCAGCACAGCCCCCGGGGCATCTGCTCCAGGCGGGGACTTGCCCGGCAGCAAGGGCTCGCTCGCTTCCCCTCGCCCCCGTCCTGCGCTCAGGGTGGGAGAGGGTCCGTCCTGCCGTTGCCAGTAGGAGTCCAGCCAGGGCAGGGGCTGGATGCCACCGGAGGAGCTGGGAGCTGCTGTCCCTCAGCCAGAGCAGAGCCTTCCGCCGTGGCCCAGGGCAAGGAGATGCCCTTGAGGGACGCCCGCTGCCCTCGGCACCCTCCCTTTGGCCCCACTCCTAAGGCAGAGCTATTTTCCCTGCGGTGGCTGAGAGACCCTGCTGCTCTGTGGCTGCGCCCACGCAGGAGCCAGCAGCTTTCCAGCAAGCCGGGAATCCATCTCCAGGGTGGGGTGAGCTGCAAAGCCTATATGGCACTGAGCTCCTGAGGGTGCTGGAGGGCACTGCCTGGCGGCTCCACACGGAACCCGTCTGTCTGATCATGGATGCAGGAGTTGGGCAGAGCATGCCAGCCTCCTCCTGCCTGCATCTGCCCATCGCAGGGCCACCATGTCACCGCTGGGGAAGGGAATGGGCTGGGGACACCTCTCCACGGGGCACAGCTGCGTCCATGCGGTTCAACCCTTCTCCCCAAAGCAGGGCAGCCACATCCGAACTGGGGGACGGCCCTGCCCGCTGCCCGCTCCCTGCCCGCTGCCCGCTCCCTGCCTGCGAGCCGCAGGGATCCAACGTTGTCTTCTCATGCAGGACAAAAACAAATGTTGAAACCTCGGACTTTCGTTATTAATCATTCCTCTGTGCCACTCTATTGCTGCTGCTCTGTTGACTTGCCGGCTTTAATTGAGTTTCGGATTATTATTATTATCCCCTGTGATGTTGTGCCAGAGGTTTGAGGCGGGTCCCCGCATGCTCTTCCGTAACACGTTCCTGGCCAGGCGTGGCTGTGTGAATGCAGGCAGCCCGTGCGCCCTGGCTCCGCTTCACATCCCCACCTCTGCCCCACTGCGCCGGGGCGGGCAGTGATGCAGGCAGCCCCCCTGCCGGGTCACCGACAGCTTGTCGAGCCCATCCTTACCCCTCGCTTTGGGAACGGGGTGCTGGCACCCCACGGGCTTTGCAGGCAGCTCCGGGCACAGGATCCTTGCAGCTCTCCAGGTAGCACAGCAGCTCTGAGGATGTGAGGCCGTGCGTGGGTCCTCCTTGCTGCTGCCCAGGGCGCGGGGCTGGGGGAGCAGAGAGCACGTCCCACCCAGGAGGGTGCTGGCCTGACATCTGTCCCTGCTACGTCCCCCCCCTGTGTCTGTTCAGCACTGATTTCGGTCACCTTGATGGTCCGGCCAGGGGAAAAGAGAGCCGGTCCTTGCCGGCTGCAGGGCAGGGATGGCGGCAGCTCCATCACACCACCCCCCCCTGCCTCAAGCCCAGCTCAAGCTCATCCCGGCTCAAGCCAGGCACGTCCCGGTGGCGTTCGCGGAAGCGGTCGCATGCTGGTGCCTGATCAGGCCCTGCCTGCGAGCAGGGGGGCGGTCCTCAAACCTTGCACCCCTTCATCTGTGGTCCTGCTTAAAACACAGCAGCTCAAAACACAGCTTCTCTAAGCTGCTGGGTTTGCAGGGTAAAGAGCATGCTGTGATCCGGCAAAGCACCTGGCAACCGAGGCCAGGAAAGCTATGTCTCCCTCCACAGAGCCTGCATTTGTCTTGGACTGTTCAGCTCGGGGGGTAGGAGCAATCTGGATGCCCAAAAAGGTTTTTTTTTTTCCTAGAGCAGTGGCTTTCTGGGAGGTTTTTCCATGTTGCTTGCAGCACCAGGCTGCCCTTGGGTGGGAGCACTGCTGCTCTGGGGCTGGGATTAACCCTGGGCCAGGTCTTCTCCCTCCTTGTCGTCAAGCCCAGCAGAAGTGCCTGATGTCGGCTCACCCCCCGTTGTGCAAGTCTGTCCCGAGGATGCTAGGCAAAGTGGAGGACGCGGCAAAACCTCCTTCCTCTCCTTGTTCAGACTGAACCGTGAGCACGAAGATCTTGCTCTGTCCCCAAACAACCCCGGAAGGCAAAAACACCTGGGGAGGCTCTCCCAGCATCGCCCACGCTGCCACCCCATCCCTGTACCCGAAACACCACCGGCCACTCTGCCTATGGCATGGATGCACTGCCCGGCAGCCCTTGGAGGGCTGGCCAGCTTGCTCGCGAAAAGCCACGAGTATCCTCACGGCACATGTGCCCGCAGATGGAGGGACAAGCCACACGTGGCTGCAGACGGCCCGCGCCTGCCTCCACGTCGTGCTCCCCGTGCGCATACGCCCACACAAGCAGCACGCGTGCACGCGTGTGTGCGCTTGCAGCTAGAGATGTAGATAAGACAGCTATTGAAATATGCTATATATATCTGCAACCCTCTCCGCTGCCAGCACGCTGGCATGACAGGGAGCCAGAGGCCCTCCAGGCACTGGCAGGGCTCCGCCGCGTCCAGGGCCGGGGTGTGGAGGAGCCCATTTCAACAGGAGCCGGCGGCAGGGGCCATGGGGTAGGACATGAGGACCAGAAGATGGGATTTCCCTGCCTCATATCGCAACAGGGACATTGTCCCCGTGGCCCAGCACCGGACCCAGGGGAAGGGCTGGGTGTTGGCTGGCGCTTCTTGGCCCATCTCCCATCTCCTCCTTCTCCGGGGGGGGACCTGGCAGCACACCCCGAGCAGGATAGGCAGGGAGAGGAGCCAGCTCTGGCTCCCGAGGGGGCTGGGGCCGCCGCGCAGGGGCCAGCCTGTGTTACTGGGACAGCTGCTGCGGGCTCATCGGCTTAAACTGCAGCCAGGGGGATCAAGGGTGGATATTTGGGACAGTTTCTGCACATAGGAGGGTGAAGGGTGGGAAGAGCTCCCCTGCAGGGTGGGCTATCTGCTGGGCTCCTCTGGTTCATGCCGTGGGTGGGAGATCAACCCGCAGGTCCACCACAAACGCCTTTGAACCATCGCTAGAGGAATACGCAACCTCTTGAGTCTTAACCCAAGAGGGAAAGATGTCGAAGCCTGGGTGAGGTGGGGATGCACAGAGTCAGGCCTGGGACAGACAAGTGCAGCGACACACGTGCCGAGCTCTGGTAGGGCTGGGGACACCGGCTCCAGCGGGTGCCATAGGGGTCTGCTCGGTGCCTGGGAAGTGTGGCCCTGTTGGGGCAGGTGAATAGGAAAGCTGGAGGCCAGCGAAGAGCTTAGGCAGTGCTGGCAGCATGCAGGTAGCAGGCAGCGATACCAACCTGTGGCAGAGGAGCCCAGGGTGCGTCCGGGGTAAGCTGTTAGCAGGGGACACGGGGAGAGAGAAAAGGTACCGTGAGTCGAAGGAGGGACACGGCTGCCTGGGTCTGGCCCAGGCTGAAGAGGGAGCTGAAGACTGGCCCTGGCATTCTCCTGGGCTGGAAAAGCCAGCGACGGCCACATTCCCAGCAGGAGAGAAGGAGTTACAGTCTGTGAGCAACGAGACCTGCAGCTACCAGGACAAGCACTAAACCCCAGTCTGCCCTGCACACCAGGGCTGTGGCTTGGGGGAGCAGCCCCAGGAGAGCTGCCGTGTCTGAGACAGCACCCCAACCCTCCTGCCCTGCTTAGCGGAGTTATTGCCTTCCCCAGCAACATTCACCTAGCAAACGGAGCCCAACAAGCCGTGGTTAGGACAGCAACCAACCCCGACAAGTGTCCTGACCACCCCAGTGCTGTGGTTACCCGTATCCAGCCCTAGGGTGGCTGGTGATGGCAACTGGGAGGTCATTCCCTATACAGGCATGCTAATCAGCACATATACAGTAATTAAGGCCACCAGCATGCACCACAAACTGGCATGACTTCACAGCAAGCTTCCCACCACCAGACTGGGAGAGTCACCCCTGAGCTAGGGACAGTCCCTACAGGGTGGCCCCGCTGTGACCAAGCACACAGGCGGACCCAGCCGGAGCGTGCACGCACCCACGTGGGATGGCAGAGCGGAGACGAGGGAGGGTGGCAGGCAGGGAAAAGGAGATGGCACCTGCCAGGCTTAAACACGCTGTAAGCAGAGGGTGTGGGGTGAGTTTTCTGGGATGCACCCCAACAATTCAGAGTCTTATGTTGACGGTGGCAGTCGCAGCTTCCCCGGGACAGGTGACACTCATCTACACGGGTGTTTTTGTGAGCTGTGGGGAGCAGTGAGGCTCCTTGGATTACACTGGCTGGTGGGGGCAAGCGGAGCCGATGGGAAGGAAGACAAAATGGAGGGCTGCCGCGTAATGGAGGGGCGAAGGTGCTTGCGACGGCACCCCTCTATATTGGCTTACACCTCCAAAGGTCACACATATTCCGTGACAGGCCTGCCCTGCCGCTCTCCCAGCTGTCCCGCTCCTCCCAGCCAGCTGAGCCGGCAGCTCTGCGCCCTCCAGCCTCCCCCCTGCCATGGGGGTGGGCACAGGGGGAGAGGTTGGGGGCATCTCCCAGCTTGCAGAGGCACTGCCGATGTGATGAACCCGCTCAGGACAGGGCCACCATGCAGAGGAAACGGCTGAGAAGGCTCCCTCAGCCCCACCATATCCTCACCTGCCTTGTAAAGTCAAGGGGGCTCCCTGGGCCAACCCTCTAACTAATTAGCAGGTTTCTCTAATTACACTGCTAATGAGGGACTGGGAATAGCTGGATCTGTGGGTATTAAAGGCAAACTGCTGGGCTTCAGATCTCCAGGTTGAGGTTGTATGTGTTAGGGTGTGGCTGGGGTGTCAGAGGTGCTCAAGGAGTTTGGTAGCAGGAGAAACATCTCTGATGGGAGTCTGGCCAGGGCCTCTCGCGGCTGAGACAAGGGCTGCAGGCAGCTCAGCGTCCATGTGCCCTTCCCTGGTCTGTAAGGTGTGTATCGGGAAGCTGAGACCATGGGTTACCAGCTCTGGGATTGCATCTGCGCTGCTGGGAGGGTGCCATGTGGGACACAACAGGGTGTGCTGGGCACTTGTGCTGGGAGCTGACCTGGGGTTTGCCCAAATGAATGTGGGACCCACGTGCTGGTGGAGCAGAGGAGTCCAGCTGCAAAGGGAAGGTCTGTGTGGCAAGGAGGGTGTATCTGGGTCCTGTCTCATCAGGAAGGAGGGCATGGCTCTAGGTGTGTGAGGCCAAAGCCCAGAGGACACCTGGGGAAACAGGCAGAACTTCAGGACAAGGAGGGACCCTGGCAGGGTGCTGCTGTGGGCATTCAGCCCTGGGACACAGGCAGCAGGGACTCTGGCATCCCCTGCCTGCCCAGGCATCTGGCCCCAGCTCAGGACAGGGCTTGAGTAGGGGCTCACAGGTGAGTTACCCTGGTGAACAGGGACCTCAGACTTGGGCTTGAGCCATCTGTGCTTGGAAAATGGGTCTGCTGGCGTCATATGGGTCACAAGAGCTTCCTGTAGATTGTGAGCATCTTGGGGCCAGGGCTGCACTTTCCTCTTCTGGAGGGACACGTGTACTGCTCACGAGGTTCAGCTCAAGCCAATGCCTGTGGCCACGGGGACCTGCTCACCTGATCCAACGTGTCTGTAATTGCCAAGGGGTGGAAACTCTAACTCCCAGGATGAGTGAAGGCTGCTGAGCTTGAGGGATACCCTGCCCACATGGCTGTGTCCTGTACTGAGCAGGAAGGATGCCAGCTCCAGCCACCCCCAGGAAGCTCATACCCAGCCTTGAGAGGTCCTAAGCGTCCTTGCCAAGCCTGTTTTGTTGGGCCGTGATCTCTGCTTGGCAGGGGTACAGGGCATTGATGTTGAGCAGGTGGAGGACCTGAAGCAGGCAGGGTTCAATGCTCAGCCTACACAGATGGTCCTGACAGCAGATGGGCTAAGGCAGATGCA
>NW_008824900.1:9638-11050 GCF_000699105.1 Pygoscelis adeliae | reverse complement strand
ATCTCCTCTAAGCCCAGAATGTTCATGGCCTTCTTGGGAAGCTACAAAGGGAGACAAACTATCTGACCCTTTCCATGATCTGCTATCTGTGTCCCAGTGACCTGATGGTGCCGGAGACCCCGGTGTCCGTGGCATTACCTGTGATCTCGTGCTGCCTCAGCTCGTTGTATCTGTAGGATTGCTCCAGGGGCTTGATGGAGGAGTGGTAGATCTTCCTCAGCCGCTGCAGTGCTCCTGCGGGGGCAGAAGCATGCGGACGGGTGAAAGGCAAACCCCACCGCCCTAGTCGAGTCCCTCCTAGGTAAGCTGCTGGGCATTCCCTGCAGGTCTTGAGGGTGACTCAGCCATGGATCAAGGGACTTGGCTCACAGTTGAGATCTTGGCCAAACTGATCCTAGTCACACATTTTGATGCCCCTCCCCTGCTAATGTTTCCTGCTGGGCGCTGTCCCCATCGGCTGCCAGTCTTGCCCATGCCAGCAGCTGATGGAAGGAACATCTCTTGTTAATGCTGTTTGGCACTCAGCACCTGTGATCCCAAAAAGCCCTCCACCATGGTGCCAGTGACCCCTGGCACAGCCCCTAAGCCGCTTGCTAGAAGCTTTTTCCACAGCAGCTTTTATCACTTTCTTTCCAGTCCAGGCTGCCCATGGGGCCAGCAGAAGCAAGCCTTATAACAGCAAAACCCAATAAATAATTGGAATAAAAATCCCAACCCTTTATTACAAGTTGCCCCAGGTTTCTCCGGGCAGGGATGTGGCTGGTTTGGGCTGATTCACCATCTGCATCTTCCAGCCTCTCTACCCTCCTAATTCTTGTATGCCCTTGGGGCTGTCTTTAAAATACCTAAAATATTAGGTTAACAAAACCCAAGAGCAGCAAAAGGGCTGTTATTGAAGATATGGTGTTGCTGGACCTCCAAGAAGTGAGGTTAAAACCAAAACACTCTAGAGAAGGAAAATCCCATCCCTGCTCTTGGTGCAGCAGAATGGTGAGGAGCCTGTCCTGCAGGGATCGCATGGGCTGAAGGAGCAGGTCATAGGTGGCTGAGTGCCACCCAGGCCCCCTCACCTGAGAAATCATCGGCAGGTTTGTCCTCGTTCAGCTTGAGGGTGCTCTCCAAGTGGGACCGGTCGCGCTTGGTCGGCTCGCTGGCATCTTCAACCTCTTCTGGAGGAAAAAGGCGAGGAGACCTGTTAGCGCTGGAGGGGGAAAATCCACGCAGGAGCTCACACAAGCTACTGCCGGGGAGAGGGCACGGGGGAGCACACACACCCCGAGCCCACAGACCTGCCGGGCGCCTCGGCAGCCGACGTTGCCTTTGGCATGCCGTGCAGTTTCTCTTTTGCAAAGGCTCCCAGAGGCTTGGCAGAGGCTGCCGGGGGAAGCATCGTGGGCAACTGCTTGGCTCTG
>NW_008824900.1:8077-9615 GCF_000699105.1 Pygoscelis adeliae | reverse complement strand
GCCGTGTCTCGGCCGGCCGCTCGCGGGGAATGCGAAGGACATGCCTGGAAGGGGCTCCAGCGCTGGGGCGTAGCACGAGCACGCGCGGCACCTGCTGCCCGATGGGGCCCCTGCCTGCCCCGGCGCTTCCCCCAGCAGCTGCAGCTCCTCCAGGGCCAAGCTTTGACTGCAGGCGCACTCTGCTCTGCCTCTCTGTCTGTCCACTCCCCCCAAAAATTATGCAGTGAGCCAGAGACATGAGGATGTGCGAGGCTGGGGCTGGCTCTTGAGAGACCGGCCAGCCTGAACCGTCCTGGCTGCCTCGCCTTTGCCGGCAGGATCGTTCCCTCCCGCTTCTCCCACCTCTGCCCCCATATCAGGCTGGAGCCCTCTGCGTGGGGCCCTGGCTTGGGGGGGCCCTGGGGGCCCCATGGCTCCGTGACAGGCTCTGGGAGCATGAGGCAGCTGTGTCTGCCTGGGGTAGGCACCCCGGTGTCCCCGAGATGGGGAGACACAGGTGTCCTCGCCCTGGAGGTGCTGGCGCACCAAGGGCCCCGCGCAGCTCCAAGTGCTTTTTGGTATCAGGAGCTGGGTCAGGCTTCAGTGGGGGTTTGGGGACAGACGTGTGCTGGCTGGGCTGGGGATACCTGGGCCAAGCCGGGCACTGCCAAGCCCTGGGACCGTGTTGAGTGTCTACCGAGTGTTGGGCTGGGGAAGACCTTTTGACTTGCCAAGTAAAGCCACAGAGACCAAAGTGGGTTTCCCTTTCAGCACAAATGGGAACTTTTTGAGCTGGGACGTTACAGATGAAAGCAGAAAAAGACTCAGCTGTGTCCAAAGGTCGCTGCCCAACCCGTGGGCCAAAGTCCACAAGCGTTTCTAGGAAATCATGGTGGGGGGTGTCCCTTTTCCTTAGCTAGCCTTTCACTGACTGAACGTGGCCAGAGCTGGTGCTTTGGCAGCTCATTGGTCTGAATTAGCTCTTCACACCTTCCCTACGAGGCAAGGGCTGGTGGACAAGAGACCCACCAGCCCGGGCAGTGTCCTGCCCGTGCACCAGGAGAGATAGGGGTCTGGAGGACTCTGAGGGTGGAGGATAAAGGGCCTTTAAGAGGTCTGCGGGTGCTGAAAGGGGCCTGGGTGTTAAAAATCTTATCCATGTCCACAGCCCAGAGGAGAAATCATGGGCTTAAAGTGCAGCGAGGGAAATGTCAGCCAGCTTTGGTATCGCTGCGACGAGCGCCTGCATCGCAGGCATCTGCGGGCTCCTGCCTGCGCCCTCGATGCCCGCAGCCGGCCCAGCTCTGCAGTGGTTAGGGGCAGGCGTGGGAAGCACAAGCGTTAGGAGAGGGCCATGCACTAGGTGCGGTTTAATGTGCCAAGCTCAGCTCCGCCGGGGGTTGATAGTAGGTCACTCTTGCTTGTACAGCACACGCCGCTACAAGAAAAAACTCCAACCTATCTGGCCGTGCCGGGGCTCGGTGGCAGCAGGGTGGGTGCTGTGGCCAGGTGGGCTCTCTGTTTCTGCCAGTGATGGCTTGCCTGCAGGGGGATCTGCT
>NW_008824900.1:7093-8035 GCF_000699105.1 Pygoscelis adeliae | reverse complement strand
GCCGGTGGGTCTTCTGCCGCCGGCGGGTCTTCCACCACTGCCGGTGGGTCTTCTGCTGCCGGTGGGTCTTCCACTGCTGCTGTGGGGTCTTCTGCTGCATCCCCGCAGGGCGGGTGATGGCAGCTGGCAGGGCCATCCCCAGCTTCTCCCTTGCCGGCAGCTGCAGGTTTGCCACGGCTGTTCTTGCTGGAAGCGCTGGCTGCTTCCTTGTCGCTCCCTTCAGCTCCGTCCTCTGGCCCCACTGGCCCAGCACCATCTTCCTCAGACTCTTCCTCCTCCTCAGACTCTCCCTCCTCGGACTCTCCCTTGCCTCCATCTTCCTCAGACTTGCCATGTTCATCTTCCTCAGACTCCCCCTGCTCGTCATCTTCCTCTGAGCTCTGCTCACCCCCTTCCTCTCCCCCCTCCAGAGCAGACACTGCTCTTGGCTCCTCCATTTTCTTTTCCCCAGGCTGCCCTTGCTCCTCAGAGGCTCCTTCCTCAGCACTAGGCTCCTCATCCTCCTGGGCCCGGAAGCCATCTTGTGGGCCAGACCGGCGATTCCCTTCATGATGTGCTGCCTCAGGGGTGCCCAACATGGCATCCTCCCGTGGGCCCTGTGCCTCGCTGGGCCCCTCCTGGCCCTTCTCCATGGTGGTTTCTTCCAGCTGGCCGTCCCCTGGCCCAGGGTCCCCGCTCAGGCCACCCGCTGGCTCTTCTTCCCCCTCGCCATGTCCCTCCTCAGCGGCGCTGGGCGAAGAGGCATTGGCGGGGACGCCATCTTGGTCCTCCTCAGGGCTGCCGTCGGCTGCCTTCTCCTCCAGCCTGGGCTCTGCGGCTGGCAAGGGGCTTTCAGCAGCGCCGCCGACATGGTCCGTGCCGGGGGCGTGCAGCTCTAAACGATGAGAACAGCTCAGTCAGTCTTACCCGCGCCGGCACGTGGCTACCGGGGCACCCACCGGC
>NW_008824900.1:6232-6895 GCF_000699105.1 Pygoscelis adeliae | reverse complement strand
CCCGGGTCGTGGCTGCCGCCCGCCGCGAAGCGCCGCAGGAAGGTGGCAAAGCAGCCCTAAAAAATGGGGGGAAAGGAATAATTAAAAGCATAGCTCAAGGGGCTGTGAGCACTTGGCAGGTTAAAAGGGTCCTTCCCCAGCCCTGCCTTGGGAGGTCATCACCAGCACCAGCCATAGTGGGTGGCTGGACGAGGGGGAGGAAGAGGAAGGGGCGAGGGGCTCCCCAGCGCGGGGCTCCCCGGCGCGGGGCCGTGCCTTTCCGCAGGCAGGCAAGCGCCGGCAGGGCCTGACCCCAGCAGCAGGACTCAGGAGCTATTCCCTGCACTAGGAAAGCATTTGCTGCACTGTGCGGCTGGCGGGGACACAATGAGTTTGTTCTGCGGCCCGGGAGAAGCCGTCCGTATTTTCCATAGGCCTCCAACTGTAATTTAACATTAGTCAACGGGTGCCAAAAATAAAAGATCACCAGCTATACTGTCTCCGTTACAAACAGTTGCTGCTAGTCTAAATAATCCCCCAAAACGTCTAATGCCTGCATACCAGGGAAGCGTTTCAGAGGAAAGTAATTCCTTTGTACTTCAGCTGGCAAGCAGATGCCAACCAGGAAAAAATGCCACCTCCACCCAGGCTGTGGGGAGGAGAGCGGGCAGCGCCGGGCACGGG
>NW_008824900.1:4245-5547 GCF_000699105.1 Pygoscelis adeliae | reverse complement strand
GCGAGACCCCTGGGACCCCTCAGGGTGCCCAGCCTGCTGGGAGCCACTCGAAGGGGAACGTGCTATGTCTGACCTGCAAAGCCCCAGGTGGCCGGGGGCCAGCATGCCCCTGCCTGGCCCTCGCGGCCTGGAGACCAGCCTGGGTCTCCTGAGGGTCCCCTCGGCCGACGGAGACAGGGATATTCCCAGCTTGGCCCCAAAATAGCCAGTGACCTGGAGGGCTGGGAGGGGAGTGCAGCTCCTTGGGCGGGTGTTCGGGGAGGGTCAAGGCGGGTGAGGGGGAAGCAGGGCCAGGCAGAGGAGACCCTGTGCATCCCGAGGGCTTTGTCCGGGGTCTGAGTGTCCCCTCTGACCCAATGCAGGGGGACCGAGGGGCTGTCACCCACTGTGGCCGGGCACAACGGCAACCCCAGCGCCCACCGTGAGCCATCCCTCACGGGAGAAGGGATGTTCTGTATTCCCCAGGCGCTCTGACTGGGATGTTCCTGCCAGTGTGCTGGTCACGGGCTTTATTTCCTGTGACCTTCAAGGTCTTTATATAAAGTCCGTCTCCCCTCTCCACCTCCTTCTCCCTCCTGTTTCCCCTACATGGTCTCCAAATCCATCACAAGGCGAATTGTGCTGATCTGCAGATGGCCGGCTGATGAGCAGCAAAATGGGCCGAAGGTTACGGGCTTAACACCCTCCGCGCGTCCGCCGGAGGCTAAAAATACAGCCCAGCAACTGTACGGGGGAATCAGAAGGAGCAGCTCGGCGGGGGGAAGATGGTGAACCCCCAGCCCCCTCGGCCGCTGGCCCCAGCCCCTCGCCCCGCTGCCAGCCAAGGGTGACGTCCACACCTGGGGCCCGTCCTGCGGGTCCCCACGGACTCCGGGAGGGAGCGGGGACAGCCAGGTTGTAAAGTGACACTGGGGCTCCCCTCGTTCATGCTCTGCATTGTGCCAAGCAGCCGGATGGCATCGGAGAGGAGCCCTTGCCCCGCTCCCCTTGGGGACCTACCCGCCCAGAGGGTCCCCGGCTTGCGATGCCACTGCCCGCCCCGAATCTCATGCCTGTCTGCAGGGGCTGGGAGGGCTGTCAGCTGCGTGGGGACCCTTTCCCCAGTGGTGACAGCACCCTGGGGCACAGCTGCGGGGACAGAGAGCTCACGGCGGGGCTCTGTGTGCCACAGGATGCCACAGCTGGCTTGCACCCGGGAAAAGCCTGTGCGGAAAGGATAAGGACGGCTGCTGGAGGCTGAACGTGACCCTGCCACGGTGTCCCCTCCATCCCTGCATGGGGCCATATGGAAAGACAACGGCC
>NW_008824900.1:2213-3638 GCF_000699105.1 Pygoscelis adeliae | reverse complement strand
CCGGGCCCCCCACCTGGGCTCAGGCCTGGGCACCCCAGCCTTGCAGTCCACCCCTCAGCGCTCGGCCGGAGCGCGGCAGAGGACGGCATCTCCTCCCCACTCTTCCAATGCCTCAGTTTCCCACTCTGCGCCATCCCGGCAGAGCCCGGTGCCGCTGCCAAGCCCTGCGGAGGAAGTGCCGGTGTTTTATTGCCCACGTTTCACACGGCAGCCCTTCGGCAGCCAGGGCAGGCAGAAGTCCAGCTCCAGCACCAATTTGGAGCCAGCCAGGCCAACACCTTCACCGACCGGGAGAGGAAAGTGTCCCAAAGTGGCTTAAGAAGCCCAGAGGACACAACCACGAGGGTGGCCGAGGATGGGGTTGGTTCTCCAGACCCTTGTGCACCCCAAAGCCCAGGACACCCAGCCACAGCATCCCATCCCAGAGGCTTCGTGATCCCAAGGCTCCAGCAAGAAGCAAATATTTTCCAGTTTTTCAATGCAGAGCCCAGCGGGGGTATAGGAAACAGCTTTGTCAGACTAATTTGACCTCATTTGTGGAGGAGATTTTAAGCTTAGTTGAAAAAAAATATATAAATTGATTTGATTTCTATAAATAGCCGGCTAGAACTGCATGACATTTGATTAAGAAAGGGTAAAGAAACCTCACCAGGATGCACCAAAGGGATTAAAACCAGGCTTGGAGCTTTCTAAATATAGAGATGAAAATGGGGAATCACTTCTGCGGGGTGTTTTTTCAACTGTCTCCCCACAGGGTGCCCACCCTAAAGATTTGGAAGAAAACCTGAACTCCTAACTTGCAGAAGACACGAAGATCAGGGTGGTGAAAAAAAACCCCCCCGCCACTCCCTGGCCGGGGGAGATCTGGGTCCGTAAGTGAGCAGGCGGCGAGAAAACAGCATGTATTTCGGCACAGGCAGATGTCACGCTGTATGTCGAGGAACATCTACCCATGGTGTCCCTTGTGGGGTCTGCAGCCCAGGGGGATGCTGAAGGACCTGAGGGAAGCGCTGTGCCATGGCTGGGGCTGGAGGAGCCCCTTCCTCCAGAGGAGGGACTCCCGAGAAGTCACACTGGTCCTGTCCCCGGGCCCCCAGCGATGGGAGGCTTCACCAACCCACCCCAGGGCTTTCCCGGTGGCCCCAAGGGACATCCTCCATGCACCCAGTGTGAGTTTTCCTGGGTGAAGACTCCCCATCCCTCCTCTTTGGTCATCCCAAGGATTCCTGGTCACCTGGGCAGGACAGGGAGAGCCCTTGGACTTGTCAACCTGGATTTTAATGCCTGATGATCCATTGTTTCACAAGATCCTCAAATCCTTGGGAATGGCCAGGCAGAGACGCTGCCTGGCTGGGCCAAGCAGCGGTGCCCAGCCCTGGGGGTCTCACCCGTACCCCCAGCAGCAGGACGGGGGGTCCCACCTCA
>NW_008824900.1:0-1147 GCF_000699105.1 Pygoscelis adeliae | reverse complement strand
CTCTCTCTCTCTCTCTCTTTCATTGGTTTACTTTCCATTACAATTTATTATTATTACTATTATTATTGTTGTTGTTGCTATTATTTTATATTATTTCAAATATTAAACTGTTCTTATCTCAACCCACGTGTTTTCTTACTTCTGTTCTTTCGATCCTCTCCCCCATCCCACCGGGGGGCGGTGGGGGGGTGCGAGCGAGCGGCTGTGTGGGGCTTGGTTGCCGACTGAGGTTAAACCATGACAACGAGCGAGGTGTCCCGGCCATCCTGCCAGCCTGGCTGTCACCTACACACCGGGCCAAGGATGGCTGATGCGAGAGAACGTCACCGCGTGGCCAACCTGCCCGACATCTGCCTTGCTTTGCTCGGCCGACATTGTGGGAGAGCTGGGGCACCCACAGGGGCCGGGATCGCCTCCAGGTGAGGTACCAGGGATGTGACAGGGAGGTACGTGACCAAGATCTGTGGGTGGCTGTGGCACCCCAAGCCATGGCACCTCACTGTGGCCATGGCACCCAACACGGCACCCAACCCATGGGCAGTGGTGCCCGTGGTTGTGCCAATGCTGGGGGGGTGGGATGGAGGTGAGTCCAGTGGGGTGTCACGGGGACACAGAGGTCCCCCACCTCCGGGGAAGCTCGTTACCCTGGGGGGCATTTGCCTGGGATGGTCAGGGTGGGGAGTCCAGGACTGTCAGAGCTGGAGCTCACCCATGGGTGCTGTGTCCTGGAGCTCACCCATGGGTGCTGTGTCCTGGGCCCTGAGCCCACCTGAGGTGACACAGTCTAGGTGGTGGAAACCCCCCCCAAGATGTTCTGTCCTGGGAAGTGGAGCCCACCCTGAGGTGACATGTCCTGGGTGATAGAGCCCACCTCAAGTTGACGTGTCCTGCATGATGGGAACCACCCCAAGATGCCACGAGGAGCATCTCGTGATGGAGCCCATCCCGAGGTGACACATCCCAGGCTGAGGCAGGATGAGGAGTCCCGGGGGCGGTGGCCCACGCTCGCTGTCACCAGGAGAGGTCTGTGCCAGCCCTGTAGTGCCCTCTGCACTTGCTGCAGGAGGATGCCAGCATGCCAGGGCTTTCCTCAACTCCTCACCCAGCTTGGAGGTGGTGACGGCACAGCCCGGCGTAGCCCTCCCAC